>NC_034175.2:76247781-76572781 GCF_002021735.2 Oncorhynchus kisutch | reverse complement strand
TGTTCAGGACATGGTTCTGGGGTCAGTAAGAGGGGTTATGTTCAGGACATGGTTCTGGGGTCAGTAAGAGGGGTTATGTCCAGGACATGGTTCTGGGGTCAGTAAGAGGGGTTATGTTCAGGACATGGTTCTGGGGTCAGTAAGAGGGGTTATGTTCAGGACATGGTTCTGGGGTCAGTAAGAGGTGTTATGTTCAGGACATGGTTCTGGGGTCAGTAAGAGGTGTTATGTTTAGGACATGGTTCTGGGGTCAGTAAGAGGGGTTATGTTTAGGACATGGTTCTGGGGTCAGTAAGAGGGGTTATGTTCAGGACATGGTTCTGGGGTCAGTAAGAGGTGTTATGTTCAGGACATGGTTCTGGGGTCAGTAAGAGGGGTTATGTTTAGGACATGGTTCTGGGGTCAGTAAGAGGGGTTATGTTTAGGACATGGTTCTGGGGTCAGTAAGAGGGGTTATGTTTAGGACATGGTTCTGGGGTCAGTAAGAGGGGTTATGTTCAGGACATGGTTCTGGGGTCAGTAAGAGGTGTTTATGTTTAGGACATGGTTCTGGGGTCAGTAAGAGGGGTTATGTTCAGGACATGGTTCTGGGGTCAGTAAGAGGGGTTATGTTTAGGACATGGTTCTGGGGTCAGTAAGAGGGGTTATGTTTAGGACATGGTTCTGGGGTCAGTAAGAGGGGTTATGTTCAGGACATGGTTCTGGGGTCAGTAAGAGGTGTTTATGTTTAGGACATGGTTCTGGGGTCAGTAAGAGGGGTTATGTTTAGGACATGGTTCTGGGGTCAGTAAGAGGGGTTATGTTTAGGACATGGTTCTGGGGTCAGTAAGAGGGGTTATGTTCAGGACATGGTTCTGGGGTCAGTAAGAGGGGTTATGTTTAGGACATGGTTCTGGGGTCAGTAAGAGGGGTTATGTTCAGGACATGGTTCTGGGGTCAGTAAGAGGGGTTATGTTCAGGACATGGTTCTGGGGTCAGTAAGAGAGTTTACATTTGGAACGTTTGCAGTTGTCACTCTTAGCTATCCTTAACCCTCGTACAACCAACACTCTTAGCTATCCTTAACCCTCGTACAACCAACACTCTTAGCTATCCTTAACCCTCGTACAACCAACACTCTTAGCTATCCTTAACCCTCGTACAACCAACACTCTTAGCTATCCTTAACCCTCGTACAACCAACACTCTTAGCTATCCTTAACCCTCGTACAACCAACACTCTTAGCTATCCTTAACCCTCGTACAACCAACACTCTTAGCTATCCTTAACCCTCGTACAACCAACACTCTTAGCTATCCTTAACCCTCGTACAACCAACACTCTTAGCTATCCTTAACCCTCGTACAACCAACACTCTTAGCTATCCTTAACCCTCGTACAACCAACACTCTTAGCTATCCTTAACCCTCGTACAACCAACATATTTTACATACATGTATAACCTACTGGAAGAACCAATAGCAAAATATCGCCTTCATTCTTATCAAAACATCATTAGACATGTAAATAATGTTATCTAAAATGACCAAAACAGATCGTTATTTATTTACTTACCCCACAGACAGCATTGGCATCACTGCTAGTGGAACAATGGGAATGGTAGTGTCTAAGACGGGATGGTTTAAGAAAACCAGCTATAACCAGTTACAACCAGCCGTAACCAGCTATAACCAGTTATAACCAGTTATAACCAGCTAATGGTAGTGTCTAAGGCAGGATGATTTAAAAAAAACTGCTATAACCAGTTATAACCAGCTGTAACCAGCTATAACCAGTTATAACCAGCTATAACCAGCTATAACCAGCTAATGGTAGTGTCTAAGGCTGGATGGTTTTAAAAAACCAGCTATAACCAGTTATAACCAGCTATAACCAGCTATAACCAGCTATAACCAGTTATAACCAGCTATAACCAGTTATAACCAGCTAATGGTAGTGTCTAAGGCAGGATGGTTTAAAAAAAACAGCTATAACCAGTTATAACCAGCTGTAACCAGCTATAACCAGTTATAACCAGCTATAACCAGCTGTAACCAGCTATAACCAGCTATAACCAGCTATAACCAGCTAATGGTAGTGTCTAAGGCAGGATGGTTTTAAAAAAACGTTCTAGCAAGTAACCTGTTATATATGTAAATTACACAAACTAGCTATAACCAGCTGTAACCAGCTATAACCAGCTATAACCAGCTATAACCAGCTGTAACCAGCTATAACCAGCTACAACCAGCTATAACCAGTTATAACCAGCTATAACCAGTTATAACCAGCTATAACCAGTTATAACCAGCTATAACCAGCTATAACCAGCTATAACCAGTTATAACCAGCTATAACCAGTGTGAATTACAGGGGGAGGGGGCTCAGACACCCTAAATGATAGACATGAGTCCCACTAAATGCAACAAAGTCAAACATTGGGGGGGGGGGGGGGTGTCTAAATAATGTTAATTTGTTTACACTTTAATATATACTGTTACAGTGCTAAATATTAAAATGAAAGATTATTCCTATATTAAAATGAACACCCCTACCTCTGTGTCATGGTTAAAATATATAAATATACACTGCTCCAAAAAATAAAGGGAACACTAAAATAACACATCCTAGATCTGAATGAATGAAACATTTTTATTAAATACTTTTTTCTTCATATAGTTGAATGTGCTGACAACAAAATCACACATAAATTATCAATGGAAATCAAATGTATTAACCCATGGAGGTTTGGATTTGGAGTCACACTCAAAATTAAAGTGGAAAACCACAGTACAGGCTGATCCAACTTTGATGTAATGTCCTTAAAACAAGTCAAAATGAGGCTCAGTAGTGTGTGTGGCCTCCACGTGCCTGTATGACCTCCCTACAACGCCTGGGCATGCTCCTGATGAGGTGGCGGATGGTCTCCTGAGGGATCTCCTCCCAGACCTGGACTAAAGCATCCGCCAACTACTGGACAGTCTGTGGTGGATGGAGCGAGACATGACGTCCCAGATGTGCTCAATTGGATTCAGGTCTGGGGAACGGGCGGGCCAGTCCATAGCATCAAATCCTTCCTCTTGCAGGAACTGCTGACACACTCCAGCCACATGAGGTCTAGCATTGTCTTGCATTAGGAGGAACCCAGGGCCAACCGCACCAGCATATGGTCTCACAAGGGGTCTGAGGATCTCATCTTGGTACCTAATGGCAGTCAGGCTACCTCTGGTAGCCGTGCGGCCCTCAAAAGAAATGCCACCCCACACCATGACTGACCCACCGCCGAACCGGTCATGCTGGAGAATGTTGCAGGCAGCAGAACGTTCTCCACGGCGTTTCCAGACTCTGTCACGTCTGGCACCTGTGGACCACCTGTGGACGTCGGGCCCTCATACCACCCTCATGGAGCCTGTTTCTGACCGTTTGAGCAGACACATGCACATTTGTGGGCTGCTGGAGGTAATTTTGCAGGGCTCTGGCAGTGCTCCTCCTGCTCATCCTTGCACAAAGGCGGAGGTAGTGGTCCTGCTGCTGGGTTGTTGCCCTCCTACGGCCTCCTCCACGTCTCCTGATGTACTGGCCTGTCTCCTGGTAGCGCCTCCATGCTCTGGACACTACGCTGACAGACACAGCAAACCTTCTTGCCACAGCTCGCATTGATGTGCCATCCTGGATGAGCTGCACTACCTGAGCCACTTGTGTGGGTTGTAGACTCCGTCTCATGCTACCACTAGAGTGAAAGCACTGCCAGCATTCAAAAGTTACCAAAACATCAGCCAGGAAGCATAGGAACTGAGAAGTGGTCTGTGGTCACCCCCTGCAGAACCACTCCTTTATTGGGGGTGTCTTGCTAATTGCCTATAATTTTCCACCTGTTGTCTATTCCATTTGCACAACAGCATGTGAAATGTATTGTCAATCAGTGTTGCTTCCTAAGTGGACAGTTTGATTTCACAGAAGTTTGATTGACTTGGAGTTACATTGTGTTGTTTAAGTGTTCCCTTTATTTTTTTGAGCAGTGTATATAATCCCGGTGGTTGTATCCCGAGACAGTCCTTTATCTCAGTCCGTTTTCAGGTGTCCCAACTTTCCTTTCTGCCAAAAATGTAATTTTGTCAAACAAGGTGCTAAAAGGTAAACGGTCATTAATTCAGGCCAATGACAATCGCTGCATGTCATTACACTTTGTGTTGTGTTGTTCTCTTTCCATTCATCAAATGGCACAGGGACTGTTTATTTAACCTTTTATTTTAACTAGGCAAGTCAGTTCAACTTCTCCGGGCTGCGATCCCGTTAACGGGATGATATGACAACAGCCAGTGAAAGCGCAGGGCGACAAATTCAAAACAACAGAAATCTCATAATTAAAATTCTTCAAACATACATGTATCTTATACCGTTTTGAAGGTAATCTTGTTGTTAATCCAACAACACAGTCTCCGATTTCAAATAGGCTTTACAGCAAAAGCTCCACAAACGATTATGTTAGGTCAGAGCCAAGCCACAGAAAAACACAGCCATTTTTCCAGCCAAAGGAGTCCCAAAAAGAGATAAAATTAATCACTAACCTTTGATGATCAGATGACACTCATAGGACTTCATGTTACACAATACATGTATGTTTTGTTTGATAAAGTTCATATTTATATAAAATAAATCTGAGTTTACATTGGCGCGTTACGTTCACTAGTTCCAAAAACATCCAGTGATTTTGCATAGCCACATCGATTCAACAGAAATACTCATTATAAATGTCAATGAAAATACAATTCTTAGACATGGAAATAAATATATACCTCTCCTTAATGCAACCGCTGTGTCAGATTGTTTTTTAAACTTTACGGAAAAAGCAAACCATGCAATAATCTGAGATGACGCTCAGAAAAATAATAAAATTATCCGCCATGTTGGAGTCAACAGAAACCAGAAATCACATTATAAATATTCCCTTACCTTTGATGACCTTCATCAGAATGCACTCCCAGGAATCCCAGTTCCACAGTAAAAGCTTGATTTGTTCGATAATGCCCGTTATTTATGTCCAAGTAGCTACTTTTGTTAGCGCGTTAGGTACACATATCCAAACGCTCGTGCAGGTCTCGCATTACTGCGGACAAAAACTTCAAAAGGTTATATTACAGGTCGAAGAAACATTTCAAACTAAGTATAGAATCCATCCTTAGGATGTTTTTTTATCATAAATCTTCAATAACGTTCCAATCGGAGAATTCCTTTGTATGTAGAGGAGCCATGGAACGCAGGTCGATATCATGTGAAATGCACGTGACCAGGAAATGGCTCTCTGACAGTAACCTGACTCATTCAGCTCTTATTCAGGCCAATAACACAGTAGAAGCCTCATTCAAGTTTCTAAAGACGGTTGACATCTAGTGGAAGCCCTAGGAAGTGCAACTTCATCCATATCCCACATGTGAATTCAATAGGGCCTGGGTTGAAAATCGACCAACCTCAGATTTCTCACTTCCTGTTTGGATTTCTTCTCAGGTTTTTGCCTGCCATATGAGTTCTGTTATACTTACAGACATCATTCAAACAGTTTTAGAAACTTCAGAGTTTTTCTATGTGTTTTCTATACTAATAATAATATGCATATATTAGCAACTGGGACTGAGGAGCAAGCAGTTTACTCTGGGCACCACTGGGCACCTTTCATCCAAGCAGACAACGTGCTGTTTGGGGCAAATCTAATAGAACACATTACTGAGTACCACTCTATATTTTCAAGCATAGTGGTGGCTGCATCATGTTATGGGGTATGCTTGTCATCGTTAAGGACTAAGGCATTTTTCAGGATAAAAAATAAGGCAAAATTCTACAGGAAAACCTGGTTCAGTCTGCTTTCCACCAGACACTTGGAGATGAATTCCCCTTTCAGACAATAGCCTAAAACACAAAGCCAAATATACACTGGAGTTGCTTACCAAGACTTTATTTATTTATTTAACCTTTATGTAACTAGTTCAGTTAAGAACAAGTTATTATTTACAATGACGGCCTAACCCGGCCAAACCCTAACCCGCACGACGCTGGGCCAATTGTGCGCTGCCCTGTGGGGCTTCCAATCACGGCCGGTTGTGATACAGCCTGGAATCGAACAAGGGTCTCTAATGACGCCTCTAGCACTGAGATGCCTTAGACCACTTGGCATCCCCATTGAACAACATTGAACGTTCCTGAGGGGCCTAGCTACATCTAGGACAAGAGCTTGAAGAATGTTTGAAATAATAATGTGCGAATATTATTGTTATGGGATTTTTATGAATAATGACTAAATGATGTATACATTTAACTTAGAACTATAACTAAACAGAATACTACTCTGTTACTGTATGAATCTTATTATAATCATAATACTGAATATTATGTGTGTAGTTTTAGTCAAGAATTAGAACAAGCACTTTCTGTTCCTTGTTAGAAACGAATGGAGCTAACGTCAGACTGGCTGGAATACTGTGTTCCTTACAGGACATTCTGTCCCCACCCAGGGAGGGTAGAGACCTTGGCTTGTAGTAGATTGTTTAACAGGTGGCAGACAATGTGAGAAGGCTTGTGAACTATATTGCCATTGTATCTGAGAGGAGGAGGGACATTTATGATGAAATGTAAGGTATATAAACCAATGTACATGGTATTATGAGCAGAGCTCTCGAGAATAAACGCTAGTGGCTCATTTTGGTGGCTGGTCTCTGTCCATTTTATGCAAATAAGAACCTTACCAATTCTTAGAAATGGACAGAGTGTTTTAATTGAATTGGTTAATGAACACATAAGAACTAAATTCTTCATACAATACATACAATGCAGGCGCACAAACCGCTTAGAGACAAAGATTTTACCCAAAAATACCGAAGGTGATTCTAAGGGGTGTACTATTTCTGTATTTCATTTGCAATATAAATAAACATATTTTCACTTTGTCATTGTGGGTTATTGTGATGTCATTATGGGTTATTGTGATGTCATTGTGGGTTATTGTGATGTCATTGTGGGTTATTGTGATGCCATTATGGGTTATTGTGATGCCATTATGGGTTATTGTGATGTCGTTATGGGCTATTGTGATGTCATTAAGGGTTATTGTGATGTCATTAAGGGTTATTGTGATGTCATTAAGGGTTATTGTGATGTCATTAAGGGTTATTGTGTGTAGATGTGTGAGAAGAAAATCTATGTAATCCATTTTGAATTCTGGGCTGTAACACAACAAAATGTGTTAAGTCAAGGTGTATGAATACTTTCTGAAGGCACTGCGGTCTGTGTTTCAGGAAACATCAGCCTTCTTCAGCTACCTAGCAAAGCATAGCTTCAAATATAAACCCTCTTATCGGCCCCATGGTTTCCTCCATATTGCTGTCTTTGTTTGAGGCTGAAGATAGCAGTACTGTAAACAAACAAAAAATAAAGGTCTGGCCATTTAAATCTTCTAGAATGATCTCAGATGAAGATGTACTTTGCCTACTGCTACAACAGCTGCATTCAAGCACAGTAGACCTATAGTAAATAGAGAAGGAGACAGAGGTCTCTCCATACAAATAAAAAGGCCCTATCTGATCTCAGCCAGAGCAGTGAGTTTACATCATTGTAGCTTTGTCATGGCTCCGTTTACACGGAAGTTAGCTGTCTGTAAAGATTTTCAATAACCTGGTTTCCATCCAACCATTTTATGCAAGTAAAGTACACTGCAGATAAAACGTGCAATGGCCTTGGGGAAATCTTTACACATTTTGACAAAACAAAATAAGCTAGACAGGGTGGGATCTTTTTGTTTCGTTAAAATTCATTACGAGATGTCAGTGGAATCGCTTTTTATGAGCATATACTGATATAACCACCATACTGATATAACCACCATGCTGATATAACCACCATGCTGATATAACCACCATACTGATATAACCACCATACTGATTTCAAATCAAATCAAATCAAATTTTATTTGTCACATACACATGGTTAGCAGATGTTAATGCGAGTGTAGCGAAATGCTTGTGCTTCTAGTTCCGACAATGCAGTAATAACCAACAAGTAATCTAACTAACAATTCCAAAACTACTGTCTTATACACAGTGTAAGGGGATAAAGAATATGTACATAAGGATATATGAATGAGTGATGGTACAGAGCAGCATAGGCAAGATACAGTAGATGGTATCGAGTACAGTATATACATATTTATTTATTTATTTATTTATTTACCTTTATTTAACCAGGTAGGCAAGTTGAGAACAAGTTCTCATTTACAATTGCGACCTGGCCAAGATAAAGCAAAGCAGTTCGACAGATAAAACGACACAGAGTTACACATGAAGTAAAAACAAACATACAGTCAATAATGCAGTATAAACAAGTCTATATACAATGTGAGCAAATGAGGTGAGAAGGGAGGTAAAGGCAAAAAAGGCCATGATGGCAAAGTAAATACAATATAGCAAGTAAAATACTGGAATGGTAGTTTTGCAATGGAAGAATGTGCAAAGTAGAAATAAAAATAATGGGGTGCAAAGGAGCAAAATAAATTAATAAATTAAAATTAAATACAGTTGGGAAAGAGGTAGTTGTTTGGGCTAAATTATAGGTGGGCTATGTACAGGTGCAGTAATCTGTGAGCTGCTCTGACAGTTGGTGCTTAAAGATAGTGAGGGAGATAAGTGTTTCCAGTTTCAGAGATTTTTGTAGTTCGTTCCAGTCATTGGCAGCAGAGAACTGGAAGGAGAGGCGGCCAAAGAAAGAATTGGTTTTGGGGGTGACTAGAGAGATATACCTGCTGGAGCGTGTGCTACAGGTGGGAGATGCTATGGTGACCAGCGAGCTGAGATAAGGGGGGACTTTACCTAGCAGGGTCTTGTAGATGACATGGAGCCAGTGGGTTTGGCGACGAGTATGAAGCGAGGGCCAGCCAACGAGAGCGTACAGGTCGCAATGGTGGGTAGTATATGGGGCTTTGGTGATAAAACGGATTGCACTGTGATAGACTGCATCCAATTTGTTGAGTAGGGTATTGGAGGCTATTTTGTAAATGACATCGCCAAAGTCGAGGATTGGTAGGATGGTCAGTTTTACAAGGGTATGTTTGGCAGCATGAGTGAAGGATGCTTTGTTGCGAAATAGGAAGCCAATTCTAGATTTAACTTTGGATTGGAGATGTTTGATATGGGTCTGGAAGGAGAGTTTACAGTCTAACCAGACACCTAAGTATTTGTAGTTGTCCACGTATTCTAAGTCAGAGCCGTCCAGAGTAGTGATGTTGGACAGGCGGGTAGGTGCAGGTAGCGATCGGTTGAAGAGCATGCATTTAGTTTTACTTGTATTTAAGAGCAATTGGAGGCCACGGAAGGAGAGTTGTATGGCATTGAAGCTTGCCTGGAGGGTTGTTAACACAGTGTCCAAAGAAGGGCCGGAAGTATACAGAATGGTGTCGTCTGCGTAGAGGTGGATCAGGGACTCACCAGCAGCAAGAGCGACCTCATTGATGTATACAGAGAAGAGAGTCGGTCCAAGAATTGAACCCTGTGGCACCCCCATAGAGACTGCCAGAGGTCCGGACAGCAGACCCTCCAATTTGACACACTGAACTCTATCAGAGAAGTAGTTGGTGAACCAGGCGAGGCAATCATTTGAGAAACCAAGGCTGTCGAGTCTGCCGATGAGGATATGGTGATTGACAGAGTCGAAAGCCTTGGCCAGATCAATGAATACGGCTGCACAGTAATGTTTCTTATCGATGGCGGTTAAGATATCGTTTAGGACCTTGAGCGTGGCTGAGGTGCACCCATGACCAGCTCTGAAACCGGATTGCATAGCAGAGAAGGTATGGTGAGATTCGAAATGGTCGGTAATCTGTTTGTTGACTTGGCTTTCGAAGACCTTAGAAAGGCACGGTAGGATAGATATAGGTCTGTAGCAGTTTGGGTCAAGAGTGTCCCCCCCTTTGAAGAGGGGGATGACCGCAGCTGCTTTCCAATCTTTGGGAATCTCAGACGACACGAAAGAGAGGTTGAACAGGCTAGTAATAGGGGTGGCAACAATTTCGGCAGATAATTTTAGAAAGAAAGGGTCCAGATTGTCTAGCCCGGCTGATTTGTAGGGGTCCAGATTTTGCAGCTCTTTCAGAACATCAGCTGAATGGATTTGGGAGAAGGAGAAATGGGGAAGGCTTGGGCGAGTTGCTGTTGGGGGTGCAGTGCTGTTGTCCGGGGTAGGAGTAGCCAGGTGGAAAGCATGGCCAGCCGTAGAAAAATGCTTATTGAAATTCTCAATTATGGTGGATTTATCAGTGGTGACAGTGTTTCCTATCTTCAGTGCAGTGGGCAGCTGGGAGGAGGTGTTCTTATTCTCCTTGGACTTTACAGTGTCCCAGAACTTTTTTGAGTTAGTGTTGCAGGAAGCAAATTTCTGCTTGAAAAAGCTAGCCTTGGCTTTTCTAACTGCCTGTGTATAATGATTTCTAGCTTCCCTGAACAGCTGCATATCACGGGGGCTGTTCGATGCTAATGCAGAACGCCATAGGATGTTTTTGTGTTGGTTAAGGGCAGTCAGGTCTGGGGAGAACCAAGGGCTATATCTGTTCCTGGTTCTAAATTTCTTAAATGGGGCATGTTTATTTAAGATGGTTAGGAAGGCATTTTTAAAAAATATCCAGGCATCCTCTACTGACGGGATGAGATCAATATCCTTCCAGGATACCCCGGCCAGGTCGATTAGAAAGGCCTGCTCGCAGAAGTGTTTCAGGGAGCGTTTTACAGTGATGAGTGGAGGTCGTTTGACCACTGACCCATTACGGATGCAGGCAATGAGGCAGTGATCGCTGAGATCTTGGTTGAAGACAGCAGAGGTGTATTTAGAGGGGAAGTTGGTTAGGATGATATCTATGAGGGTGCCCGTGTTTAAGGTTTTGGGGAGGTACCTGGTAGGTTCATTGATTATTTGTGTGAGATTGAGGGCATCAAGTTTAGATTGTAGGATGGCTGGGGTGTTAAGCATGTTCCAGTTTAGGTCGCCTAGCAGCACGAACTCTGAAGATAGATGGGGGGCAATCAGTTCACATATGGTGTCCAGAGCACAGCTGGGGGCAGAGGGTGGTCTATAGCAGGCGGCAACGGTGAGAGACTTGTTTTTAGAGAGGTGGATTTTTAAAAGTAGAAGTTCAAATTGTTTGGGTACAGACCTGGATAGTAGGTCAGAACTCTGCAGGCTATCTTTGCAGTAGATTGCAACACCGCCCCCTTTGGCAGTTCTATCTTGTCTGAAAATGTTGTAGTTTGGAATTAAAATGTCTGAGTTTTTGGTGGTCTTCCTAAGCCAGGATTCAGACACAGCTAGAACATCCGGGTTGGCAGAGTGTGCTAAAGCAATGAATAGAACAAACTTAGGGAGGAGGCTTCTAATGTTAACATGCATGAAACCAAGGCTATTACGGTTACAGAAGTCGTCAAAAGAGAGCGCCTGGGGAATAGGAGTGGAGCTAGGCACTGCAGGGCCTGGATTCACCTCTACATCGCCAGAGGAACATAGGAGGAGTAGAATAAGGGTACGGCTAAAAGCTATGAGAATTGGTCGTCTAGAACGTCTGGAACATAGAGTAAAAGGAGGTTTCTGGGGGCGATAAAATAGCATCAAGGTATAATGTACAGACAAATGTATGGTAGGATGTGAATACAGTGGAGGTAAACCTAGGTATTGAGTGATGAAGAGAGAGATATTGTCTCTAGAAACCTTGTTGAAACCAGGAGATGTCATTGCATGTGTGGGTGGTGGAACTAATAGGTTGGATAAGGTATAGTGAGCAGGACTCGAGGCTCTACAGTGAAATAAGCCAATAAACACTAACCAGAACAGAAATGGACAAGACATATTGACATTAAGGAGAGGCATGCTTAGTCGAGTGATCAAAAGGGTCCGGTGAGTGGAGAGGTTGGTTGGTGATTTAGACAGCTAGCCAGGGCATCGGTAGCAAGCTAGCATAGGATGGAGGTCTGTTGTTAGCCACCTCCTGCGCTCCGTCAGTAGATTAGTGGGGTTCCGTGTGGTAGAGGGGATCAATCCAAATCACACAACAACAAAAATAAAAACAATAGATATAGTTATAGAGGCCCAAGAAGAAAACATAATAATAATAATAAAAAAAATTAAAAAATTGTCCGATTGTCTATTCAGATAGCAGCCGGTAAGACAGCTAACGGTTAGCAGGCCGCAGATGGGCGTTCAGGTAACGTCGCGACGGAGGAGCCAGCCGAATAACTCCTTCGGGTAGATAACGTCGGCAGTCCAGTTGTGAAGGCCCGGTGGGGCTCCGCGAAGGCAGCAAAACGGGTCCGGATAGGCGACTGCAGCCCAGGTGCGATTGATGGAACTCAGGAGTGATTGACGGAGCTTGCTAGCTCCGGAACAATTGATGTTTGCTCCGGAATCGACGAAGGCCGATAGTCACACGGATAGCAGCTAGCTAGCTGTGAGATCCGGGCATGAATGTCCAGAGAGCAGTCGAAATCCAGGGACATGGAGAGAAAAATTGGTCCGGTATGCTCCGCTCCGAGCCGCGCTGCGCCGTACAGAACTGGCGATAGACTTTCGAGCCAAAGGATAGCCGATGACCACAAACCGTGGTTAGCTGAACACCAACAACTTGCCAGTAAAGGAGCCAACTAGCTTCTGAACTAGCTTCTGGATTAGCTTCTGGCTAGTTTCAGGCCAGCCTCCTGGAGTTTCTGGCTAGCTTCTTGGAGGATTACAGATCTGAGGTAAATAATACTTTTTTATAAATATACATTGGTGAGGCGGGTTGCAGGAGAGTGTTTTGAAGATGAGTTGATGGAAAATAAAAATAAAATGTATGTGAAAAAGTTGTAAATATATATATATACAGGACACGACAAGACGAGGACAAAGACGTCTGAACTGCTATGCCACCTTGGATATGAGATGAGTATGTTAACAAAGTGGCATAGTTAAAGTGGCTAGTGATACATGTATTACATAAGGATGCAGTCGATGATATAGAGTACAGTATATACGTATGCACATGAGATGAATAATGTAGGGTAAGTAACATTATATAAGGTAGCATTGTTTAAAGTGGCTAGTGATATATTTACATCATTTCCCATATAACCACCATACTGAAGTATACTTAGAGTCATGAGATGACATGTTGTGTGGTCCTCCCACTATGTCTGGGGAAACCATGCCGTTTATCAGGCTACAGATGAAATCCGTTATGATGAACTTCACAGGGTGTTGAAAGAGCCCGGTGATGAGCTTGATGCTCCTTTACAATAAATATGATAATTGATGCTTTGCAACCGTTTGAAAAATAAAAAGTAATCTCTCCCCTTCTGTCCATAGTATATGATTTTAAACGTGTATCTGATATGTGAATTCTTATTTACAATAATGGCCTAGGAACATTGGGTTTAACTGCCTTGTTCAGGGGCAGAACCACAGATTTTTACCTTGTCAGCTCGGGGATTCAATCTAGCAACCTTTCGGTTATTGTCCCAACGTGCTAACCACTAGGCTACCTGACCACCGACAACAATGAGACAGCCTATAGGGACCTGGTCGTGTGGTGCCAGGACAACAACCTCTCCCTCAACGTGCTCAAGACAAAGGATTGTGGACTACAGGAAAAGGAGCACCGAGCACGACCCCATTCTCATCGATGGGGCTGTAGTGGAGCAGGTTGAGAGATTCAAGTTCCTTGGTGTCCACATCACCAACAAACTAACATGGTCCAAGCACACCAAGACAGTTGTGAAGAGGGAACGACAAAGCCAATCCCCCTTCAGGACGCTGAAAAAATTTGGCATGGATCCTCAAATCCTCTAAATGTTCTACAGCTGCACCATCGAGAGCATCCTGACTGGGTAGTGCGTACAGCCCAGATACAGGCACAGATACATCACTGGGGCCAAGCTTTCTGTCATCCAAGACCTCTATATCGGGCGGTGTCAGAAAAATGGACAAAGACTCCAGCCACCCAAGTCACAGCCTGTTATCTCTGCTACCGCACGGCATGCGGTACCGGAGCACCAAGTTTAGGTCTAAAAGGCTTCTTAACAGCTTCTACCCCCCAAGCCATAATGTGGAGGCTATATACAGGGGGTACCGGTACAGAGTCAATGTGGAGGCTATATACAGGGTGTTACGGTACAGAGTCAATGTGGAGGCTATATACCAGGGGCCTTGTACAGAGTCAATGTGGAGGCTATATACAGGGTGTTACGGTACAGAGTCAATGTGGAGGCTATATACAGGGGGTACCGCTACAGAGTCAATGTGGAGGCTATATACAGGGGGTACTGGTACAGAGTCAATGTGGAGGCTATATACCAGGGGCCTTGTACAGAGTCAATGTGGAGGCTATATACAGGGTGTTACGGTACAGAGTCAATGTGGAGGCTATATACAGGGGGTACTGCTACAGAGTCAATGTGGAGGCTATATACAGGGGGTACTGGTACAGAGTCAATGTGGAGGCTATATACAGGGGGTACCGGTACAGAGTCAATGTGGAGGCTATATACAGGGGGTACAAGTACAGAGTCAATGTGGAGGCTATATACAGGGGGTACCGGTACAGAGTCAATGTGGAGGCTATATACAGGGGGTACCGTACAGAGTCAATGTGGAGGCTATATACAGGGGGTACCGGTACAGAGTCAATGTGGAGGCTATATACCAAGGGCCTTGTACAGAGTCAATGTGGAGGCTATATACAGGGGGTACTGGTACAGAGTCAATGTGGAGGCTATATACAGGGGGTACCGGTACAGAGTCAATGTGGAGGCTATATACAGGGGGTACAAGTACAGAGTCAATGTGGAGGCTATATACAGGGGGTACCGGTACAGAGTCAATGTGGAGGCTATATACAGGGGGTACCGGTACAGAGTCAATGTGGAGGCTATATACAGGGGGGGTACTGGTACAGAGTCAATGTGGAGGCTATATACAGGGGGTACCGGTACAGAGTCAATGTGGAGGCTATATACAGGGTATTATGGTACAGAGTCAATGTGGAGGCTATGTACAGGGGGTACCGGTACAGAGTCAATATGGAGGCTATATACAGGGGGTACCGGTACAGAGTCAATGTGGAGGCTATATACAGGGTGTACCGGTACAGAGTCAATGTGGAGGATATATACAGGGGGTACTGGTACAGAGTCAATGTGGAGGCTATATACAGGGTGTTACGGTACAGAGTCAATGTGGAGGCTATATACAGGGTATTATGGTACAGAGTCAATGTGGAGGCTATATTCTGGGGTTACCAGTACAGAGTCAATGTGGAGGCTATATACAGGGGGTACCAGTACAGAGTCAATGTGGAGGCTATATACAGGGGGGTACTGCTACAGAGTCAATGTGGAGGCTATATACAGGGGGTACTGGTACAGAGTCAATGTGGAGGCTATATACAGGGGGTACCGGTACAGAGTCAATGTGGAGGCTATATACAGGGGGTACCAGTACAGAGTCAATGTGGAGGCTATATACAGGGGGTACCAGTACAGAGTCAATGTGGAGGCTATATACAGGGGGTACCGGTACAGAGTCAATGTGGAGGCTATATACAGGGGGTACCGGTACAGAGTCAATGTGGAGGCTATATACAGGGGGTACCGGTACAGAGTCAATGTGGAGGCTATATACAGGGTATTACGGTACAGAGTCAATGTGGAGGCTATATACAGGGGGTACCAGTACAGAGTCAATGTGGAGGCTATATACAGGGTGTTACGGTACAGAGTCAATGTGGAGGCTATATACAGGGGGTACCGGTACAGAGTCAATGTGGAGGCTATATACAGGGGGTACCGGTACAGAGTCAATGTGGAGGCTTCCTGACGGGCCGCCCCCAGGTGGTGAGGGTAGGCAACAACATCTCCTCCCCGCTGATCCTCAACACTGGGGCCCCACAAGGGTGCGTTCTGAGCCCTCTCCTGTACTCCCTGTTCACCCACGACTGCGTGGCCACGCACGCCTCCAACTCAATCATCAAGTTTGCGGACGACACAACAGTGGTAGGCTTGATTACCAACAACGACGAGACGGCCTACAGGGAGGAGGTGAGGGCCCTCGGAGTGTGGTGTCAGGAAAATAACCTCACACTCAACGTCAACAAAACTAAGGAGATGATTGTGGACTTCAGGAAACAGCAGAGGGAACACCCCCCCATCCACATCGATGGAACAGTAGTGGAGAGGGTAGCAAGTTTTAAGTTCCTCGGCATACACATCACAGACAAACTGAATTGGTCCACTCACACAGACAGCATCGTGAGGAAGGCGCAGCAGCGCCTCTTCAGCCTCAGGAGGCTGAAGAAATTCGGCTTGTCACCAAAAGCACTCACAAACTTCTACAGATGCACAATCGAGAGCATCCTGGCGGGCTGTATCACCGCCTGGTATGGCAACTGCACCGCCCTCAACCGTAAGGCTCTCCAGAGGGTAGTGAGGTCTGCACAACGCATCACCGGGGGCAAACTACCTGCCCTCCAGGACACCTACACCACCCGATGCTACAGGAAGGCCATAAAGATCATCAAGGACATCAACCACCCGAGCCACTGCCTGTTCACCCCGCTGTCATCCAGAAGGCGAGGTCAGTACAGGTGCATCAAAGCTGGGACCGAGAGACTGAAAAACAGCTTCTATCTCAAGGCCATCAGACTGTTAAACAGCCACCACTAACATTGAGTGGCTACTGCCAACACACTGTCAATGCCACTGACTCTACTCCAGCCACTTTAATCATGGGAATTGATGGGAAATGATGTAAATATATCACTAGCCACTTTAAACAATGCTACCTTATATAATGTTACTTACCCTACATTATTCATCTCATATGCATACGTAGATACTGTACTCTATATCATCGACTGCATCCTTATGTAATACATGTATCACTAGCCACTTTAACTATGCCACTTGGTTTACATACTCATCTCATATGTATATACTGTACTCGATATCATCTACTGTATCTTGCCTATGCTGCTCTGTACCATCACTCATTCATATATCCTTATGTACATATTCTTTATCCCCTTACACTGTGTATAAGACAGTAGTTTTTTTTTGAATTGTTAGTTAGATTACTTGTTCGTTATTACTGCATTGTCGGAACTAGAAGCACAAGCATTTCGCTACACTCGCATTAACATCTGCTAACCATGTGTATGTGACAAATAAATTTGATTTGATTTATTTTATTTATTACGGTACAGAGTCAATGTGGAGGCTATATACAGGGGGTACCGGTACAGAGTCAATGTGGAGGCTATATACAGGGGGTACTGGTACAGAGTCAATTTGGAAGCTATATTCAGGGTATTACGGTACAGAGTCAATGTGGAGGCTATATACAGGGGGTGGTTCACCACTCCCTAGCAGAAAACACAGACTTCTGGAAAGTCAAAAATCATTAACATTAATTACACATTTGTATTTAAATATATATATATTTAAATGCCTTCCACGGTATCTTTTGTGCAGCATCACATCATCCTGCTGAATGGAGTTGGGCTGTGGTGTGGTGTGTTGAGGGATTCTGGTATAGGAAATGGGGTGTGATTTGGGATGTAGCCTCTTCTCTCATACTCAACTGTGTTAGAGAGTTCTAGTCAATAAACCGGGCCCAGCTGTGAGGAAGAGAAGAGAGGAGAAGAGAAGAGAGGGGAGCTTTGGGCAGAACCAACCCCAGCTGGGTTATGGTGGCACGTGGCATTTTAATCATTTGTTTTGGTGCTTGGAAAGGAAAGACCCATAGCCCATATACAGCCAGAACCTCAGACCCTGGTTCCTGTCTACCCGGTACAGACAGAAGAGGACTGGCCACCCCTCAGAGTCTGGTTCCTGTCTACCCGGTACAGTCAGAAGAGGACTGGCCACCCCTCAGAGTCTGGTTCCTGTCTACCGGTACAGACAGAAGAGGACTGGCCACCCCTCAGAGTCTGGTTCCTGTCTACCGGTACAGACAGAAGAGGACTGGCCACCCATCAGACCCTGGTTCCTGTCTACCGGTACAGACAGAAGAGGACTGGCCACCCCTCAGAGTCTGTTTCCTGTCTACCGGTACAGACAGAAGAGGACTGGCCACCCCTCAGAGTCTGGTTCCTGTCTACCGGTACAGACAGAAGAGGACTGGCCACCCCTCAGAGCCTGGTTCCTGTCTACCCGGTACAGACAGAAGAGGACTGGCCACCCCTCAGAGCCTGGTTCCTGTCTACCGGTACAGACAGAAGAGGACTGGCCACCCCTCAGAGTCTGGTTCCTGTCTACCGGTACAGACAGAAGAGGACTAGCCACCCCTCAGAGCCTGGTTCCTGTCTACCCGGTACAGACAGAAGAGGACTGGCCACCCCTCAGAGCCTGGTTCCTGTCTACCCGGTACAGACAGAAGAGGACTGGCCACACCTCAGACCCTGGTTCCTGTCTACCCGGTACAGTCAGAAGAGGACTGGCCACCCCTCAGACCCTGGTTCCTGTCTACCGGTACAGACAGAAGAGGACTGGCCACCCCTCAGAGTCTGGTTCCTGTCTACCCGGTACAGACAGAAGAGGACTGGCCACCCATCAGACCCTGGTTCCTGTCTACCGGTACAGACGGAAGAGAACTGGCCACCCATCAGACCCTGGTTCCTGTCTACCGGTACAGACAGAAGAGGACTGGCCACCCCTCAGAGTCTGGTTCCTGTCTACCGGTACAGACAGAAGAGGACTGGCCACCCCTCAGAGTCTGGTTCCTGTCTACCGGTACAGACAGAAGAGGACTGGCCACCCCTCAGAGTCTGGTTCCTGTCTACCGGTACAGACAGAAGAGGACTGGCCACCCCTCAGAGTCTGGTTCCTGTCTACCGGTACAGACAGAAGAGGACTGGCCACCCCTCAGAGTCTGGTTTCTGTCTACTCGGTACAGTCAGAAGAGGACTGGCTACCCCTCAGAGTCTGGTTCCTGTCTACTCGGTACAGACAGAAGAGGACTGGCCACCCCTCAGAGTCTGGTTCCTGTCTACCGGTACAGACAGAAGAGGACTGGCCACCCCTCAGAGTCTGGTTCCTGTCTACCGGTACAGACAGAAGAGGACTGGCCACCCCTCAGACCCTGGTTCCTGTCTACAGGTACAGTCAGAAGAGGACTGGCCACCCCTCAGAGTCTGGTTCCTGTCTACCGGTACAGTCAGAAGACGACTGGCCACCCCTCAGAGTCTGGTCCCTGTCTACCGGTACAGACAGAAGAGGACTGGCCACCCCTCAGAGTCTGGTTCCTGTCTACCGGCACAGTCAGAAGAGGACTGGCCAACCCTCAGAGTCTGGTTCCTGTATACCGGTACAGACAGAAGAGGACTGGCCACCCCTCAGAGCCTGGTTCCTGTCTACCAGTACAGACAGAAGAGGACTGGCCACCCATCAGACCCTGGTTCCTGTCTACCGGTACAGACAGAAGAGGACTGGCCACCCATCAGACCCTGGTTCCTCTCTACTCGGTACAGTCAGAAGAGGACTGGCCACCCATCAGACCCTGGTTCCTCTCTACTCGGTACAGTCAGAAGAGGACTGGCCACCCATCAGACCCTGGTTCCTCTCTACTCGGTACAGTCAGAAGAGGACTGGCCACCCATCAGACCCTGGTTCCTGTCTACCGGTACAGTCAGAAGAGGACTGGCCACCCATCAGACCCTGGTTCCTCTCTACTCGGTACAGTCAGAAGAGGACTGGCCACCCATCAGACCCTGGTTCCTCTCTACTCGGTACAGTCAGAAGAGGACTGGCCACCCATCAGACCCTGGTTCCTCTCTACTCGGTACAGTCAGAAGAGGACTGGCCACCCATCAGACCCTGGTTCCTGTCTACTCAGTACAGTCAGAAGAGGACTGGCCACCCATCAGACCCTGGTTCCTCTCTACTCGGTACAGTCAGAAGAGGACTGGCCACCCATCAGACCCTGGTTCCTCTCTACTCGGTACAGTCAGAAGAGGACTGGCCACCCATCAGACCCTGGTTCCTGTCTACTCAGTACAGTCAGAAGAGGACTGGCCACCCATCAGACCCTGGTTCCTCTCTACTCGGTACAGTCAGAAGAGGACTGGCCACCCATCAGACCCTGGTTCCTCTCTACTCGGTACAGTCAGAAGAGGACTGGCCACCCATCAGACCCTGGTTCCTCTCTACTCGGTACAGTCAGAAGAGGACTGGCCACCCATCAGACCCTGGTTCCTCTCTACTCGGTACAGTCAGAAGAGGACTGGCCACCCATCAGACCCTGGTTCCTCTCTACTCTGTACAGTCAGAAGAGGACTGGCCACCCATCAGACCCTGGTTCCTCTCTACTCGGTACAGTCAGAAGAGGACTGGCCACCCATCAGACCCTGGTTCCTCTCTACTCGGTACAGTCAGAAGAGGACTGGCCACCCATCAGACCCTGGTTCCTGTCTACTCAGTACAGTCAGAAGAGGACTGGCCACCCATCAGACCCTGGTTCCTCTCTACTCGGTACAGTCAGAAGAGGACTGGCCACCCATCAGACCCTGGTTCCTCTCTACTCGGTACAGTCAGAAGAGGACTGGCCACCCATCAGACCCTGGTTCCTCTCTACTCGGTACAGTCAGAAGAGGACTGGCCACCCATCAGACCCTGGTTCCTCTCTACTCGGTACAGAAAGAAGAGGACTGGCCACCCATCAGACCCTGGTTCCTCTCTACTCGGTACAGTCAGAAGAGGACTGGCCACCCATCACACCCTGGTTCCTCTCTACCCGGTTAAGACAGAAGAGGACTGGCCACCCATCAGACCCTGGTTCCTGTCTACCCGGTACAGACAGAAGAGGACTGGCCACCCATCAGACCCTGGTTCCTCTCTACCCGGTACAGACAGAAGAGGACTGGCCACCCATCAGAGCCTGGTTCCTGTCTACCCGGTACAGACAGAAGAGGACTGGCCACCCATCAGACCCTGGTTCCTCTCTACTCGGTACAGTCAGAAGAGGACTGTCCACGCATCAGACCCTGGTTCCTCTCTACTCGGTACAGTCAGAAGAGGACTGGCCACTCATCAGACCCTGGTTCCTGTCTACTCGGTACAGACAGAAGAGGACTGGCCACCCATCAGACCCTGGTTCCTCTCTACTCGGTACAGACAGAAGAGGACTGGCCACCCATCAGATCCTGGTTCCTCTCTACTCGGTACAGACAGAAGAGGACTGGCCACCCATCAGACCCTGGTTCCTCTCTACTCGGTACAGACAGAAGAGGACTGGCCACCCATCAGACCCTGGTTCCTCTCTACTCGGTACAGACAGAAGAGGACTGGCCACCCATCAGACCCTGGTTCCTCTCTACTCGGGACAGACAGAAGAGGACTGGCCACACATCAGACCCTGGTTCCTCTCTACTCGGTACAGACAGAAGAGGACTGGCCACCCATCAGACCCTGGTTCCTCTCTACCCGGTACAGACAGAAGAGGACTGGCCACCCATCAGACCCTGGTTCCTCTCTACTCGGTACAGACAGAAGAGGACTGGCCACCCATCAGACCCTGGTTCCTCTCTACTCGGTACAGACAGAAGAGGACTGGCCACCCATCAGACCCTGGTTCCTCTCTACTCGGTACAGACAGAAGAGGACTGGCCACCCATCAGACCCTGGTTCCTCTCTACTCGGTACAGTCAGAAGAGGACTGGCCACCCATCAGAGCCTGGTTCCTGTCTACTCGGTACAGACAGAAGAGGACTGGCCACCCATCAGAGCCTGGTTCCTCTCTAACGGTACAGTCAGAAGAGGACTGGCCACCCATCAGACCCTGGTTCCTCTCTACTCGGTACAGTCAGAAGAGGACTGGCCACCCATCAGACCCTGGTTCCTCTCTACTCGGTACAGTCAGAAGAGGACTGGCCACCCATCAGACCCTGGTTCCTCTCTACTCGGTACAGTCAGAAGAGGACTGGCCACCCATCAGACCCTGGTTCCTCTCTACTCGGTACAGTCAGAAGAGGACTGGCCACCCATCAGACCCTGGTTCCTCTCTACTCGGTACAGTCAGAAGAGGACTGGCCACCATCAGACCCTGGTTCCTCTCTACTCGGTACAGTCAGAAGAGGACTGGCCACCCATCAGACCCTGGTTCCTCTCTACTCGGTACAGTCAGAAGAGGACTGGCCACCCATCAGACCCTGGTTCCTCTCTACTCGGTACAGTCAGAAGAGGACTGGCCACCCATCAGACCCTGGTTCCTCTCTACTCGGTACAGTCAGAAGAGGACTGGCCACCCATCAGACCCTGGTTCCTCTCTACTCGGTACAGTCAGAAGAGGACTGGCCACCCATCAGACCCTGGTTCCTCTCTACTCGGTACAGTCAGAAGAGGACTGGCCACCCATCAGACCCTGGTTCCTCTCTACTCGGTACAGTCAGAAGAGGACTGGCCACCCATCAGACCCTGGTTCCTCTCTACTCGGTACAGTCAGAAGAGGACTGGCCACCCATCAGACCCTGGTTCCTCTCTACTCGGTACAGTCAGAAGAGGACTGGCCACCCATCAGACCCTGGTTCCTCTCTACTCGGTACAGTCAGAAGAGGACTGGCCACCCATCAGACCCTGGTTCCTCTCTACTCGGTACAGTCAGAAGAGGACTGGCCACCCATCAGACCCTGGTTCCTCTCTACTCGGTACAGTCAGAAGAGGACTGGCCACCCATCAGACCCTGGTTCCTCTCGGTACAGTCGAAAGGACTGGCCACCCATCAGACCCTGTCCTCATACGTACAGTCAGAAGAGGACTGGCCACCCATCAGACCCTGGTTCCTCTCTACTCGGTACAGTCAGAAGAGGACTGGCCACCCATCAGACCCTGGTTCCTCTCTACTCGGTACAGTCAGAAGAGGACTGGCCACCCATCAGACCCTGGTTCCTCTCTACTCGGTACAGTCAGAAGAGGACTGGCCACCCATCAGACCCTGGTTCCTCTCTACTCGGTACAGTCAGAAGAGGACTGGCCACCCATCAGACCCTGGTTCCTCTCTACTCGGTACAGTCAGAAGAGGACTGGCCACCCATCAGACCCTGGTTCCTCTCTACTCGGTACAGTCAGAAGAGGACTGGCCACCCATCAGACCCTGGTTCCTCTCTACTCGGTACAGTCAGAAGAGGACTGGCCACCCATCAGACCCTGGTTCCTCTCTACTCGGTACAGTCAGAAGAGGACTGGCCACCCATCAGACCCTGGTTCCTCTCTACTCGGTACAGTCAGAAGAGGACTGGCCACCCATCAGACCCTGGTTCCTCTCTACTCGGTACAGTCAGAAGAGGACTGGCCACCCATCAGACCCTGGTTCCTCTCTACTCGGTACAGTCAGAAGAGGACTGGCCACCCATCAGACCCTGGTTCCTCTCTACTCGGTACAGTCAGAAGAGGACTGGCCACCCATCAGACCCTGGTTCCTCTCTACTCGGTACAGTCAGAAGAGGACTGGCCACCCATCAGACCCTGGTTCCTCTCTACTCGGTACAGTCAGAAGAGGACTGGCCACCCATCAGACCCTGGTTCCTCTCTACTCGGTACAGTCAGAAGAGGACTGGCCACCCATCAGACCCTGGTTCCTCTCTACTCGGTACAGTCAGAAGAGGACTGGCCACCCATCAGACCCTGGTTCCTCTCTACTCGGTACAGTCAGAAGAGGACTGGCCACCCATCAGACCCTGGTTCCTCTCTACTCGGTACAGTCAGAAGAGGACTGGCCACCCATCAGACCCTGGTTCCTCTCTACTCGGTACAGTCAGAAGAGGACTGGCCACCCATCAGACCCTGGTTCCTCTCTACTCGGTACAGTCAGAAGAGGACTGGCCACCCATCAGACCCTGGTTCCTCTCTACTCGGTACAGTCAGAAGAGGACTGGCCACCCATCAGACCCTGGTTCCTCTCTACTCGGTACAGTCAGAAGAGGACTGGCCACCCATCAGACCCTGGTTCCTCTCTACTCGGTACAGTCAGAAGAGGACTGGCCACCCATCAGACCCTGGTTCCTCTCTACTCGGTACAGTCAGAAGAGGACTGGCCACCCATCAGACCCTGGTTCCTCTCTACTCGGTACAGTCAGAAGAGGACTGGCCACCCATCAGACCCTGGTTCCTCTCTACTCGGTACAGTCAGAAGAGGACTGGCCACCCATCAGCACCCCTACCGTAAGGCCACCCATCAGACCCTGGTTCCTCTCTACTCGGTACAGTCAGAAGAGGACTGGCCACCCATCAGACCCTGGTTCCTCTCTACTCGGTACAGTCAGAAGAGGACTGGCCACCCATCAGACCCTGGTTCCTCTCTACTCGGTACAGTCAGAAGAGGACTGGCCACCCATCAGACCCTGGTTCCTCTCTACTCGGTACAGTCAGAAGAGGACTGGCCACCCATCAGACCCTGGTTCCTCTCTACTCGGTACAGTCAGAAGAGGACTGGCCACCCATCAGACCCTGGTTCCTCTCTACTCGGTACAGTCAGAAGAGGACTGGCCACCCATCAGACCCTGGTTCCTCTCTACTCGGTACAGTCAGAAGAGGACTGGCCACCCATCAGACCCTGGTTCCTCTCTACTCGGTACAGTCAGAAGAGGACTGGCCACCCATCAGACCCTGGTTCCTCTCTACTCGGTACAGTCAGAAGAGGACTGGCCACCCATCAGACCCTGGTTCCTCTCTACTCGGTACAGTCAGAAGAGGACTGGCCACCCATCAGACCCTGGTTCCTCTCTACTCGGTACAGTCAGAAGAGGACTGGCCACCCATCAGACCCTGGTTCCTCTCTACTCGGTACAGTCAGAAGAGGACTGGCCACCCATCAGACCCTGGTTCCTCTCTACTCGGTACAGTCAGAAGAGGACTGGCCACCCATCAGACCCTGGTTCCTCTCTACTCGGTACAGTCAGAAGAGGACTGGCCACCCATCAGACCCTGGTTCCTCTCTACTCGGTACAGTCAGAAGAGGACTGGCCACCCATCAGACCCTGGTTCCTCTCTACTCGGTACAGTCAGAAGAGGACTGGCCACCCATCAGACCCTGGTTCCTCTCTACTCGGTACAGTCAGAAGAGGACTGGCCACCCATCAGACCCTGGTTCCTCTCTACTCGGTACAGTCAGAAGAGGACTGGCCACCCATCAGACCCTGGTTCCTCTCTACTCGGTACAGTCAGAAGAGGACTGGCCACCCATCAGACCCTGGTTCCTCTCTACTCGGTACAGTCAGAAGAGGACTGGCCACCCATCAGACCCTGGTTCCTCTCTACTCGGTACAGTCAGAAGAGGACTGGCCACCCATCAGACCCTGGTTCCTCTCTACTCGGTACAGTCAGAAGAGGACTGGCCACCCATCAGACCCTGGTTCCTCTCTACTCGGTACAGTCAGAAGAGGACTGGCCACCCATCAGACCCTGGTTCCTCTCTACTCGGTACAGTCAGAAGAGGACTGGCCACCCATCAGACCCTGGTTCCTCTCTACTCGGTACAGTCAGAAGAGGACTGGCCACCCATCAGACCCTGGTTCCTCTCTACTCGGTACAGTCAGAAGAGGACTGGCCACCCATCAGACCCTGGTTCCTCTCTACTCGGTACAGTCAGAAGAGGACTGGCCACCCATCAGACCCTGGTTCCTCTCTACTCGGTACAGTCAGAAGAGGACTGGCCACCCATCAGACCCTGGTTCCTCTCTACTCGGTACAGTCAGAAGAGGACTGGCCACCCATCAGACCCTGGTTCCTCTCTACTCGGTACAGTCAGAAGAGGACTGGCCACCCATCAGACCCTGGTTCCTCTCTACTCGGTACAGTCAGAAGAGGACTGGCCACCCATCAGACCCTGGTTCCTCTCTACTCGGTACAGTCAGAAGAGGACTGGCCACCCATCAGACCCTGGTTCCTCTCTACTCGGTACAGTCAGAAGAGGACTGGCCACCCATCAGACCCTGGTTCCTCTCTACTCGGTACAGTCAGAAGAGGACTGGCCACCCATCAGACCCTGGTTCCTCTCTACTCGGTACAGTCAGAAGAGGACTGGCCACCCATCAGACCTGGTTCCTCTCTACTCGGTACAGTCAGAAGAGGACTGGCCACCATCGACCTGGTTCCTCTACTCGGTACAGTCAGAAGAGGACTGGCCACCCATCAGACCCTGGTTCCTCTCTACTCGGTACAGTCAGAAGAGGACTGGCCACCCATCAGACCCTGGTTCCTCTCTACTCGGTACAGTCAGAAGAGGACTGGCCACCCATCAGACCCTGGTTCCTCTCTACTCGGTACAGTCAGAAGAGGACTGGCCACCCATCAGACCCTGGTTCCTCTCTACTCGGTACAGTCAGAAGAGGACTGGCCACCCATCAGACCCTGGTTCCTCTCTACTCGGTACAGTCAGAAGAGGACTGGCCACCCATCAGACCTGGTTCCTCTCTACTCGGTACAGTCAGAAGAGGACTGGCCACCCATCAGACCCTGGTTCCTCTCTACTCGGTACAGTCAGAAGAGGACTGGCCACCCATCAGACCCTGGTTCCTCTCTACTCGGTACAGTCAGAAGAGGACTGGCCACCCATCAGACCCTGGTTCCTCTCTACTCGGTACAGTCAGAAGAGGACTGGCCACCCATCAGACCCTGGTTCCTCTCTACTCGGTACAGTCAGAAGAGGACTGGCCACCCATCAGACCCTGGTTCCTCTCTACTCGGTACAGTCAGAAGAGGACTGGCCACCCATCAGACCCTGGTTCCTCTCTACTCGGTACAGTCAGAAGAGGACTGGCCACCCATCAGACCCTGGTTCCTCTCTACTCGGTACAGTCAGAAGAGGACTGGCCACCCATCAGACCCTGGTTCCTCTCTACTCGGTACAGTCAGAAGAGGACTGGCCACCCATCAGACCCTGGTTCCTCTCTACTCGGTACAGTCAGAAGAGGACTGGCCACCCATCAGACCCTGGTTCCTCTCTACTCGGTACAGTCAGAAGAGGACTGGCCACCCATCAGACCCTGGTTCCTCTCTACTCGGTACAGTCAGAAGAGGACTGGCCACCCATCAGACCCTGGTTCCTCTCTACTCGGTACAGTCAGAAGAGGACTGGCCACCCATCAGACCCTGGTTCCTCTCTACTCGGTACAGTCAGAAGAGGACTGGCCACCCATCAGACCCTGGTTCCTCTCTACTCGGTACAGTCAGAAGAGGACTGGCCACCCATCAGACCCTGGTTCCTCTCTACTCGGTACAGTCAGAAGAGGACTGGCCACCCATCAGACCCTGGTTCCTCTCTACTCGGTACAGTCAGAAGAGGACTGGCCACCCATCAGACCCTGGTTCCTCTCTACTCGGTACAGTCAGAAGAGGACTGGCCACCCATCAGACCCTGGTTCCTCTCTACTCGGTACAGTCAGAAGAGGACTGGCCACCCATCAGACCCTGGTTCCTCTCTACTCGGTACAGTCAGAAGAGGACTGGCCACCCATCAGACCCTGGTTCCTCTCTACTCGGTACAGTCAGAAGAGGACTGGCCACCCATCAGACCCTGGTTCCTCTCTACTCGGTACAGTCAGAAGAGGACTGGCCACCCATCAGACCCTGGTTCCTCTCTACTCGGTACAGTCAGAAGAGGACTGGCCACCCATCAGACCCTGGTTCCTCTCTACTCGGTACAGTCAGAAGAGGACTGGCCACCCATCAGACCCTGGTTCCTCTCTACTCGGTACAGTCAGAAGAGGACTGGCCACCCATCAGACCCTGGTTCCTCTCTACTCGGTACAGTCAGAAGAGGACTGGCCACCCATCAGACCCTGGTTCCTCTCTACTCGGTACAGTCAGAAGAGGACTGGCCACCCATCAGACCCTGGTTCCTCTCTACTCGGTACAGTCAGAAGAGGACTGGCCACCCATCAGACCCTGGTTCCTCTCTACTCGGTACAGTCAGAAGAGGACTGGCCACCCATCAGACCCTGGTTCCTCTCTACTCGGTACAGTCAGAAGAGGACTGGCCACCCATCAGACCCTGGTTCCTCTCTACTCGGTACAGTCAGAAGAGGACTGGCCACCCATCAGACCCTGGTTCCTCTCTACTCGGTACAGTCAGAAGAGGACTGGCCACCCATCAGACCCTGGTTCCTCTCTACTCGGTACAGTCAGAAGAGGACTGGCCACCCATCAGACCCTGGTTCCTCTCTACTCGGTACAGTCAGAAGAGGACTGGCCACCCATCAGACCCTGGTTCCTCTCTACTCGGTACAGTCAGAAGAGGACTGGCCACCCATCAGACCCTGGTTCCTCTCTACTCGGTACAGTCAGAAGAGGACTGGCCACCCATCAGACCCTGGTTCCTCTCTACTCGGTACAGTCAGAAGAGGACTGGCCACCCATCAGACCCTGGTTCCTCTCTACTCGGTACAGTCAGAAGAGGACTGGCCACCCATCAGACCCTGGTTCCTCTCTACTCGGTACAGTCAGAAGAGGACTGGCCACCCATCAGACCCTGGTTCCTCTCTACTCGGTACAGTCAGAAGAGGACTGGCCACCCATCAGACCCTGGTTCCTCTCTACTCGGTACAGTCAGAAGAGGACTGGCCACCCATCAGACCCTGGTTCCTCTCTACTCGGTACAGTCAGAAGAGGACTGGCCACCCATCAGACCCTGGTTCCTCTCTACTCGGTACAGTCAGAAGAGGACTGGCCACCCATCAGACCCTGGTTCCTCTCTACTCGGTACAGTCAGAAGAGGACTGGCCACCCATCAGACCCTGGTTCCTCTCTACTCGGTACAGTCAGAAGAGGACTGGCCACCCATCAGACCCTGGTTCCTCTCTACTCGGTACAGTCAGAAGAGGACTGGCCACCCATCAGACCCTGGTTCCTCTCTACTCGGTACAGTCAGAAGAGGACTGGCCACCCATCAGACCCTGGTTCCTCTCTACTCGGTACAGTCAGAAGAGGACTGGCCACCCATCAGACCCTGGTTCCTCTCTACTCGGTACAGTCAGAAGAGGACTGGCCACCCATCAGACCCTGGTTCCTCTCTACTCGGTACAGTCAGAAGAGGACTGGCCACCCATCAGACCCTGGTTCCTCTCTACTCGGTACAGTCAGAAGAGGACTGGCCACCCATCAGACCCTGGTTCCTCTCTACTCGGTACAGTCAGAAGAGGACTGGCCACCCATCAGACCCTGGTTCCTCTCTACTCGGTACAGTCAGAAGAGGACTGGCCACCCATCAGACCCTGGTTCCTCTCTACTCGGTACAGTCAGAAGAGGACTGGCCACCCATCAGACCCTGGTTCCTCTCTACTCGGTACAGTCAGAAGAGGACTGGCCACCCATCAGACCCTGGTTCCTCTCTACTCGGTACAGTCAGAAGAGGACTGGCCACCCATCAGACCCTGGTTCCTCTCTACTCGGTACAGTCAGAAGAGGACTGGCCACCCATCAGACCCTGGTTCCTCTCTACTCGGTACAGTCAGAAGAGGACTGGCCACCCATCAGACCCTGGTTCCTCTCTACTCGGTACAGTCAGAAGAGGACTGGCCACCCATCAGACCCTGGTTCCTCTCTACTCGGTACAGTCAGAAGAGGACTGGCCACCCATCAGACCCTGGTTCCTCTCTACTCGGTACAGTCAGAAGAGGACTGGCCACCCATCAGACCCTGGTTCCTCTCTACTCGGTACAGTCAGAAGAGGACTGGCCACCCATCAGACCCTGGTTCCTCTCTACTCGGTACAGTCAGAAGAGGACTGGCCACCCATCAGAGCCTGGTTCCTCTCTACTCGGTACAGTCAGAAGAGGACTGGCCACCCATCAGACCCTGGTTCCTCTCTACTCGGTACAGTCAGAAGAGGACTGGCCACCCATCAGACCCTGGTTCCTCTCTACTCGGTACAGTCAGAAGAGGACTGGCCACCCATCAGACCTGGTTCCTCTCTACTCGGTACAGTCAGAAGAGGACTGGCCACCCATCAGACCCTGGTTCCTCTCTACTCGGTACAGTCAGAAGAGGACTGGCCACCCATCAGACCCTGGTTCCTCTCTACTCGGTACAGTCAGAAGAGGACTGGCCACCCATCAGACCCTGGTTCCTCTCTACTCGGTACAGTCAGAAGAGGACTGGCCACCCATCAGACCCTGGTTCCTCTCTACTCGGTACAGTCAGAAGAGGACTGGCCACCCATCAGACCCTGGTTCCTCTCTACTCGGTACAGTCAGAAGAGGACTGGCCACCCATCAGACCCTGGTTCCTCTCTACTCGGTACAGTCAGAAGAGGACTGGCCACCCATCAGACCCTGGTTCCTCTCTACTCGGTACAGTCAGAAGAGGACTGGCCACCCATCAGACCCTGGTTCCTCTCTACTCGGTACAGTCAGAAGAGGACTGGCCACCCATCAGACCCTGGTTCCTCTCTACTCGGTACAGTCAGAAGAGGACTGGCCACCCATCAGACCCTGGTTCCTCTCTACTCGGTACAGTCAGAAGAGGACTGGCCACCCATCAGACCCTGGTTCCTCTCTACTCGGTACAGTCAGAAGAGGACTGGCCACCCATCAGACCCTGGTTCCTCTCTACTCGGTACAGTCAGAAGAGGACTGGCCACCCATCAGACCCTGGTTCCTCTCTACTCGGTACAGTCAGAAGAGGACTGGCCACCCATCAGACCCTGGTTCCTCTCTACTCGGTACAGTCAGAAGAGGACTGGCCACCCATCAGACCCTGGTTCCTCTCTACTCGGTACAGTCAGAAGAGGACTGGCCACCCATCAGACCCTGGTTCCTCTCTACTCGGTACAGTCAGAAGAGGACTGGCCACCCATCAGACCCTGGTTCCTCTCTACTCGGTACAGTCAGAAGAGGACTGGCCACCCATCAGACCCTGGTTCCTCTCTACTCGGTACAGTCAGAAGAGGACTGGCCACCCATCAGACCCTGGTTCCTCTCTACTCGGTACAGTCAGAAGAGGACTGGCCACCCATCAGACCCTGGTTCCTCTCTACTCGGTACAGTCAGAAGAGGACTGGCCACCCATCAGACCCTGGTTCCTCTCTACTCGGTACAGTCAGAAGAGGACTGGCCACCCATCAGACCCTGGTTCCTCTCTACTCGGTACAGTCAGAAGAGGACTGGCCACCCATCAGACCCTGGTTCCTCTCTACTCGGTACAGTCAGAAGAGGACTGGCCACCCATCAGACCCTGGTTCCTCTCTACTCGGTACAGTCAGAAGAGGACTGGCCACCCATCAGACCCTGGTTCCTCTCTACTCGGTACAGTCAGAAGAGGACTGGCCACCCATCAGACCCTGGTTCCTCTCTACTCGGTACAGTCAGAAGAGGACTGGCCACCCATCAGACCCTGGTTCCTCTCTACTCGGTACAGTCAGAAGAGGACTGGCCACCCATCAGACCCTGGTTCCTCTCTACTCGGTACAGTCAGAAGAGGACTGGCCACCCATCAGACCCTGGTTCCTCTCTACTCGGTACAGTCAGAAGAGGACTGGCCACCCATCAGACCCTGGTTCCTCTCTACTCGGTACAGTCAGAAGAGGACTGGCCACCCATCAGACCCTGGTTCCTCTCTACTCGGTACAGTCAGAAGAGGACTGGCCACCCATCAGACCCTGGTTCCTCTCTACTCGGTACAGTCAGAAGAGGACTGGCCACCCATCAGACCCTGGTTCCTCTCTACTCGGTACAGTCAGAAGAGGACTGGCCACCCATCAGACCCTGGTTCCTCTCTACTCGGTACAGTCAGAAGAGGACTGGCCACCCATCAGACCCTGGTTCCTCTCTACTCGGTACAGTCAGAAGAGGACTGGCCACCCATCAGACCCTGGTTCCTCTCTACTCGGTACAGTACAGAAGAGGACTGGCCACCCATCAGACCCTGGTTCCTCTCTACTCGGTACAGTCAGAAGAGGACTGGCCACCCATCAGACCCTGGTTCCTCTCTACTCGGTACAGTCAGAAGAGGACCCATCAGCCTGGTGCCTCTACTCGTCAGTCAGAAAGGACTGGCCACCCATCAGACCTGGTTCCTCTCTACTCGGTACAGTCAGAAGAGGACTGGCCACCCATCAGACCCTGGTTCCTCTCTACTCGGTACAGTCAGAAGAGGACTGGCCACCCATCAGACCCTGGTTCCTCTCTACTCGGTACAGTCAGAAGAGGACTGGCCACCCATCAGACCCTGGTTCCTCTCTACTCGGTACAGTCAGAAGAGGACTGGCCACCCATCAGACCCTGGTTCCTCTCTACTCGGTACAGTCAGAAGAGGACTGGCCACCCATCAGACCCTGGTTCCTCTCTACTCGGTACAGTCAGAAGAGGACTGGCCACCCATCAGACCCTGGTTCCTCTCTACTCGGTACAGTCAGAAGAGGACTGGCCACCCATCAGACCCTGGTTTCCTCTCTACTCGGTACAGTCAGAAGAGGACTGGCCACCCATCAGACCCTGGTTCCTCTCTACTCGGTACAGTCAGAAGAGGACTGGCCACCCATCAGACCCTGGTTCCTCTCTACTCGGTACAGTCAGAAGAGGACTGGCCACCCATCAGACCCTGGTTCCTCTCTACTCGGTACAGTCAGAAGAGGACTGGCCACCCATCAGACCCTGGTTCCTCTCTACTCGGTACAGTCAGAAGAGGACTGGCCACCCATCAGAGCCTGGTTTCCTCTCTACTCGGTACAGTCAGAAGAGGACTGGCCACCCATCAGACCCTGGTTCCTCTCTACTCGGTACAGTCAGAAGAGGACTGGCCACCCATCAGACCCTGGTTCCTCTCTACTCGGTACAGTCAGAAGAGGACTGGCCACCCATCAGACCCTGGTTCCTCTCTACTCGGTACAGTCAGAAGAGGACTGGCCACCCATCAGACCCTGGTTCCTCTCTACTCGGTACAGTCAGAAGAGGACTGGCCACCCATCAGACCCTGGTTCCTCTCTACTCGGTACAGTCAGAAGAGGACTGGCCACCCATCAGACCCTGGTTCCTCTCTACTCGGTACAGTCAGAAGAGGACTGGCCACCCATCAGACCCTGGTTCCTCTCTACTCGGTACAGTCAGAAGAGGACTGGCCACCCATCAGACCCTGGTTCCTCTCTACTCGGTACAGTCAGAAGAGGACTGGCCACCCATCAGACCCTGGTTCCTCTCTACTCGGTACAGTCAGAAGAGGACTGGCCACCCATCAGACCCTGGTTCCTCTCTACTCGGTACAGTCAGAAGAGGACTGGCCACCCATCAGACCCTGGTTCCTCTCTACTCGGTACAGTCAGAAGAGGACTGGCCACCCATCAGACCCTGGTTCCTCTCTACTCGGTACAGTCAGAAGAGGACTGGCCACCCATCAGACCCTGGTTCCTCTCTACTCGGTACAGTCAGAAGAGGACTGGCCACCCATCAGACCCTGGTTCCTCTCTACTCGGTACAGTCAGAAGAGGACTGGCCACCCATCAGACCCTGGTTCCTCTCTACTCGGTACAGTCAGAAGAGGACTGGCCACCCATCAGACCCTGGTTCCTCTCTACTCGGTACAGTCAGAAGAGGACTGGCCACCCATCAGACCCTGGTTCCTCTCTACTCGGTACAGTCAGAAGAGGACTGGCCACCCATCAGACCCTGGTTCCTCTCTACTCGGTACAGTCAGAAGAGGACTGGCCACCCATCAGACCCTGGTTCCTCTCTACTCGGTACAGACAGAAGAGGACTGGCCACCCCTCAGACCCTGGTTCCTCTCTACTCGGTACAGACAGAAGAGGACTGGCCACCCATCAGACCCTGGTTCCTCTCTACTCGGTACAGTCAGAAGAGGACTGGCCACCCATCAGACCCTGGTTCCTCTCTACTCGGTACAGTCAGAAGAGGACTGGCCACCCATCAGACCCTGGTTCCTCTCTACTCGGTACAGTCAGAAGAGGACTGGCCACCCATCAGACCCTGGTTCCTCTCTACTCGGTACAGTCAAAAGAGGACTGGCCACCCATCAGACCCTGGTTCCTCTCTACTCAGTACAGTCAGAAGAGGACTGGCCACCCATCAGACCCTGGTTCCTGTCTACTCGGTACAGACAGAAGAGGACTGGCCACCCATCAGACCCTGGTTCCTCTCTACTCGGTACAGTCAGAAGAGGACTGGCCACCCATCAGACCCTGGTTCCTCTCTACTCGGTACAGTCAGAAGAGGACTGGCCACCCATCAGAGCCTGGTTCCTCTCTACCGGTACAGTCAGAAGAGGACTGGCCACCCATCAGACCCTGGTTCCTCTCTACTCGGTACAGACAGAAGAGGACTGGCCACCCATCAGAGCCTGGTTCCTCTCTACTCGGTACAGTCAGAAGAGGACTGGCCACCCATCAGACCCTGGTTCCTCTCTACTCGGTACAGTCAGAAGAGGACTGGCCACCCATCAGAGCCTGGTTCCTCTCTACCGGTACAGTCAGAAGAGGACTGGCCACCCATCAGACCCTGGTTCCTCTCTACTCGGTACAGACAGAAGAGGACTGGCCACCCATCAGACCCTGGTTCCTCTCTACTCGGTACAGTCAGAAGAGGACTGGCCACCCATCAGACCCTGGTTCCTCTCTACTCGGTACAGTCAGAAGAGGACTGGCCACCCATCAGACCCTGGTTCCTCTCTACTCGGTACAGACAGAAGAGGACTGGCCACCCATCAGAGCCTGGTTCCTCTCTACTCGGTACAGTCAGAAGAGGACTGGCCACCCATCAGAGCCTGGTTCCTCTCTACTCGGTACAGTCAGAAGAGGACTGGCCACCCATCAGACCCTGGTTCCTCTCTACTCGGTACAGTCAGAAGAGGACTGGCCACCCATCAGACCCTGGTTCCTCTCTACTCGGTACAGACAGAAGAGGACTGGCCACCCATCAGACCCTGGTTCCTCTCTACTCGGTACAGTCAGAAGAGGACTGGCCACCCATCAGACCCTGGTTCCTCTCTACTCGGTACAGTCAGAAGAGGACTGGCCACCCATCAGACCCTGGTTCCTCTCTACTCGGTACAGTCAGAAGAGGACTGGCCACCCATCAGACCCTGGTTCCTCTCTACTCTGTACAGTCAGAAGAGGACTGGCCACCCATCAGACCCTGGTTCCTCTCTACTCGGTACAGTCAGAAGAGGACTGGCCACCCATCAGACCCTGGTTCCTCTCTACTCGGTACAGTCAGAAGAGGACTGGCCACCCATCAGACCCTGGTTCCTCTCTACTCGGTACAGTCAGAAGAGGACTGGCCACCCATCAGACCCTGGTTCCTCTCTACTCGGTACAGTCAGAAGAGGACTGGCCACCCATCAGACCCTGGTTCCTCTCTACTCGGTACAGTCAGAAGAGGACTGGCCACCCATCAGAGCCTGGTTCCTCTCTACTCGGTACAGTCAGAAGAGGACTGGCCACCCATCAGACCCTGGTTCCTCTCTACTCGGTACAGTCAGAAGAGGACTGGCCACCCATCAGACCCTGGTTCCTGTAGGTTCCTGCTTTCTTTTTCTTTTTTCTATTTTTATTTACCTTTTATTTAACTAGGCAAGTCAGTTAAGAACAAATTCTTATTTACAATGACGGCCTACCCCGGCCAAACCCTAACACGGATGACGCTGGGCCAATTGTGCACCGCCCTATGGGACTTCCAATCACGTCCGGTTGTGATACAGCCTGGTATCGAACCGGGGTCTGTAGTGATGCCTCTAGCACTGAGACGCACTTTTAGGAGGCTGGGTATCTGTGACAACTGATGTAAAAAAGGCTTTATAAAATAACATTACAGCAAACACACAAAACATTGAATGAGGAAAATTGGAATATAAATTGTTTTTGGAATTTCAATTTACTTCTTGAATTGACTGTATTAAAATGGAAAAGATCCCAACACTGCCTGTCTGATTGAGATAATTGAGATTATATTATGTTTATCTGGTACAAATGAAAACACATTCTAACATTTATTGAAATGGAGGGCAGAGAGAGAGAGAGACAAAGAGAGAAAGAGGGAGAGTGAGAGAGAGAGAGAGAGAGAGAGAGAGAGAGAGAGAGAGAGAGACAGAGAGAGAGAGAAAGAGGGAGAGTGAGAGAGAGAGAGAGACAAAGAGAGAAAGAGGGAGAGTGAGAGAGAGAGAGAGAGAGAGAGAGAGAGAGAGAGAGAGAGAGAGAGAGAGAGAGAGAGAGAGGGAGAGTGAGAGAGAGGGAGAGAGAGAGAGAGAGAGAGAGAGAGAGAGAGAGAGAGAGAGAGAGGGAAAGGAGAGAGAGAGACAGAGACAGAGAGACAGAGACAGAGAGACAGAGAGAGAGAGAGAGAGAGAGAGAGAGAGAGAGAGGGAAAGGAGAGAGAGAGAGAGAGACAGAGACAGAGAGACAGAGAGAGAAAGAAGGAGAGAGAAAGAAGGAGAGAGAGAGAGAGAGAGAGAGAGAGAGAGAGACAGTAAAACTGGTTGAGCTCCTGGCTGGCCACTCCCAGGCCTCTGATCTCATAACAGACCCAGGTCCACTGGACTCTGTTCCAACACACTTACACAAGAGCTACCAACCACACAAACCATTATTCTCCTGTTTTGTACTAAAACCTTTTAAACAAACAACGAGCTCCTGTCCAATTAAGTATTTTTTGTTAGTGGTCTCAATTTACAATAATTTATTCACTAGTTCTACAGCTTTGTTTAGTTAAATACGCCAAAATTATATTTTTTTTGCTGAATGAACCATCGAGACAAGTTGAGCACACATCATTTTAAATAAAGTTAAAATGGGCCTATTAAAAACGTTAAATTCAAGGCAATACTTGGACTGAAAAGTAAAGTGAACTATAGAACCAGTTACTCAATAATGATTAGTTGAAACAACTATATATATATTCATTACATATGATATATGATATATTGATGTATATATTGATGTATATATCAATGTATATATTAATGTATATATTGATGTATATATTGATGTATATATCAATGTATATATTAATGTATATATTGATGTATATATTGATGTATATATCAATGTATATATTAATGTATATATTAATGTATATATTAATGTATATATTTACAGATTCTCAGCTACAAAAACCTATATTCTCTTGTATTGTCCACAATAGCTGATGCTTTCTCAAAGCCAACATAGAGGCCGTTATTAAATATTAAAGACTAAAACAAGTTTAATGTGAACGATATCTGACAAAGAGAGAAGAAATGTATCAGAACAGTATGACTCTACTAGGTCAGTGTAAGGGAGGGCACAGTCAGAGAAATATGGAGCAGTAGGACTCTACCAGGTCAGTGTAAGGGAGGGCACAGTCAGAGAAATATGGAACTTATACCACCCACCACTGCGACCTGTATGCTCTAGTCGGCTGGCCCTCGCTACATATTCGTCGCCAGACCCACTGGCTCCAGGTCATCTACAAGTCCATGTTAGGTAAAGCTCCGCCTTATCTCAGTTCACTGGTCACGATGGCAACACCCACCCGTAGCACACGCTCCAGCAGGTGTATCTCACTGATCATCCCTAAAGCCAACACCTCATTTGGCCGCCTTTCATTCCAGTTCTCTGCTGCCTGTGACTGGAACGAATTGCAAAAATCGCTGAAGTTGGAGACTTTTATCTCCCTCACCAACTTCAAACATCTGCTATCTGAGCAGCTAACCGATCGCTGCAGCTGTACATAGTCTATCGGTAAATAGCCCACCCTTTTTCACCTACCTCATCCCCATACTGTTTTTATTTATTTATTTACTTTTCTGCTCTTTTGCACACCAATATCTCTACCTGTACATGACCATCTGATCATTCATCACTCCAGTGTTAATCTGCAAAATTGTAATTATTCGCCTACCTCCTCATGCCTTTTGCACACATTGTATATAGACTCCCCCTTTGTTTTCTACTGTGTTATTGACTTGTTAATTGTTTACTCCATGTGTAACTCTGTGTTGTATGCTCACACTGCTATGCTTTATCTTGGCCAGGTCTCAGTTGTAAATGAGAACTTGTTCTCAACTAGCCTACCTGGTTAAATAAAGGTGTTCTCAACTAGCCTACCTGGTTAAATAAAGGTGTTCTCAACTGGCCTACCTGGTTAAATAAAGGTGTTCTCAACTAGCCTACCTGGTTAAATAAAGGTGTTCTCAACTGTACCGAGTAGAGAGGAACCAGGGTCTGATGGGTGGCCAGTCCTCTTCTGACTGTACCGAGTAGAGAGGAACCAGGGTCTGATGGGTGGCCAGTTCTCAACTAGCCTACCTGGTTAAATAAAGGTGAAATAAAAAATAAAAAATCAGACTCGTTTAAGGGGACAAAAGGATTCTGCCAGCCTGTGGTGAGTAATCGCAGTCCTGATGTCCAGAAGATATTTTCGGTCGTAAGAGACGTTAGCGGCAACATTATGTACAAAATAAGTACAAACAATGCAAATAAACGAACAAAAAACACAATCGGTTGGGAGCAATTAAAACGTCTGCCTTCTTCTCCATCTGTTTATCTGTTTATATCTTTCAACACGTTGCTGCTGTTCCCCAGTCTGAGCGTCCCTGGGGCTGAATCTCTCCTGACTAACAAGATGTGTGTCCTGACTAACAAGGTGTGTGTCCTGACTAACAAGGTGTGTGTCCTGACTAACAAGGTGTGTGTCCTGACTAACAAGTGTGTGTCCTGACTAACAAGGTGTGTGTCCTGACTAACAAGGTGTGTGTCCTGACTAACAAGGTGTGTGTCCTGACTAACAAGGTGTGTGTCCTGACTAACAAGATGTGTGTCCTGACTAACAAGGTGTGTGTCCTGACTAACAAGGTGTGTGTCCTGACTAACAAGATGTGTGTCCTGACTAACAAGGTGTGTGTCCTGACTAACAAGGTGTGTGTCCTGACTAACAAGATGTGTGTCCTGACTAACAAGGTGTGTGTCCTGACTAACAAGATGTGTGTCCTGACTAACAAGGTGTGTGTCCTGACTAACAAGGTGTGTGTCCTGACTAACAAGGTGTGTGTCCTGACTAACAAGATGTGTGTCCTGACTAACAAGGTGTGTGTCCTGACTAACAAGATGTGTGTCCTGACTAACAAGGTGTGTGTCCTGACTAACAAGATGTGTGTCCTGACTAACAAGGTGTGTGTCCTGACTAACAAGGTGTGTGTCCTGACTAACAAGGTGTGTGTCGAGCCTCATTCTAACACCAAACCGACATGTAAACACCAGGCTACATCTAGCTAGGCCTTTACTGCTTAATGGTTTTATTCATGGATGGAATGGTTTAAATGGAACATTCTTCATCAAAGTCCAGCACTGAGGATTATTTTAGGGATAGTAAATCCCCCCCCCCCCCGCAAACGATAGATGGAAAATGGAGTTCTGTTTTCCTATGTTTGCCAGGGTGGGTCTGTGCTGTCCACTGGTCAGGACCTAGTTAAACTAAGCCTAGCTTGCTCTAAGTTCACCTGTAAAATAAAAAACCAACATTCCTTTCCTTAAAATACCCTCTACCACATCCTGCAAAGTGTCTGTACTCTGTTGAGTCACTCCTCCAACAAGTCCAGCTCCACCTTCATCTGCCCTTTCCCCTTGCCAGTTACATGTGTCTCAGAGAAACCATGTATCAGGACAGAGATGTCCCAGTGTGTCTCAGAGGAACCATCTATCAGGACAAAGATGTCCCAGTATGTCTCCACAGAAACCATGTATCAGGACAGAGATGTCTCAGAGTGTCTCAGAGAAACCATGCAGCAGGACAGAGATGTCCCAGTGTGTCTCAGAGGAATCATGTATCAGGACAGAGATGTCTCAGAGTGTCTCAGAGAAACAATGTATCAGGACAGAGATGTCCCAGAGGAATCATGTATCAGGACAGAGATGTCCCAGTGTGTCTCAGAGAAACCATGTATCAGGACAGAGATGTCCCAGTGTGTCTCAGAGAAACCATGTATCAGGACAGAGATGTCCCAGTGTGTCTCAGAGGAATCATGTATCAGGACAGAGATGTCCCAGTGTGTCTCAGAGGAATCATATATCAGGGCAGAGATGTCCCAGTGTGTCACAGAGGAATCATATATCAGGGCAGAGATGTCCCAGTGTGTCACAGAGAAACAATGTATCAGGACAGAGATGTCCCAGTGTGTCTCCAGAGAAACCAAGTATCAGGACAGAGATGTCCCAGTGTGTCTCCAGAGTAACCATGTATCAGGACAGAGATGTCTCAGAGTGTCTCAGAGGAATCATGTATCAGGACAGAGATGTCCCAGTATGTCTCCAGAGAAACCATGCATCAGGACAGAGATGTCCCAGTGTGTCTCAGAGAAACCATGCATCAGGACAGAGATGTCTCAGAGTGTCTCCAGAGAAACCATGCATCAGGACAGAGATGTCCCAGTGTGTCTCAGAGAAACCATGCATCAGGACAGAGATGTCTCAGAGTGTCTCCAGAGAAACCATGCATCAGGACAGAGATGTCCCAGTGTGTCTCAGAGAAACCATGCATCAGGACAGAGATGTCCCAGTGTGTCTCCAGAGAAACCATGCATCAGGACAGAGATGTCCCAGTATGTCTCCAGAGAAACCATGCATCAGGACAGAGATGTCCCAGTGTGTCTCCAGAGAAACCATGCATCAGGACAGAGATGTCTCAGAGTGTCTCCAGAGAAACCATGCATCAGGACAGAGATGTCCCAGTGTGTCTCCAGAGAAACCATGCATCAGGACAGAGATGTCCCAGTATGTCTCCAGAGAAACCATGCATCAGGACAGAGATGTCCCAGTGTGTCTCCAGAGAAACCATGTATCAGGACAGAGATGTCCCAGTATGTCTCCAGAGAAACCATGCATCAGGACAGAGATGTCCCAGTGTGTCTCCAGAGAAACCATGCATCAGGACAGAGATGTCCCAATATGTCTCCAGAGAAACCATGCATCAGGACAGAGATGTCCCAGTGTGTCTCCAGAGAAACCATGTATCAGGACAGAGATGTCCCAGTATGTCTCCAGAGAAACCATGCATCAGGACAGAGATGTCCCAGTGTGTCTCCAGAGAAACCATGTATCAGGGCAGAGATGTCCCAGTGTGTCTCCAGAGAAACCATGTATCAGGACAGAGATGTCCCAGTGTGTCTCCAGAGAAACCATGCATCAGGACAGAGATGTCCCAGTGTGTCTCCAGAGAAACCATGTATCAGGGCAGAGATGTCCCAGTGTGTCTCCAGAGAAACCATGTATCAGGACAGAGATGTCCCAGTGTGTCTCAGAGAAACCATGCATCAGGACAGAGATGTCCCAGTGTGTCTCAGAGAAACCATGCATCAGGGCAGAGATGTCCCAGTGTGTCTCCAGAGAAACCATGTATCAGGACAGAGATGTCCCAGTGTGTCTCCAGAGGAATCATGTATCAGGACAGAGATGTCCCAGTGTGTCTCAGAGAAACCATGTATCAGGACAGAGATGTCCCAGTGTGTCTCCAGAGGAATCATGTATCAGGACAGAGATGTCCCAGTGTGTCTCCAGAGAAACCATGTATCAGGACAGAGATGTCCCAGTGTGTCTCCAGAGAAACCATGTATCAGGACAGAGATGTCCCAGTGTGTCTCAGAGAAACCATGCATCAGGACAGAGATGTCCCAGGGTGTCTCAGAGAAACCATGCATCAGGACAGAGATGTCCCAGTGTGTCTCAGAGAAACCATGCATCAGGACAGAGATGTCCCAGTGTGTCTCCAGAGAAACCATGTATCAGGACAGAGATGTCCCAGTGTGTCTCAGAGAAACCATGCATCAGGACAGAGATGTCTCAGAGTGTCTCCAGAGAAACCATGTATCAGGGCAGAGATGTCCCAGTGTGTCTCCAGAGAAACCATGTATCAGGGCAGAGATGTCCCAGTGTGTCTCCAGAGAAACCATGTATCAGGGCAGAGATGTCCCAGTGTGTCTCCAGAGAAACCATGTATCAGGACAGAGATGTCCCAGTGTGTCTCCAGAGAAACCATGTATCAGGGCAGAGATGTCCCAGTGTGTCTCCAGAGAAACCATGTATCAGGACAGAGATGTCCCAGTGTGTCTCAGAGAAACCATGCATCAGGACAGAGATGTCCCAGTGTGTCTCAGAGAAACCATGCATCAGGGCAGAGATGTCCCAGTGTGTCTCCAGAGAAACCATGTATCAGGACAGAGAAGTCCCAGTGTGTCTCCAGAGGAATCATGTATCAGGACAGAGATGTCCCAGTGTGTCTCAGAGAAACCATGTATCAGGACAGAGATGTCCCAGTGTGTCTCCAGAGGAATCATGTATCAGGACAGAGATGTCCCAGTGTGTCTCCAGAGAAACCATGTATCAGGACAGAGATGTCCCAGTGTGTCTCCAGAGAAACCATGTATCAGGACAGAGATGTCCCAGTGTGTCTCAGAGAAACCATGCATCAGGACAGAGATGTCCCAGTGTGTCTCAGAGAAACCATGCATCAGGACAGAGATGTCCCAGTGTGTCTCCAGAGAAACCATGCATCAGGACAGAGATGTCCCAGTATGTCTCCAGAGAAACCATCAGGACAGAGATGTCCCAGTGTGTCTCCAGAGAAACCATGCATCAGGACAGAGATGTCCCAGTGTGTCTCCAGAGAAACCAAGTATCAGGACAGAGATGTCCCAGTATGTCTCCAGAGAAACCATCAGGACAGAGATGTCCCAGTGTGTCTCCAGAGAAACCATGCATCAGGACAGAGATGTCCCAGTGTGTCTCAGAGAAACCATGTATCAGGACAGAGATGTCCCAGTGTGTCTCCAGAGAAACCATGTATCAGGACAGAGATGTCCCAGTGTGTCTCCAGAGAAACCATCAGGACAGAGATGTCCCAGTGTGTCTCCAGAGAAACCATGTATCAGGACAGAGATGTCTCAGAGTGTCTCAGAGAAACCATGTATCAGGACAGAGATGTCCCAGTGTGTCTCCAGAGAAACCATGTATCAGGACAGAGATGTCCCAGTGTGTCTCAGAGAAACCATGTATCAGGACAGAGATGTCCCAGTATGTCTCCAGAGAAACCATGCATCAGGACAGAGATGTCCCAGTGTGTCTCCAGAGAAACCATGCATCAGGACAGAGATGTCCCAGTGTGTCTCCAGAGAAACCATGTATCAGGACAGAGATGTCCCAGAGTGTCTCCAGAGAAACCATGCATCAGGACAGAGATGTCCCAGTGTGTCTCCAGAGAAACCATGCATCAGGACAGAGATGTTCTGTTCTACTGAGCAGCAAAGCAGCTTGATTTATTTTATTTCACCTTTATTTAACCAGGTTGGCCAGTTTCTCATTTATGGTTTCTCCGGATGAGAGATGAGCAGATGATGATGTGCAAGTAGTGATGCTGTTGTGCAAAAGAGCAGAAAAATAAAAACAAATATGGGGATGAGGTAGGTAGTTGGTTGGGTGGGCTATTTACAGATGGGCTATGTACAGGTGCAGTGAACGGTAAGCTGCAATTTGTTCCAGTCACTGGCAGCAGAGAACTGGAAGGAAAGGTAGCCAAAGGAAGTGTTGCCTTTGGGGATGACCAGTGACAGGTAAGGCGGAGCTTTACCTAGCATGGACTTATAGATGACCTGGAGCCAGTGGGTCTGGCGACGAATATGTAGCGAGCGCCAGCCGACGAGAGCATACAGGTCGCAGTGGTGGGCAGTATATGGGGCTTTGGTGACAAAATGGATGGCACTGTGATAGACTACATCCAATTTGCTGAGTAGTGTTGGAGGTTATTTTGTAGATGACATCGCCAAAGTCGAGGATCGGTAGGATAGTCAGTTTTACAAGGGTATGTTTGGCAGAATGAGTGAAGGAGGCTTTGTTGCGAAATAGGGAGCCGATTCTAGATTTAATTTTGGATTGGAGATGTTTGATGTGAGTCTGGAAGGAGAGTTTACAGTCTAACCAGACACCTAGGTATTTGTAGTTGTCCACATATTCTAAGTCAGAACCGTCCAGAGTAGTGATGCCAGTCGGGCGGGCGGGTGAGGGCAGCGCTTGGTTGAAACATGCATTTAGTGTTACTAGCGTTTTAAGAGCAGTTGGAGGCCACGGAAGGAGTGTTGTATGGCATTGAAGCTCGTTTGGAGGTTTGTTAACACAGTGTCCAAAGAAGGGCCAGATGTATAACAGAATGGTTTATCACCTAGGGACAACATTAGAACTGTTCCAGACTACACAGTGCTAGTGTCCTCTGCAGTGCTTTTCAGATCAGTATTACATCGATACAACACTAACAGAGTCCTATTGGCATCTAACCAAGGAGTACAAGTCATCTGTGACCCTGAGATCAGGTTCACCATGTCTACATGTGAAGGTTCAGATCACTCTCTTTTAACGTTCTGGTTCAAAAATTCCGTTGTATTGAAATGTGTGTTGTGTGGTTGTATTGAGATGTGTGTTGTGTTGTCTGTTGTGTGGTTGCACTCTGTCTTGTCAATCAGTGGGGAGAAGTAGTTAAATCTCCCAGTTAGCCATACATGTAATTATAGCTTGACAAAATGTTACTAAATATGCCCTTCTGGTTTTGTTTTCTCCGCCCCTTTCTCCTTTTGAAGGAGTTGTAATTGGTGGAGGCAGTGTGTCAGGATTAGAGGCTTGAAGCTTGAAACCCCAACACCCCCTGTGACCACACAGCCCCCCTCCTACCCCACTCCCCCTCCCCTCCCCCTCCTACTACCCCTTTCCCCCACTCCCTACCCCATCCTACCTCTCTCCCCCCCATCCTGCCCCACTCCACCTCATCCACCTCAGGTTCAGAACCGTGTTCCCCCTCCTCTCTCTACAGCCAAGTTCAGAACCGTGTTCCCCCTCCTCTCTCTACAGCCAGGTTCAGAACCGTGTTCCCCCTCCTCTCTCTACAGCCAGGTTCAGAACCGTGTTCCCCCTCCTCTCTCTGCAGCCAGCCAGGTTCAGAACCGTGTTCCGTCTCCTCTCTTTACAGCCAGCCAGGTTCAGAACCGTGTTCCGTCTCCTCTCTCGGCAGTCAGCCAAGTTCAGAACCGTGTTCCGTCTCCTCTCTCTACAGCCAGCCAGGTTCAGGACCGTGTTCCGTCTCCTCTCTCTACAGTCAGCCAGGTTCAGAACAGTGTTCCGTCTCCTCTCTCTACAGCCAGGTTCAGATCCATGTTCCGTCTCCTCTCTCTGCAGCCAGCCAGGTTCAGAACCGTGTTCTGTCTCCTCTCTCTGCAGCCAGACAGGTTCAGAACCGTGTTCCGTCTCCTCTCTCTGCAGCCAGCCAGGTTCAGAACCGTGTTCCGTCTCCTCTCTCTGCAGCCAGCCAGGTTCAGAACCGTGTTCCGTCTCCTCTCTCTGCAGCCAGCCAGGTTCAGAACCGTGTTCCGTCTCCTCTCTTTACAGCCAGCCAGGTTCAGAACCGTGTTCCGTCTCCTCTCTCTGCAGCCAGCCAGGTTCAGAACCGTGTTCCGTCTCCTCTCTCTGCAGCCAGCCAGGTTCAGAACCGTGTTCCCCCTCCTCTCTCTACAGCCAGGTTCAGATCCGTGTTCCGTCTCCTCTCTCTGCAGCCAGCCAGGTTCAGAACCGTGTTCCGTCTCCTCTCTCTGCAGCCAGCCAGGTTCAGAACCGTGTTCCGTTTCCTCTCTCTACAGCCTCTCTTCTATCATCATCCGGAAGCTGCTTCTCTCTCCTTCTTCCGCACCATATACTCTCCTCCTAACGTTGTACTCTATGTATAATCAAGTCGTTTGGTGAGGACTTTATAAGGAGTAATTAAGATGAGGTATATTTGACTGGAGCCATAGTCCTAACGGTTGTGGTCACTGTCTCAGTAGTTTTTCGCTTCATTCCTGCTCTGTCCCCTTTTTTCCCCGCTGCTGATCTGAAATGGCCTTCCTCTGATCTAGGGCTTTGTATAATGGGTCTATGTCTCTACCTTTCCTTTGGCTTCTGAGGTGGTTCTGTGGTTTGTTTGTACCAGTAATGACTGAAATGCTATTTAAAGGAAGAGTAATGAATATGTTAACTCCAACCATGTTCTCAACAACATGTTTTGCACATAGAGCCTAGCATTTCCTCACCTCCAAGCTCACAGTGTCAAGCAAACGGTGGTAACTTCAGATAGACTGCTTCTGCTGTACGCCCCCTGGAATTTATCATAACATTATGGCTCGATACTTATCTATCAGAGGCCCATTAAACTGCGAAGCACAAGTCTGGATGAACAGCCCTGGGACAGAGGTATATGAGAGCCATCAATCATGTACTTTCAGCACCCCTCCCCTGCTCCCCTTCTCTCAGGAGGCTACAGAGGCCTGGCTGGGGTAGTTAGGCTACAGAGGCCTGGCTGGGGTAGTTACAGAGGTCTGGCTGGGGTAGTTATGCTACAGAGGCCTGGCTGGGGTAGTTATGTTACAGAGGCCTGGCTGGGGTAGTTAGGCTACAGAGGCCTGGCTGGGGTAGTTAGGCTACAGAGGCCTGGCTGGGGTAGTTAGGCTACAGAGGTCTGGCTGGGGAAGTTATGCTACAGAGGCCTGGCTGGGGTAGTTATGTTAGAGAGGCCTGGCTGGGGTAGTTAGGCTACAGAGGTCTGGCTGGGGTAGTTATGTTACAGAGGCCTGGGTGGGAGGGGTAGTTATGCTACAGAGGCCTGGGTGGGAGGGGTAGTTATAGAGGCCTGGGTGGGAGGGGTAGTTATGCTATAGAGGCCTGGGTGGGAGGGGTAGTTATGCTACAGAGGCCTGGGTGGGAGGGGTAGTTATAGAGGCCTGGGTGGGAGGGGTAGTTATGCTACAGAGGCCTGGGTGGGAGGGGTAGTTATAGAGGCCTGGGTGGGAGGGGTAGTTATGTTATAGAGGCCTGGGTGGGAGGTGTAGTTATGCTACAGGGGCCTGGGTGGGAGGGGTAGTTATAGAGGCCTGGGTGGGAGGGGTAGTTATAGAGGCCTGGGTGGGAGGGGTAGTTATAGAGGCCTGGGTGGGAGGGGTAGTTACAGAGGCCTGGGTGGGAGGGGTAGTTATGGTACAGAGGCCTGGGTGGAAGGGGTAGTTATAGAGGCCTGGGTGGGAGGGGTAGTTATGGTACAGAGGCCTGGGTGGGAGGGGTAGTTATAGAGGCCTGGGTGGGAGGGGTAGTTATGGTACAGAGGCCTGGGTGGAAGGGGTAGTTATGGTACAGAGGCCTGGGTGGAAGGGGTAGTTATAGAGGCCTGGGTGGGAGGGGTAGTTATAGAGGCCTGGGTGGGAGGGGTAGTTATAGAGGCCTGGGTGGAAGGGGTAGTTACAGAGGCCTGGGTGGGAGGGGTAGTTATGGTACAGAGGCCTGGGTGGAAGGGGTAGTTATAGAGGCCTGGGTGGGAGGGGTAGTTATAGAGGCCTGGGTGGAAGGGGTAGTTACAGAGGCCTGGGTGGGAGGGGTAGTTATGGTACAGAGGCCTGGGTGGAAGGGGTAGTTATAGAGGCCTGGGTGGGAGGGGTAGTTATGCTACAGAGGCCTGGGTGGGAGGGGTAGTTATGCTACAGGGGCCTGGGTGGGAGGGGTAGTTATAGAGGCCTGGGTGGAAGGGGTAGTTATAGAGGCCTGGGTGGAAGGGGTAGTTATGGTACAGAGGCCTGGGTGGAAGGGGTAGTTATGGTACAGAGGCCTGGGTGGGAGGGGTAGTTATGCTACAGGGGCCTGGGTGGGAGGGGTAGTTATAGAGGCCTGGGTGGAAGGGGTAGTTATGGTACAGAGGCCTGGGTGGGAGGGGTAGTTATGCTACAGGGGCCTGGGTGGGAGGGGTAGTTATAGAGGCTGGGTGGAAGGGGTAGTTATGGTACAGAGGCCTGGGTGGGAGGGGTAGTTATGCTACAGGGGCCTGGGTGGGAGGGGTAGTTATAGAGGCCTGGGTGGAAGGGGTAGTTATAGAGGCCTGGGTGGGAGGGGTAGTTATGCTACAGGGGCCTGGGTGGGAGGGGTAGTTATAGAGGCCTGGGTGGAAGGGGTAGTTATGGTACAGAGGCCTGGGTGGGAGGGGTAGTTATAGGGGCCGGGGTGGGAGGGGTAGTTATAGAGGCCTGGGTGGAAGGGGTAGTTATGTTATAGAGGCCTGGGTGGGAGGGGTAGTTATAGAGGCCTGGGTGGGAGGGGTAGTTATAGAGGCCTGGGTGGAAGGGGTAGTTATGCTACAGAGGCCTGGGTGGAAGGGGTAGTTATAGAGGCCTGGGTGGGAGGGGTAGTTATAGAGGCCTGGGTGGGAGGGGTAGTTATAGAGGCCTGGGTGGAAGGGGTAGTTATGTTATAGAGGCCTGGGTGGGAGGGGTAGTTATAGAGGCCTGGGTGGGAGGGGTAGTTATAGAGGCCTGGGTGGAAGGGGTAGTTATGGTACAGGGGCCTGGGTGGGAGGGGTAGTTGTGCTACAGGGGCCTGGGTGGGAGGGGTAGTTATGCTACAGGGGCCTGGGTGGAAGGGGTAGTTATGGTACAGAGGCCTAGGTGGGAGGGGTAGTTATGCTACAGGGGCCTGGGTGGGAGGGGTAGTTATAGAGGCCTGGGTGGAAGGGGTAGTTATGGTACAGAGGCCTAGGTGGGAGGGGTAGTTATGCTACAGGGGCCTGGGTGGGAGGGGTAGTTATAGAGGCCTGGGTGGGAGGGGTAGTTATAGAGGCCTGGGTGGGAGGGGTAGTTATGGAGGCCTGGGTGGAAGGGGTAGTTACAGAGGCCTGGGTGGAAGGGGTAGTCTGCCCGCTTGTTCTCACTTGTGTTGGTTGGGCACTATTACTGTATCATCCAGTCATCTCCTGCTCCTGTTCAACTGCTAAGCAGACAGAGAGTGTTGGAAAGTGTGCAAACACTGTGAGAGCCAGCCAGTGTCCTCCTGCACCTCAACTCCCACACAGACCCCAACAGGGACTTACAGATGATTAGCGATGGGACATTCACCTTTAAGATTCAGCAATAAGGGCATACCGAGTGGCAGAGTAGTCTAAGGCATTGCATCGCAGTGCTAGCTGTGCTACTAGAGATCCTGGTATGGGAGTTGCAGCAACAAGACTGTAATTTACAATTGGGGGGAAAAAGGAGGTACATTTTTTTAATAATTAAGATTCAGAAATAAGTAGATGTCCACTTTCCATCCATACGTTACTGTCCTCACATCCCCATCCAAAGAAACCAACCAGTTTCCTGTATATCTAAAACAACTTTGAGATTTCTCAGCCTTCTGATCAAACCTGTCCTCTTATACCTACAGTGGCTTGTGAAAGTATTCACCCCACTTGGCATTTTTCCTATTTTGTTGCCTTACAACCCAGAATTAAAATTTATTTTTGGGGGGGTGTTTGTATCATTTGATTTACACAACATGCCTACCACTTTGAAGATGCAAAATATTTTTTCTTTGGAAACAATCAAGACATAAGACAAAACAACATAAAACCTGAGCTTGCATAACTATTCACCCCCCCCCCCCCCCCCCCCCCCCCCCCAAAGTCAATACTCTGTAGAGCCACCTTTTGCAGCAATTACAGCTGCAAGTCTCTTGGGGTTTGTCTCTATAAGCTTGGCACATCAAACCACTGGGATTTCTGCCCATTCTTCAAGGAAAAACTGCTCCAGCTCCTTCAAGTTGGATGGGTTCTGCTGGGGTACAGAAATCATACCACAGATTCTCAATTGGATTGAGGTCTGGGCTTTGACTAGGCCATTCCAAGACATTTAAATGTTTCCCCTAAACCACTCAAGTGTTGCTTTAGCAGTATGCTCAGGGTCATTGTCCTGCTGGAAGGTGAACCTTCGTCCCAGTCTCAAATCTCTGGAAGACTGAAACAGGATTCCCTCAAGAATTTCCCTGTATTTAGCGCCATCCATCATTCCTTCAATTCGGACAAGTTTCCCAGTCCCTGCAGATGAAAAACATCCCCACAGCATAATACTGCCTCCACCATGCTTCACTGTGAGGGTGAGGGTCTCGGGGTGATGAGAGGTGTTGGGTTGTGCCAGACATAGCGTTTTCCTTGATTGCCAAAAAGCTCAATTTTAGTCTCATCTGACCAGAGTACCTTTTTTCATATGTTTGGGGAGTCTCCCACATGCCTTTTGGCGAACACCAAACGTGTTTGCTAATATTTTCTTTAAATATGGACTTTTTCCTGCCACTCTTCCGTAAAGCCCAGCTCTGTGGAGTGTGCAGCTTAAAGTGGTCCTATGGACAGATACTCCAATCTCCTCTGTGGAGCTTTGCAGCTCCTTCAGGGTTATCTTTGGTCTCTTTGTTGCCTCTCTGATGAATGCCCTACTTGCCTGGTCCGTGAGTTTTGTTGGGCGGCCCTCTCTTGGCAGGTTTGTTGTGGTGCCATATTCTTTCCATTTTTTAATAATGGATTTAATGGTGCTCAAAGTTTCGGATATTTTTTTATAACCAACAGTGATCTGTACTTCAACCCCAATTTCCTGATATCCAATTGTAAGTTACAGTCTTGTCTTATTGCTTATTGCTACAACTCCCAAACGGACTCGGGAGAGGTGACGGAGGAGAGCGTCCTCTGAAATACGACCCAGCCAAGCCGCACTGCTTCTTGACACAATGGCCGCTTAACTCGGAAGACAGCCGCACCAATGACACACCACAACACTCCAAACAGCCTGCTGCAGCGTGACATAACACAACAAACAGCCTGCTGCAGTGTGACACACCACAACACAACAAACAGCCTGCTGCAGCGTGACACACCACAACACAACAAACAGCCTGCTGCAGCGTGACATAACACAACAAACAGCCTGCTGCAGCGTGACACAACACAACAAACAGCCTGCTGCAGCGTGACACACCACAACACAACAAACAGCCTGCTGCAGCGTGACATAACACAACAAACAGCCTGCTGCAGCGTGACATAACACAACAAACAGTCTGCTGCAGCGTGACATAACACAACAAACAGCCTGCTGCAGCGTGACACAACACAACAAACAGCCTGCTGCAGCGTGACATAACACAACAAACAGCCTGCTGCAGCGTGACACAACACAACAAACAGTCTGCTGCAGCGTGACACACCACACCACAACAAACAGTCTGCTGCAGCGTGACATAACACAACAAACAGTCTGCTGCAGTGTGACACACCACAACACAACAAACAGCCTGCTGCAGCGTGACATAACACAACAAACAGCCTGCTGCAGCGTGACACACCACAACACAACAAACAGCCTGCTGCAGCGTGACATAACACAACAAACAGCCTGCTGCAGCGTGACACACCACAACAAACAGCCTGCTGCAGCGTGACACACCACAACAAACAGTCTGCTGCAGCGTGACACACCACAACAAACAGTCTGCTGCAGCGTGACACACCACAACAAACAGTCTGCTGCAGCGTGACACACCACAACAAACAGCCTGCTGCAGTGTGACACACCACAACAAACAGCCTGCTGCAGTGTGACACACCACAACACAACAAACAGCCTGCTGCAGTGTGACACACCACAACACAACAAACAGCCTGCTGCAGTGTGACACACCACAACAAACAGCCTGCTGCAGCGTGACACAACAAACAGCCTGCTGCAGCGTGACACACCACACCACAACAAACCCAGAACATAAAATGTAAGTACAGAAATGTTTTAACATGGAAAAAGCAGCCAAGGATTTTCTAATCCAGCCTTTATTGTGGTTGCTGGTTTAGGCAGCACAACCTTTTTATGTGTGAGAAGGGTTCTCTGTCATTTGTTACCACCACCAGAGCGGCATCTATTCAAAATAGCTTCTATTCTGAGATCCTCTGTAATAGTGACCTCATTTAGCTATCTCTCTTGTTAGATCCATGTTACATCTATGTTAGATCCATGTTAGAAACATTAGATCCATGTTACAGCCATGTTATAATAATGTTAGATCCATGTAAGATCCATGAGAGAACCATGTTATATCCATGTTAAAACCATGTTAGAACCATGTTAGAACCATGTTAGATCCCTGTTAGAACCATGTTAGATCCATGTTAGAACCATGTTAGAACCATGTTATATCCATGTTAGAACCATGTTAGATCTACGTTAGATCCATGTTAGAACCATGTTAGATCAACGTTAGATCCATGTTAAAACCATGTTAGAACCATGTTAGATCCATGTTAGAACCATGTTAGATCCATGTTAGAACCATGTTAGATCAACGTTAGATCCATGTTAGATCCATGTTAGAACCATGTTAGATCCATGTTAGAACCATGTTAGAACCATGTTAGATCCATGTTAGATCCATGTTAGAACCATGTTAGAACCATGTTAGATCCATGTTAGAACCATGTTAGATCCATGTTAGATCAATGTTAGAACCATGTTAGATCCATGTTAGATCAATGTTAGAACCATACAGCTTTTATACTCTATGTCTGGGTGAGGGGTGTAGCAAACCGGTAGCGGAGGGATGGAGTAAGGAAGGAAGGAATGAAGGAAGGAAGGAAGGAAGGAAGGAAGGAAGGAAGGAAGGAAGGAAGGAAGGAAGGAAGGGAAGGGAAGGGAAGGGAAGGGAAGGGAAGGGAAGGGAAGGGAAGGGAAGGGAAGGGAAGGGAAGGGAAGGGAAGGGAAGGGAAGGGAAGGGAAGGAAGGAAGGAAGGAAGGAAGAAGGGAAGGGAAGGAAGGAAGAAGGGAAGGGAAGGAAGGGAGGAAGGAAGGAAGGAAGGAAGGAAGGAAGGAAGGAAGGAAGGAAGGAAGGAAGGAAGGAAGGAAGGAAGGAAGGAAGGAAGGAAGGAAGGAAGGAAGGAAGGAAGGAAGGAAGGAAGGAGGGAGGGAAGGAAGGATAGATGAACAGACAGACGGATGGATGGATGGACAAGACAGATAGCTAGCTAGATAGATTCCAAATGTTTGCTACAGAATCAGCCACATGATGTGTAGCATAGTTAACACTTTTCAGCATAGTGACTGCTTGACGAATACAATTTCAGTCAATATAACCTTCACTGACATCACTGACTGAAGTCTTGTTGATTTCCAGATCCCTTTCCTATGCCCTCCGTAAATTGTTTTCCCTGAACAAAATTACTGTCTTGTTTCAATTTCCTCTTAATTGGACATGTTGGTCTGTCCCCTGTCTCCCCTCCTCGTTTTATTCCCTACTCCCTGAGACATTCCCGTGGTTGGCTCCATCTGAGCTGGTTCAGTGTGATCACTTGCCACACTCTCCCCTCTCTCCCCACTCTCCCCTCTTTCATCTCTCTCCCAACTCTCTCCCTTCTCTTCCCTCTCTCCTCTCTCCCCTCTCTCCCTTCTCTTCCCTCTCTCCCCACTCTCCCTTCTCTTCCCTCTCTCCTCTCTCTCCACTCTCCCACTCACCCCTCTCTCCCTTCTCTTCCCTCTCTCCCCTCTCTCCCCACTCTCCCCTCTCTCCCTCTCTCCCCCTCTCCCCCCCCTCTCCCTTCTCTTCCCTCTCTCCCCACTCTCCCACTCTCCCACTCTCCCCTCTCTTCCCTCTCTCCCCACTCTCCCACTCTCCCCTCTCTTCCCTCTCTCCCCTCTCTCCCCACTCTCCCACTCTCCCCTCTCTCCCCACTCTAAGGGTAGAAGAAAACATGAAAAACACACTCTTGCTGCAGAACAGATCCCTCCCATCCAAGACTTTAATACTGAGAGCCTTTCATGTGGCTTCTCTACGATTAAACACGAGGGAAAGGGAAACCACACGGCCGGGACACTGGGCCGGGACGCTGGGCCGGGACGCTGGGCCGGGACGCTGGGCCGGGAGGCTGGGCCGGGAGGCTGGGCCGGGACGCTGGGCCGGGACGCTGGGCCGGGACGCTGGGCCGGGACGCTGGGCCGGGACGCTGGGCCGGGAGGCTGGGCCGGGACGCTGGGCCGGGACGCTGGGCCGGGACGCTGGGCCGGGAGGCTGGGCCGGGACGCTGGGCCGGGACGCTGGGCCGGGACGCTGGGCCGGGACGCTGGGCCGGGAGGCTGGGCCGGGACGCTGGGCCGGGACGCTGGGCCGGGACGCTGGGCCGGGAGGCTGGGCCGGGAGGCTGGGCCGGGACGCTGGGCCGGGACGCTGGGCCGGGACGCTGGGCCGGGACGCTGGGCCGGGAGGCTGGGCCGGGACGCTGGGCCGGGACGCTGGGCCCTCATACCACCCTAATGGAGTCTGTTTCTGACCATTTGAGCAGACACATGCACATTTGTGGCCTGCTGGAGGTCATTTTGCAGGGCTCTGGCAGTGCTCCTCCTTGCACAAAGGCGAAGGTAGCGGTCCTGCTGCTGGGTTGTTGCCCTCCTACGGCCTCCTCCACGTCTCCTGATGTACTGGCCTGTCTCCTGGTAGCGCCTCCATGCTCTGGACACTACGCTGACAGACACAGCAAACCTTCTTGCCACAGCTCGCATTGATGTGCCATCCTGGATGAGCTGCACTACCTGAGCCTCTTGTGTGGGTTGTAGACTCTGTCTCATGCTACCACTAGAGTGAAAGCACCGCCAGCATTCAAAAGTGACCAAAACATCAGCCAGGAAGCATAGGAACTGAGAAGGGGTCTGTGGTCACCACCTGCAGAACCACTCCTTTATTGGGGGAGTCTTGTTAATTGCCTATAATTTCCACCTGTTTTTCTATTCCATTTGCACAACAGCATGATACATTTATTGTCAACCAGTGTTGCTTCCTAAGTGGACAGTTTGATTTCACAGAAGTGTGATTGACTTGGAGTTACATTGTGTTGTTTAAGTGTTCCCTTTATTTTTTTGAGCAGTGTATAAGCCTAACATTTAGTTTGGTACAGTGGGGGTTAATATAAGCATTTAGTTTGGTACAGTGGGGGTTAATATAAGCATTTAGTTTGGTACAGCGGGGGTTAATATAAGCATTTAGTTCGGTACAGTGGGGGTTAATATAAGCATTTAGTTTGGTACAGTGGGGGTTAATATAAGCATTTAGTTCGGTACAGTGGGGGTTAATATAAGCTTTTTGTTTGGTACAGTGGGGGTTAATATAAGCATTTAGTTCGGTACAGCGGGGGTTAATACAAGCATTTAGTTTGGTACAGCGGGGGTTAATATAAGCATTTAGTTTGGTACAGCGGGGGTTAATATAAGCATTTAGTTTGGTACAGTACCAGTCAAAAGTTTGGACAAACCTACCTATTTTAACTATGGTCTACATTGTAGAATAACAGTGAAGACATCAAAACTATGAAATAACACATATGGAATCATGAAGTAACCAAAAAAGTGTTAAACAAATCAAAAGATTTTATATTCTTCAAAGTAGACACCCTTGGTTTTCATGGCAGCACACTCTTGGCATTCTCTCAACCAGCTTCATGAGGAACGCTTTTCCAACCATCTTGAAGGAGTTCCCACATATGCTGAGCTTTTCCTTCGCTCTGCAGTCCAACTCATCTCAAAACATCTCAATTGGGTTGAGGTCAGGTGATTGGCCAGGTCATCTGATGTAGCACTCCATCACTCTCCTTAGTAAAATAGCCCTTACACAGCCTGGAGGTGTGTTTTGGGGTCATTGTCCTGTTGAAAAACAAATGATAACATGGTGAAGCCGAGCTGACAAGGTACAAATGTGTCGTTCTGCCCCTCAACAGGCAGTTAACCCACTGTTCCTAGGCCGTCATTGAAAATAAGAATTTGTTCTTAACTGACTTGCCTAGTAAAATAAAGGTAAAATAAATAAATAAATAAAAAAGCCCCAATATTGCCCTCGGTGTTCCTCAAGGTTCCGTTTTAGGACCACTATTGTTTTCACTATATATTTGACCTCTTGGGGATGTTATTTGAAAACATAATGTTAACTTTCACTGCTATGCGGATGACACACAGCTGTACATTTCAATGAAACATGGTGAAGCCCCAAATTTGCCCTTGCTAGAAGCCTGTGTTTCAGACATAAGGAAGTGGATGGCTGCAAACGTTCTACTATTAAACTCGGACAAAACAAAGATGCTTGTTCTAGGTCCCAAGAAACAAAGAGATCTGTTGAATCTGACAATTAATCTTGATGGTTGTACAGTCATCTCAAGTAAAACTGTGAAGGACCTTGGCGTTACTCTGGACCCTGATCTCTCTTTTGACGAACATATCAAGACTGTTTCAAGGACAGCTTATTTCCATCTACGTAACATTGCAAAAATCTGAAACTTTCTGTCCAAAAATGATGCAGAAAAATGAATCCATGCTTTTGTTACTTCTAGGTTAGACTACTGCAATGCTCTACTTTCCGGCTACCCGGATAAAGCACTAAATAAACTTCAGTTAGTGCTAAATACGGCTGCTAGAATCCTCACTAGAACCAAAAAATGTGATCGTATTACTGTTAATTAAGGCAAGGGCTGATTTCAAGGTTTTACTCTTAACCTACAAAGAATTACATGGGCTTGCTCATACCTATCTTTCCGATTTGGTCCTGCCGTACATACCTACACATACGCTACGGTCACAAGACGCAGGCCTCCTAATTGTCCCTAGAATTTCTAAGCAAACAGCTGGAGGCAGGGCTTTCTCCTATAGAGCTCAATTTTTATGGAATGGTCTGCCTACCCATGTGAGAGACGCAGACTCGGTCTCAACCTTTAAGTCTTTACTGAAGACTCATCTCTTCAGTGGGTCATATGATTGAGTGTAGTCTGGCCCAGGAGTGTGAAGGTGAACAGAAAGGCTCTGTAGCAACGAACCGCCCTTGCTGTCTCTGCCTGGCCGGTTCCCCTCTTTCCACTGGGATTCTCTGCCTCTAACCCTATTACAGGGGCTGAGTCACTGGCTTACGGGTGCTCTTTCATACCGTCCCTGGGAGGGGTGCGTCACCTGAGTGTGTTGAGTCACTGACGTGATCTTCCTGTCTGGGTTGCCCCCCCCCCCTTGGGTTGTGCCATGGCGGAGATCCTTGTGGGCTATACTCAGCCTTGTCTCAGGATGGTAAGTTGGAGGTTGAAGATATCCCTCTAGTGGTGTGGGGGCTGTGCTTTGGCAAAGTGGGTGGAGTTATATCCTTCCTGTTTGGCCCTGTCCGGGCGTGTCATCAGATGGGGCCACAGTGTCTCCTGACCCTTCCTGTCTCAGCCTCCAGTATTTATGCTGCAGTAGTTTATGTGTCGGGGGGCTAGGGTCAGTTTGTTATATCTGGAGTACATCTCCTGTCTTATCCAGTGTCCTGTGTGAATTTAAGTATGCTCTCTCTAATTCTCTCTTTCTTTCTCTCTCTCGGAGGACCTGAGCCCTAGGACCATGCCTCAGGACTACCTGGCATGATGACTTCTTGCTGTCCCCAGTCACCTGGCCGTGCTGCTGCTCCAGTTTCAACTGTTCTGCCTGCGGTTATGGAATCCTGACCTGTTAACCAGACGTGTTACCTCTCCCAGACCTGCTGTTTTCAACTCTCTAGAGACAGCAGGAGTGGTAGAGATACTCTTAATGATGGCTATGAAAAGCCAACTGACATTTACTCCTGAGGTGCTGACCTGTTGCACCCTCAACAACTACTGTGATTATTATTATTTGACCCTGCTGGTCATTTATGAACATTTGAACATCTTGGCCATGTTCTGATATAATCTCCAACCGGCACAGCCAGAAGAGGACTGGCCACCCCTCATAGCCTGGTTCCTCTCTAGGTTTCTTCCTAGGTTTTGGCCTTCCTAGGGAGTTTTTCCTAGCCACCGTGCTTCTACACCTGCATTGCTTGCTGTTTGGGGTTTTAGGCTGGGTTTCTGTACAGCACTTTGAGATATCAGCTGATGTAAGAAGGGCTTCATAAATACATTGATTTGATAACGCCACTAAGCAGAAACCAGATATGATGGCGTATCGCTGCAGAATGCTGTGGTAGCCATGCTGGTTAAGTGTGCCTTGAATTCGAAATAAATCACCAACAGTGTCACCAGCAAAGTAGCAAAACACCATCACACCTCCTCCTCCATGCTTCACAGTGGGAACCACACATGCAGAGATCATCTGTTCACCTACTTTGCATCTCACACAGACACGGCGGTTGGAACCAAAAATCTTACACTGGACTCATCAGACCAAAGGACAGATTTCCTCTGGTCTAATATCGATTGCTTGTGTTTCTTGGCCCAAGCCAGTCTCTTCTTTTTATCGGTGTCCTTTAGTAGTGGTTTCTTTGCAGCAACAGTTGATGTTGAGATGTGTCTGTTACTTGAACTCCGTGAAGAATTGATTTGGTCTGCAATCTGAGCCTGGTGACTCTAATGAACTCTGGGTCTTCCCTTCCTGTGGCGGTCCTCATGAGAGCCAGTTTCAGCGCTTCATGGTTTTTGCGACTGCACTTTTCCCTGATTGACTGAGCTTCATGTCTTAAAGTAATGATGCACTGTAGTTTCTCTTTGCTTATTTGAGCTGTTCTTGCCATAATATGGACTTGGTCTTTTAACAAATAGGCCGTATCTTCTGTATACCACCCCTACCTTGTCAAAACACAACTGATTGGCTCAAACGCATTATGAAGGAAACAAATTCCACAAACTAATTTTTAACAAGGTACATCTGTCAATTGAAATGGATTCCAGGTGACTACCTCACAAAGCTGGTTGAGAGAATGCCAAGAGTGTGCAAAGCGGTCATCATGGCAAAGGGTGGCTATTTTGAAGCATCTAAAATCTAAGATACATTTTGATTTGTTTAACACTTTTTTGGTTACTACATGATTCCATATGTGTTAATTCATAGTTTTGATGTCTTCACTATTATTCTACAATGTAGAACATAGTAAAAATAAAGAAAAACTTTTGGAATGAGTCGGTGTGTCCAAACTTTTGACTGGTATTTCTCTTTTTTTTTACGTAACACAAAATGGATGATGTTGTTCACAAAAAAACGGCTGAAATTATACAAAAGTTTGAGAGTGCATCTTTAAGAAACACCTAATCTCTGTCATCGATTCACATGATGTGTGTGTTCCATTTGTTCAGTTTCAATGCAATAGGAGGCTGGGGTCAACAGGAAGTAATGCTCCCCTCCCTCTTCCTCCCCTGCTTTCTACCCTCACCCTCACCAGGCTTTTCTGGGTCATACCAGACCAGAACACCCTCAGTTCACCAAGGGAATTTGTAGCACACCTCTGTCTGCTATTCAAGACTGCTGAGATTATTGAAACACTTCAAGAGATTCAAATTCCAGCGATATTACATAACACAAGGTTTTTCACCTGACAGAGAGAGGTGAGAGAATCTCATGCACACCCTTTCTACCGATCTCCACATAGCCTTCTTTAATTTCCTCTCTTCTTCACTCACATCTCTACCTCTCCTTCCGGGTACCAACACACTGATGCTAGGCCAGTGGCCCTAGAAAGCTAGGGGGCACCAGAGTGAAGTGCCACCACATGGTCGAAGTGTACCCATTCGCACAGTGGCCTGCCCACCAAATCCGGCCTGCCACGCATGGCTTGTCAGCCAAATTACAAAAGAGGATTCTAAATGAAGTGCTCTCTCATTCCAGCATTTCATGGTTAAAAGGAGAGTACCAGATCATTCACATTTTATAAGCCCTCTTTGCAGTCAGCGGCTTCACCCTGGCACTTGGATCTGAATGGCATTCAATCTCACACCTCTCCCTCCCCTCTCCTCCCCTACAACTTTTCTCCCCCATCCCCTACCACACCTCTCCTCCCCCTCTCCTCTCCTACTACTCTTCTCCCCCATCCCCTACCACACCTCTCCTCCCCTATCCACACCTCTCCTCCCCTCTCCTCTCCTCCTACTCTTCTCCCCCATCCCCTACCACACCTCTCCTCCCCTATCCACACCTCTCCTCCCCCTCTCCTCTCCTACTACTCTTCTCTCCCCTCCCCTACCACTCTTCTCCTCCCCCTATCCACACCTCTCCTCCCCCTCTCCTCTCCTACTACTCTTCCCTCTCCTCTCCTACTACACCTCTCCTCCCCTATCCACACCTCTCCTCCCCCTCTCCTCTCCTACTACTCTTCCCTCTCCTATCCTACTACTCTTCTCTCCCATCCCCTACCACTCTTCTCCTCCCCCTATCCACACCTCTTCTCCTCCCCCTCTTCTTTCCTCCTACCACTCTCCTCTCCCTCTCCTCCTCTCCCTTCAAAAACAAGCCCTTTACCGGAGGAAATTTAAATCAGTTACAGACTCTGACTGCAAGAAAGGAATTGGTGAGAAACAAAGAAAGAACAGAATGAGAATGAAAGAACAGGGTGAGAATGAAAGAACAGGGTGAGAATGAAAGAACAGGGTGAGAATGAAAGAACAGAATGAGAATGAAAGAACAGGGTGAGAATGAAAGAACAGAATGAGAATGAAAGAACAGAATGAGAATGAAAGAACAGGGTGAGAATGAAAGAACCGAATGAGAGAACAGGGTGAGAATGAAAGAACAGGGTGAGAATGAAAGAACAGGGTGAGAATGAAAGAACAGAATGAGAATGAAAGAACAGAATGAGAATGAAAGAACAGAATGAGAATGAAAGAACAGAATGAGAATGAAAGAACAGGATGAGAATGAAAGAACAGGGTGAGAATGAAAGAACGGGGTGAGAATGAAAGAACAGGGTGAGAATGAAAGAACAGGGTGAGAATGAAAGAACGGGGTGAGAATGAAAGAACAGAATGAGAGAACAGGGTGAGAATGAAAGAACGGGGTGAGAATGAAAGAACAGAATGAGAATGAAAGAACAGGGTGAGAATGAAAGAACAGAATAAGAATGAAAGAACAGAATGAGAGAACAGGGTGAGAATGAAAGAACAGAATAAGAATGAAAGAACAGAATGAGAATGAAAGAACAGGGTGAGAATGAAAGAACAGGGTGAGAATGAAAGAACAGGGTGAGAATGAAAGAACAGGGTGAGAATGAAAGAACAGAATGAGAACGAAAGAACAGGGTGAGAATGAAAGAACAGAATGAGAGAACAGGGTGAGAATGAAAGAACAGAATGAGAATGAAAGAACAGGGTGAGAATGAAAGAACAGAATGAGAGAACAGGGTGAGAATGAAAGAACGGGGTGAGAATGAAAGAACAGAATGAGAGAACAGGGTGAGAATGAAAGAACGGGGTGAGAATGAAAGAACAGAATGAAAGAACGGGGTGTTGTCCAAAAGGAACACAGGTGAATAGGGCGTCAACATAGAACAGAGTAGATAAGATGTGCCCGGTTTCACTTCACCATATTGTAGGGCTGGGCAGTATACTGTATCCGATGTTGATGCAGGGACTGGTTTGGGCTTTTACTTTAGCTTCCATACCAGTATTTGAATGATTGGTTTGTTAAATGTGATACGCCCTGTGTAATGTCAGTTTTTTTTATTTTTATAGTTGACTTCGTTACTTGAGTCATCTCTTTCTGCTCTTTCTCTCCATGCCACTTGCCACACAGACCTAGCCACGCCCCCCTGTCACTCAAGGAGCGCATTTGTTGTTCCCATGAGACATTTGCGTTCAGTCTGCAAGATCAATGCAGCAGCACATGTAACAATGTTGATGACAACAATGCTGTTTTCACTTTGCTTCTTAATATAAATCCACTTGTTTTCTATAATGACACCATTCGTTTGTGTTTCTTACATCAGCAGACAGGTAGTTTGGTTTTTCTTAGCGAGTTGCCCTAAATCTTGTGAGATGCTAATTGTTAGCCGCTAATGCTAATAGCTAGCTAATAACTGTACTAAGAGGACAAATAGCTACCTAATACAGCCTGATAATACCAATGATTGTGTAGTCATAAATCAGCATGTTGTCCGTGCAACAGTATCTTCTAAATCAAAAAGGAATATGCAAAGCAAGAATATGTTAGCTACATGAAGTAGCTAAGAGAGAAACATGCATTGTAGCAAAAGTTTATAGGGTCCCCTAGGAAACACGTATAAACATTTAGTTCCTACCCTGTCGCAATAACTCCTCTCTGGCGTTAAATTCGTTGTCATCTCAAACAACATTGTATTCAAAGTCCCCACTATTATATTCTAACTGTAGAATTAGAATAGTCCTACTATTTCCATGATTCCAACAGTTTTGCTCGAATTCGCCAGTCAAATCGCAATTGCAACATTTGGTTAAAAATAAATCCTAGATTATCTGCCCATATTGTGCAGCCCTAATTCAGTGTGGAATTATCTCAATTGAGCAGCGGTATAAAGTACTTAAGTAAAAATTATTTCAAGTACTACTTCAGTCGGTTTTTTGTTGTGACAACTTTTACGTCACTACATTCCTAAAGAAAATACTGTACTTTTTACTCCAAACATTTATCCTGACACCCAAAAGTACTCGTTACATTTTGAATGCTTAGCAGGACAGGAAAATGGTCTAATTCATGAACTTGTCAAGAGAACATCCCTGATCATCCCTACTGCCTATGATCTGGAGGACTCACTAAACAGAGAACATCCCTGATCATCCCTACTGCCTCTGATCTGGAGGACTCACTAAACAGAGAACATCCCTGATCATCCCTACTGCCTCTGATCTGGAGGACTCACTAAACAGAGAACATCCCTGATCATCCCTACTGCCTCTGATCTGGAGGACTCACTAAACAGAGAACATCCCTGATCATCCCTACTGCCTCTGATCTGGAGGACTCACTAAACAGAGAACATCCCTGATCATCCCTACTGCCTCTGATCTGGAGGACTCACTAAACAGAGAACATCCCTGGTCATCCCTACTGCCTCTGATCTGGACAACTCACTAAACACAAATGCTTTGTTTGTAAAATTGTGTCAGAGTGTTGGAGTGTGCCCCTGGCTTTCCATCAAATAAAAAATAAAAAAAGGAAAATGGTGCCGTTTGGTTTGCTTAATATAAGGAATTTGAAATTATTTATACTTTTACTTTTGATACATAAGTATATTTAAAACCAAATACTTTTAGACTTTTATTTCGGTTGAAGTTGAAATGAACAGTATAAACCAATCAGAATGGAGAAACACTCATTGAAATCACAGAATGTATGTGTATGTGTTGCCATCCTAGCACCCTGGGATCACTCACTACTCATAGAGCACCCTGGGATCACTCACTACTCATAGAGCACCCTGGGATCACTACTCACTACTCATAAAGCACCCTGGGATCACTACTCACTACTCACTACTCCTATAGCACCCTGGGATCACTACTCACTACTCATATAGCACCCTGGGATCACTACTCACTACTCATAGAGCACCCTGGGATCACTACTCACTACTCCTATAGCACCCTGGGATCACTCACTACTCATAGAGCACCCTGGGATCACTACTCACTACTCATAGAGCACCCTGGGATCACTACTCACTACTCATAGAGCACCCTGGGATCACTACTCATAAAGCACCCTGGGATCACTACTCACTACTCATAGAGCACCCTGGGATCACTACTCACTACTCATAGAGCACCCTGGGATCACTCACTACTCATAAAGCACCCTGGGATCACTACTCACTACTCATAGAGCACCCTAGGATCACTCACTACTCATAAATCACCCTGGGATCACTCACTACTCATAAAGCACCCTGGGATCACTACTCACTACTCATAGAGCACCCTGGGATCACTACCCACTACTCATAGAGCACCCTGGGATCACTACTCACTACTCATAAAGCACCCTGGGATCACTACTCACTACTCCTAAATCACCCTGGGATCACTACTCCTAAAGCACCCTGGGATCACTACTCACTACTCATAGAGCACTCTGGGATCACTACTCACTACTCCTAAATCACCCTGGGATCACTACTCCTAAAGCACCCTGGGATCACTACTCACTACTCATAGAGCACTCTGGGATCACTACTCACTACTCATAAAGCACCCTGGGATCACTACTCACTACTCATAGAGCACCCTGGGATCACTCACTACTCATAGAGCACCCTGGGATCACTCACTACTCATAGAGCACCCTGGGATCACTACTCATAAAGCACCCTGGGATCACTACTCACTACTCATAGAGCACCCTGGGATCACTACTCACTACTCATAGAGCACCCTGGGATCACTCACTACTCATAGAGCACCCTGGGATCACTACTCATAAAGCACCCTGGGATCACTACTCACTACTCATAGAGCACCCTGGGATCACTACTCACTACTCATAGAGCACCCTGGGATCACTACCCACTACTCACTACTCATAAAGCACCCTGGGATCACTACTCACTACTCATAAAGCACCCTGGGATCACTCACTACTCATAGAGCACCCTGGGATCACTCACTACTCATAAAGCACCCTGGGATCACTCACTACTCCTAAATCACCCTGGGATCACTACTCCTAAAGCACCCTGGGATCACTACTCACTACTCATAGAGCACTCTGGGATCACTACTCACTACTCATAAAGCACCCTGGGATCACTACTCACTACTCATAGAGCACCCTGGGATCACTACTCACTACTCATAGAGCACCCTGGGATCACTCACTACTCATAGAGCACCCTGGGATCACTACTCATAAAGCACCCTGGGATCACTACTCACTACTCATAGAGCACCCTGGGATCACTACTCACTACTCATAGAGCACCCTGGGATCACTCACTACTCATAGAGCACCCTGGGATCACTACTCATAAAGCACCCTGGGATCACTACTCACTACTCATAGAGCACCCTGGGATCACTACTCACTACTCATAGAGCACCCTGGGATCACTACCCACTACTCACTACTCATAAAGCACCCTGGGATCACTACTCACTACTCATAAAGCACCCTGGGATCACTCACTACTCATAGAGCACCCTGGGATCACTCACTACTCATAAAGCACCCTGGGATCACTCACTACTCATAAAGCACCCTGGGATCACTCAATACTCATAAAGCACCCTGGGGTCACTACTCACTACTCATAGAGCACCCTGGGATCACTACTCACTACTCATAAAGCACCCTGGGATCACTACTCACTACTCATAAAGCACCCTGGGATCACTACTCACTACTCATAAATCACCCTGGGATCACTCACTACTCCTAAAGCACCCTGGGATCACTACTCACTACTCATAAATCACCCTGGGATCACTCACTACTCATAAAGCACCCTGGGATCACTACTCACTACTCATAAATCACCCTGGGATCACTACTCACTACTCATAAAGCACCCTGGGATCACTCACTACTCATAGAGCACCCTGGGATCACTACTCACTACTCATAGAGCACCCTGGGATCACAACTCACTACTCATAGAGCACCCTGGGATCACTACTCACTACTCATAAAGCACCCTGGGATCACTACTCACTACTCATAGAGCACCCTGGGATCACTACTCACTACTCATAAAGCACCCTGGGATCACTCACTACTCATAGAGCACCCTGGGATCACTACTCACTACTCATAAAGCACCCTGTAATCACTCACTACTCATAGAGCACCCTGGGATCACTACTCACTACTCATAGAGCACCCTGGGATCACTCACTACTCATAGAGCACCCTGGGATCACTACTCACTACTCATAGAGCACCCTGGGATCACTACTCACTACTCATAGAGCACCCTGGGATCACTACTCACTACTCATAAAGCACCCTGGGATCACTACTCACTACTCATAGAGCATCCTGGGATCACTACTCACTACTCATAGAGCACCCTGGGATCACTCACTACTCATAAAGCACCCTGGGATCACTACTCACTACTCATAAAGCACCCTGGGATCACTACTCACTACTCATAAAGCACCCTGGGATCACTCACTACTCATAGAGCACCCTGGGATCACTCACTACTCATAAAGCACCCTGGGATCACTCACTACTCATAGAGCACCCTGGGATCACTACTCACTACTCATAGAGCACCCTGGGATCACTACTCACTACTCATAGAGCACCCTGGGATCACTCACTACTCATAGAGCACCCTGGGATCACTACTCACTACTCATAGAGCACCCTGGGATCACTACTCACTACTCATAAAGCACCCTGGGATCACTCACTACTCATAAAGCACCCTGGGATCACTCACTACTCATAGAGCACCCTGGGATCACTACTCACTACTCATAGAGCACCCTGGGATCACTACTCACTACTCATAGAGCACCCTGGGATCACTACTCACTACTCCTAAAGCACCCTGGGATCACTACTCACTACTCATAGAGCACCCTGGGATCACTACTCACTACACATAAAGCACCCTGGGATCACTCACTACTCATAAAGCACCCTGGGATCACTACTCACTACTCATAGAGCACCCTGGGATCACTACTCACTACTCATAGAGCACCCTGGGATCACTACTCACTACTCATAGAGCACCCTGGGATCACTACTCACTACTCATAGAGCACCCTGGGATCACTCACTACTCATAGAGCACCCTGGGATCACTCACTACTCATAAAGCACCCTGGGATCACTACTCACTACTCATAGAGCACCCTGGGATCACTACTCACTACTCATAAAGCACCCTGGGATCACTACTCACTACTCATAGAGCACCCTGGGATCACTCACTACTCATAGAGCACCCTGGGATCACTACTCACTACTCATAAAGCACCCTGGGATCACTACTCACTACTCATAAAGCACCCTGGGATCACTACTCACTACTCATAGAGCACCCTGGGATCACTACTCACTACTCATAGAGCACCCTAGGATCACTACTCACTACTCCTAAAGCACCCTGGGATCACTACTCACTACTCATAGAGCACCCTGGGATCACTACTCACTACTCATAAAGCACCCTGGGATCACTCACTACTCATAAAGCACCCTGGGATCACTACTCACTACTCATAGAGCACCCTGGGATCACTACTCACTACTCATAGAGCACCCTGGGATCACTACTCACTACTCATAGAGCACCCTGGGATCACTACTCACTACTCATAGAGCACCCTGGGATCACTCACTACTCATAGAGCACCCTGGGATCACTCACTACTCATAAAGCACCCTGGGATCACTACTCACTACTCATAGAGCACCCTGGGATCACTACTCACTACTCATAAAGCACCCTGGGATCACTACTCACTACTCATAGAGCACCCTGGGATCACTCACTACTCATAGAGCACCCTGGGATCACTACTCACTACTCATAGAGCACCCTGGGATCACTACTCACTACTCATAGAGCGCCCTGGGATCACTACTCACTACTCATAGAGCACCCTGGGATCACTACTCACTACTCATAGAGCACCCTGGGATCACTACTCACTACTCATAAAGCACCCTGGGATCACTACTCACTACTCATAGAGCACCCTGGGATCACTACTCACTACTCATAGAGCACCCTGGGATCACTACTCACTACTCATAGAGCACCCTGGGATCACTACTCACTACTCATAGAGCACCCTGGGATCACTACTCACTACTCATAGAGCACCCTGGGATCACTACTCACTACTCATAGAGCACCCTGGGATCACTACTCACTACTCATAGAGCACCCTGGGATCACTCACTACTCATAGAGCACCCTGGGATCACTCACTACTCATAGAGCACCCTGGGATCACTCACTACTCATAGAGCACCCTGGGATCACTACTCACTACTCATAGAGCACCCTGGGATCACTCACTACTCATAGAGCACCCTGGGATCACTCACTACTCATAGAGCACCCTGGGATCACTCACTACTCATAGAGCACCCTGGGATCACTCACTACTCATAAAGCACCCTGGGATCACTCACTACTCATAGAGCACCCTGGGATCACTCACTACTCATAGAGCACCCTGGGATCACTCACTACTCATAGAGCACCCTGGGATCACTCACTACTCACTACTCATAGAGCACCCTGGGATCACTACTCACTACTCATAGAGCAAATGTACAACTTGTATTCTTCAAAAACTAAAAATACCGTCATCCTGTCCAATTTTTAAAAAATACAGTGATATAATATTTTGGTCCATATCGCCCAGCCCTACCGTATTGCGAAGTCTCATTCATTACTCAACTATGAACAAACAAAAAAAAGCCTGGAAGTAGAGGCTATAATGGTAGAGGCTATAATGGTAGAGGCTATAATGGTAGAGGCTATAATGGTAGAGGCTATAATGGTAGATGCTATGATGGTAGAGGCTATAATGGTAGAGGCTAAAATGGTAGAGGCTATAATGTTAGATGCTATAATGGTAGATGCTATAATGGTAGAGGCTATAATGGTGGAGGCTATAATGGTAGATGCTATGATGGTAGAGGCTATAATGGTAGATGCTATAATGGTAGATGCTATGATGGTAGAGGCTATAATGGTAGAGGCTATAATGGTAGATGCTATGATGGTAGAGGCTATGATGATAGAGGCTATAATGGTGGAGGCTATGATGGTAGAGGCTATAATGGTAGATGTTATGATGGTAGATGCTATGATGGTAGAGGCTATAATGGTAGATGCTATGATGATAGATGCTATAATGGTAGATGCTATGATGGTAGAGGCTATAATGGTAGATGCTATGATGGTAGAGGCTATAATGGTAGATGTTATGATGGTAGATGCTATAATGGTAGAGGCTATAATGGTAGATGCTATAATGGTAGAGGCTATAATGGTGGAGGCTATAATGGTAGATGCTATGATCGTAGATGCTATAATGGTAGAGGCTATAATGGTAGATGCTATGATGGTAGAGGCTATAATGGTAGATGTTATGATGGTAGATGCTATGATGGTAGAGGCTATGATGGTAGAGGCTATAATGGTAGGGGCTATAATGGTAGAGGCTATAATGGTAGATGCTATAATGGTAGATGCTATGATGGTAGAGGCTATGACGGTAGAGGCTATAATGGTAGAGGCTATAATGGTAGATGCTATAATGGTAGATGCTATGATGGTAGAGGCTATAATGGTAGATGCTATGATGGTAGAGGCTATAATGGTAGAGGCTATAATGGTAGAAGCTATAATGGTAGATGCTATGATGGTAGAGGCTATAATGGTAGAGGCTAAAATGGAGCTAACTGACTCATCCTGCACTGCCCAGTAGAGCTATCTGACTCAGCCTGCACTGCCCAGTAGAGCTATCTGACTCAGCCTGCACTGCCCAGTAGAGCTATCTGACTCAGCCTGCACTGCCCAGTAGAGCTATCTGACTCAGCCTGCACTGTCCAGTAGAGCTAACTGACTCAGCCTGCACTGCCCAGTAGAGCTAACTGACTCAGCCTGCACTGCCCAGTAGAGCTAACTGACTCAGCCTGCACTGCCCAGTAGAGCTAACTGACTCAGCCTGCACTGCCCAGTAGAGCTATCTGACTCAGCCTGCACTGCCCAGTAGAGCTATCTGACTCAGCCTGCACTGCCCAGTAGAGCTATCTGACTCAGCCTGCACTGCCCAGTAGAGCTATCTGACTCAGCCTGCACTGCCCAGTAGAGCTAACTGACTCAGCCTGCACTGCCCAGTAGAGCTAACTGACTCAGCCTGCACTGCCCAGTAGAGCTAACTGACTCAGCCTGCACTGCCCAGTAGAGCTAACTGACTCAGCCTGCACTGCCCAGTAGAGCTATCTGACTCAGCCTGCACTGCCCAGTAGAGCTAACTGACTCAGCCTGCACTGCCCAGTAGGGCTATCTGACTCAGCCTGCACTGCCCAGTAGAGCTAACTGACTCAGCCTGCACTGCCCAGTAGAGCTATCTGACTCAGCCTGCACTGCCCAGTAGAGCTATCTGACTCAGCCTACACTGCCCAGTAGAGCTATCTGACTCAGCCTGCACTGCCCAGTAGAGCTATCTGACTCAGCCTGCACTGCCCAGTAGAGCTATCTGACTCAGCCTACACTGCCCAGTAGAGCATTCCATTTGGTGGCATCTTAATTGGAGCTCGTGGTAATGGCTGGAGTGGAATAGATGTGGAATGATATAAAACACATGGTTTCTATGATGCCATTCCATTTGCTCCGTTCCAGACATTATTATGAGCCGTCCTCCCCTCAGCAGCCTCCAATGGTATAATTGTATGATGTTCATTCCCATATCAGCACATGGAATGGGGGCCGGTCAGAAACACAGGACTAAAATACAAGCTCACCAAAGAAACCAAAACTTTTTGTACATTCATTCCAGCAGTCCACAATTTAATTGAGAGAGACATACAGAGAGAGAGAAAGAGAGAGAGAAAGGGAGAGAGGGAAGAGAGAGAGAAGAGAGAGATAAAATCAAATACAATTTTATTGGTCACATACAAGTGTTTAGCAGATGTTATTGTGGGTGTAGCAAAACGCTTGTGCTTCTAGCTCAGACAGTGCAGTAATATCTAACAAGTAATAGCTAACAATTTCACAACATATACCCAATTCACACAAATCTAAGTAAAGGAATGGATTTAAGAATATATATATATTTGGATGGGCAATGTCTGTGTGGCATAGACTGAGATACAGTAGAATAGTATAGAATACAGTATATACATATGAGATGAGTAATGTATAGACTAAGATACAGTAGAATAGTATAGGATACAGTATATACATATGAGATGAGTAATGCATAGACAGAGATACAGTAGAATAGTATAGAATACAGTATATACATATGAGATGAGTAATGTATAGACTAAGATACAGTAGAATAGTATAGAATACAGTATATACATATGAGATGAGTAATGTATAGACTAAGATACAGTAGAATATATAGAATAGTATAGAATACAGTATATACATATGAGATGAGTAATGCATAGACTGAGATACAGTAGAATAGTATAGAATACAGTATATACATATGAGATTAGTAATGCATAGACTGAGATACAGTAGAATAGTATAGAATACAGTATATACATAGGAGATGAGTAATGCATAGACTGAGATACAGTAGGATAGTATAGAATACAGTATATACATATGAGATGAGTAATGTATAGACTAAGATACAGTAGAATAGTATAGGATACAGTATATACATATGAGATGAGTAATGCATAGACTGAGATACAGTAGAATAGTATAGAATACAGTATCTACATATGAGATGAGTAATGTAAAATATGTCAGCATTATTAAAGTGACCAGTGTTCCATTTATTAAAGTGGCCAGTGATTTATAGTCTATGTATATAGGGCAGCAGCCTCTAATGTGTTAGTGATGGATATTTAACAGTCTGATGGCCTTGAGATAGAAGCTGTTTTTCAGTCTCTCGGTCTCAGCTTTGATGCACCTGTACTGACCTCGCCTTCTGGATGATAGCGGGGTGAACAGGCAGTGGCTCGGGTGGTTGTTGTCCTTGATGATCTTTATGGCCTTCCTGTGATATCGGGTGCTGTAGGTGTCCTAGAGGGCAGGTAGTTTGCCCCCCGGTGATGCGTTGGGCAGACTGCACCTGATAAGGAGAGAGGGCATAGAGAGAGGGAGCGAGCGGGAGACGGAGCGAGCGTGCGAGAGACAGAGAGAGAGAGAGGGAGCGAGCGAGAGACATAGACAGAGAGAGAGAGAGAGAGAGAGAGAGAGAGAGAGAGAGAGAGAGCGGGAGCGAGAGAGCGAGAGAGAGCGGGAGCGAGCGAGAGAGAGACAGAGACAGAGAGAGAGAGACAGACAGACAGACAGAGAGAGGGAGCGAGAGACATAGACAGAGACATAGAGAGAGAGACAGAGACAGAGAGAAGCCGTGGCCTGGGCCAGGGAAAACTACAGGGCAGCCGTGGCCTGGGCCAGGGAAAACACCATGCCCTACAGGGCAGCCGTGGCCTGGGCCAGGGAAAACACCATGCCCTACAGGGCAGCCGTGGCCTGGGCCAGGGAAAACACCATGCCCTACAGGGCAGCCGTGGGCTGGGCCAGGAAAAACACCATGCCCTACAGGGCAGCCGTGGCCTGGGCCAGGGAAAACACCATGCCCTACAGGGCAGCCGTGGCCTGGGCCAGGGAAAACACCATGCCCTACAGGGCAGCCGTGGGCTGGGCCAGGAAAAACACCATGCCCTACAGGGCAGCCGTGGGCTGGGCCAGGAAAAACACCATGCCCTACAGGGCAGCCGTGGCCTGGGCCAGGAAAAACACCATGCCCTACAGGGCAGCCGTGGGCTGGACCAGGGAAAACACCATGCCCTACAGGGCAGCCGTGGGCTGGACCAGGGAAAACACCATGCCCTACAGGGCAGCCGTGGTCTGGGCCAGGGAAAACACCATGCCCTACAGGGCAGCCGTGGGCTGGGCCAGGAAAAACACCATGCCCTACAGGGCAGCCGTGGGCTGGACCAGGGAAAACACCATGCCCTACAGGGCAGCCGTGGTCTGGGCCAGGGAAAACACCATGCCCTACAGGGCAGCCGTGGGCTGGGCCAGGAAAAACACCATGCCCTACAGGGCAGCCGTGGGCTGGACCAGGGAAAACACCATGCCCTACGGGGCAGCCGTGGCCTGGGCCAGGAAAAACACCATGCCCTACAGGGCAGCCGTGGTCTGGGCCAGGGAAAACACCATGCCCTACAGGGCAGCCGTGGCCTGGGCCAGGGAAAACAGGGCGGGGAGACTCCTGGGAAATGCACCCAGCTGGGGGGAGGGTGAAAAGGGACATCCATGGGTGTAGGATCTTTAACCTGGACAGTCGCAGTACGGTAAATCAAAATCAAATCAAATGTATTTATATAGCCCTTCGTACATCAGCTGATATCTCAAAGTGCTGTACAGAAACCCAGCCTAAAACCCCAAACAGCAAGCAATGCAGGTGTAGAAGCACGGTGGCTAGGAAAAACTCCCTAGAAAGGCCAATACCTAGGAAGAAACCTAGAGAGGAACCAGGCTATGTGGGGTGGCCAGTCCTCTTCTGGCTGTGCCGGGTGGAGATTATAACAGAACATGGCCAAGATGTTCAAATGTTCATAAATGACCAGCATGGTCGAATAATAATAAGGCAGAACAGTTGAAACTGGAGCAGCAGCACAGTCAGGTGGAAGTTGAAACTGGAGCAGCAGCATGGCCAGGTGGACTGGGGACAGCAAGGAGTCATCATGTCAGGTAGTCCGGGGCATGGTCCTAGGGCTCAGGTCAGTTGAAACTGGAACAGCAGCATGGCCAGGTGGACTGGGGACAGCAAGGAGTCATCATGTCAGGTAGTCCTGGGGCATGGTCCTAGGGCTCAGGTCCTCCGAGAGAGAGAAAGAAAGAGAGAAGGAGAGAATTAGAGAACGCACACTTAGATTCACACAGGACACCGAATAGGACAGGAGAAGTACTCCAGATATAACAAACTGACCCCAGCCCCCCGACACATAAACTACTGCAGCATAAATACTGGAGGCTGAGACAGTACGGCACGGCAGACTAATCTGAATGTTGGTCTTTACTGCCACCTTGTTTCAGTCACTGCTGACCAATCCATGCTTGTGAGAGACACATTTTCATTTTACAATAGTGACTATAAAAATAAAGAGAAAATTATGTCAACAATAAAAAATAACTTTATTGAACTTTTGAAGGATTTAATTAGCCATCTTAAAGCCATTGTGTTAGTTTTGTGTTCGACTGTTTGAATTCTAGTAGTTTACAGATACAGATTTAATAGATCAAACATCTCAGACCCAAATGGAACCAGAGGAAGCATCATCAACAGTTATCCAAACCCAGAACACGGTTATCCAAACCCAGAATACGGTTATTCAAACCCAGAACACGGTTATCCAAACCCAGAACACGGTTATCCAAACCCAGAACACGGTTATTCAATATCCAAACCCAGAACACAGTTATTCAATATCCAAACCCAGAACACGGTTATCCAAACCCAGAATACGGTTATCCAAACCCAGAACACGGTTATTCAAACCCAGAACACGGTTATCCAAACCCAGAACACGGTTATCCAAACCCAGAACACGGTTATTCAATATCCAAACCCAGAACACGGTTATTCAATATCCAAACCCAGAACACGGTTATCCAAACCCAGAATACGGTTATCCAAACCCAGAATACGGTTATCCAAACCCAGAACACGTTTTTTTTACAATTCTGATAAATGCAACAGTTGGACAATAGATGAAGATACTCACAAAAAAAATCAATTCCATCAGATATTGACTGAATAATAGCATATTAAAACCCAAAATATAGACCAACATAGCTAATGTAGCAGGTCAAAGCCGTGTTCTGGAAAACCTTGGTATAGCATGGGTGGAATAGGCATTGTGGTGCTGTAAAACCTTGGTAGAGCATGGGTGGAATAGGCATTGTGGTGCTGTAAAACCTTGGTAGAGCATGGGTGGAATAGGCATTGTGGTGCTGTAAAACCTTGGTATAGCATGGGTGGAATAGGCATTGTGGTGCTGTAAAACCTTGGTATAGCATGGGTGGAATAGGCATTGTGGTGCTGGAAAACCTTGGTATAGCATGGGTGGAAAAGGCATTGTGGTGCTGTAAAACCTTGGTAGAGCATGGGTGGAATAGGCATTGTGGTGCTGTAAAACCTTGGTAGAGCATGGGTGGAATAGGCATTGTGGTGCTGTAAAACCTTGGTATAGCATGGGTGGAATAGGCATTGTGGTGCTGTAAAACCTTGGTAGAGCATGGGTGGAATAGGCATTGTGGTGCTGTAAAACCTTGGTATAGCATGGGTGGAATAGGCATTGTGGTGCTGGAAAACCTTGGTAGAGCATGGGTGGAATAGGCATTGTGGTGCTGTAAAACCTTGGTAGAGCATGGGTGGAATAGGCATTGTGGTGCTGTAAAACCTTGGTAGAGCATGGGTGGAATAGGCATTGTGGTGCTGTAAAACCTTGGTGGAGCATGGGTGGAATAGGCATCGTGGTGCTGGAAAACATTGGTGGAGCATGGGTGGAATAGGCATTGTGGTGCTGTAAAACCTTGGTGGAGCATGGGTGGAATAGGCATTGTGGTGCTGGAAAACCTTGGTAGAGCATGGGTGGAATAGGCATTGTGGTGCTGGAAAACCTTGGTAGAGCAAGGGTGGAATAGGCATTGTGGTGCTGGAAAACCTTGGTAGAGCATGGGTGGAATAGGCATTGTGGTGCTGGAAAACCTTGGTAGAGCATGGGTGGAATAGGCATTGTGGTGCTGTAAAACCTTGGTGGAGCATGGGTGGAATAGGCATTGTGGTGCTGGAAAACCTTGGTGGAGCATGGGTGGAATAGGCATTGTGGTGCTGGAAAACCTTGGTGGAGCATGGGTGGAATAGGCATTGTGGTGCTGGAAAACCTTGGTAGAGCATGGGTGGAATAGGCATTGTGGTGCTGTAAAACCTTGGTAGAGCAAGGGTGGAATAGGCATTGTGGTGCTGTAAAACCTTGGTAGAGCATGGGTGGAATAGGCATTGTGGTGCTGTAAAACCTTGGTAGAGCATGGGTGGAATAGGCATTGTGGTGCTGGAAAACCTTGGTAGAGCATGGGTGGAATAGGCATTGTGGTGCTGGAAAACCTTGGTAGAGCATGGGTGGAATAGGCATTGTGGTGCTGTAAAACCTTGGTAGAGCATGGGTGGAATAGGCATTGTGGTGCTGTAAAACCTTGGTAGAGCAAGGGTGGAATAGGCATTGTGGTGCTGGAAAACCTTGGTAGAGCATGGGTGGAATAGGCATTGTGGTGCTGTAAAACCTTGGTAGAGCATGGGTGGAATAGGCATTGTGGTGCTGTAAAACCTTGGTATAGCATGGGTGGAATAGGCATTGTGGTGCTGGAAAACCTTGGTAGAGCATGGGTGGAATAGGCATTGTGGTGCTGTAAAACCTTGGTATAGCATGGGTGGAATAGGCATTGTGGTGCTGTAAAACCTTGGTGGAGCATGGGTGGAATAGGCATTGTGGTGCTGTAAAACCTTGGTAGAGCATGGGTGGAATAGGCATTGTGGTGCTGTAAAACCTTGGTGGAGCATGGGTGGAATAGGCATTGTGGTGCTGTAAAACCTTGGTGGAGCAAGGGTGGAATAGGCATTGTGGTGCTGGAAAACCTTGGTAGAGCATGGGTGGAATAGGCATTGTGGTGCTGTAAAACATTGGTAGAGCATGGGTGGAATAGGCATTGTGGTGCTGTAAAACCTTGGTAGAGCATGGGTGGAATAGGCATTGTGGTGCTGGAAAACCTTTGTAGAGCATGGGTGGAATAGGCATTGTGGTGCTGTAAAACCTTGGTGGAACATGGGTGGAATAGGCATTGTGGTGCTGGAAAACCTTGGTGGAGCATGGGTGGAATAGGCATTGTGGTGCTGGAAAACCTTGGTGGAGCATGGGTGGAATAGGCATTGTGGTGCTGGAAAACCTTGGTAGAGCATGGGTGGAATAGGCATTGTGGTGCTGGAAAACCTTGGTAGAGCAAGGGTGGAATAGGCATTGTGGTGCTGTAAAACCTTGGTAGATCATGGGTGGAATAGGCATTGTGGTGCTGTAAAACCTTGGTAGAGCATGGGTGGAATAGGCATTGTGGTGCTGGAAAACCTTGGTAGAGCATGGGTGGAATAGGCATTGTGGTGCTGGAAAACCTTGGTAGTGCATGGGTGGAATAGGCATTCTGGTGCTGTAAAACCTTGGTAGAGCATGGGTGGAATAGGCATTGTGGTGCTGTAAAACCTTGGTAGAGCAAGGGTGGAATAGGCATTGTGGTGCTGGAAAACCTTGGTAGAGCATGGGTGGAATAGGCATTGTGGTGCTGGAAAACCTTGGTAGAGCATGGGTGGAATAGGCATTGTGGTGCTGTAAAACCTTGGTATAGCATGGGTGGAATAGGCATTGTGGTGCTGTAAAACCTTGGTGGAGCATGGGTGGAATAGGCATTGTGGTGCTGTAAAACCTTGGTAGAGCATGGGTGGAATAGGCATTGTGGTGCTGTAAAACCTTGGTGGAGCATGGGTGGAATAGGCATTGTGGTGCTGTAAAACCTTGGTGGAGCAAGGGTGGAATAGGCATTGTGGTGCTGGAAAACCTTGGTAGAGCATGGGTGGAATAGGCATTGTGGTGCTGTAAAACATTGGTAGAGCATGGGTGGAATAGGCATTGTGGTGCTGTAAAACCTTGGTAGAGCATGGGTGGAATAGGCATTGTGGTGCTGGAAAACCTTTGTAGAGCATGGGTGGAATAGGCATTGTGGTGCTGTAAAACCTTGGTGGAACATGGGTGGAATAGGCATTGTGGTGCTGGAAAACCTTGGTGGAGCATGGGTGGAATAGGCATTGTGGTGCTGGAAAACCTTGGTGGAGCATGGGTGGAATAGGCATTGTGGTGCTGGAAAACCTTGGTAGAGCATGGGTGGAATAGGCATTGTGGTGCTGGAAAACCTTGGTAGAGCAAGGGTGGAATAGGCATTGTGGTGCTGTAAAACCTTGGTAGATCATGGGTGGAATAGGCATTGTGGTGCTGTAAAACCTTGGTAGAGCATGGGTGGAATAGGCATTGTGGTGCTGGAAAACCTTGGTAGAGCATGGGTGGAATAGGCATTGTGGTGCTGGAAAACCTTGGTAGTGCATGGGTGGAATAGGCATTGTGGTGCTGTAAAACCTTGGTAGAGCATGGGTGGAATAGGCATTGTGGTGCTGTAAAACCTTGGTAGAGCAAGGGTGGAATAGGCATTGTGGTGCTGGAAAACCTTGGTAGAGCATGGGTGGAATAGGCATTGTGGTGCTGTAAAACCTTGGTAGAGCATGGGTGGAATAGGCATTGTGGTGCTGTAAAACCTTGGTATAGCATGGGTGGAATAGGCATTGTGGTGCTGGAAAACCTTGGTAGAGCATGGGTGGAATAGGCATTGTGGTGCTGTAAAACCTTGGTATAGCATGGGTGGAATAGGCATTGTGGTGCTGTAAAACCTTGGTGGAGCATGGGTGGAATAGGCATTGTGGTGCTGTAAAACCTTGGTATAGCATGGGTGGAATATGCATTGTGGTGCTGTAAAACCTTGGTAGAGCATGGGTGGAATAGGCATTGTGGTGCTGGAAAACCTTGGTAGAGCATGGGTGGAATAGGCATTGTGGTGCTCAAGGGAATTTCCTTTCTTTTCCAGCTTCAGACCAATGCCTACTTCTCACTTAAAACACACATATATATATATATATACATATGCGGACAATGCATTTAGATTAACAAGAAATTGATCTTTTAACCGATATAAAATACTTGTATGTTCATTAATATTTATTATATTATGTTCATAATATTACGATTATTTATTTGAATTGCGCGCCCTCCAATTTCACCGGATGTTGTCGACTATCCATAAGAAGTTTTAACGGGAAGAAACGACCGGCACAAGCCAGAGTATGAAAGAGTCGCAGGAGTCAAATGAAAGCAAATCGATCCAGCGAGGTTTAAGATTTTTTTTATTTTTTTTTATTTTTTTTATTTAACCAGGTAGGCTAGTTGAGAACACCTTTATTTAACCAGGTAGGCTAGTTGAGAACACCTTTATTTAACCAGGTAGGCTAGTTGAGAACACCTTTATTTAACCAGGTAGGCTAGTTGAGAACACCTTTATTTAACCAGGTAGGCTAGTTGAGAACACCTTTATTTAACCAGGTAGGCTAGTTGAGAACACCTTTATTTAACCAGGTAGGCTAGTTGAGAACACCTTTATTTAACCAGGTAGGCTAGTTGAGAACACCTTTATTTAACCAGGTAGGCTAGTTGAGAACACCTTTATTTAACCAGGTAGGCTAGTTGAGAACACCTTTATTTAACCAGGTAGGCTAGTTGAGAACACCTTTATTTAACCAGGTAGGCTAGTTGAGAACACCTTTATTTAACCAGGTAGGCTAGTTGAGAACACCTTTATTTAACCAGGTAGGCTAGTTGAGAACACCTTTATTTAACCAGGTAGGCTAGTTGAGAACACCTTTATTTAACCAGGTAGGCTAGTTGAGAACACCTTTATTTAACCAGGTAGGCTAGTTGAGAACACCTTTATTTAACCAGGTAGGCTAGTTGAGAACACCTTTATTTAACCAGGTAGGCTAGTTGAGAACACCTTTATTTAACCAGGTAGGCTAGTTGAGAACACCTTTATTTAACCAGGTAGGCTAGTTGAGAACACCTTTATTTAACCAGGTAGGCTAGTTGAGAACACCTTTATTTAACCAGGTAGGCTAGTTGAGAACACCTTTATTTAACCAGGTAGGCTAGTTGAGAACACCTTTATTTAACCAGGTAGGCTAGTTGAGAACACCTTTATTTAACCAGGTAGGCTAGTTGAGAACACCTTTATTTAACCAGGTTGGCTAGTTGAGAACACCTTTATTTAACCAGGTAGGCTAGTTGAGAACACCTTTATTTAACCAGGTAGGCTAGTTGAGAACACCTTTATTTAACCAGGTAGGCTAGTTGAGAACACCTTTATTTAACCAGGTAGGCTAGTTGAGAACACCTTTATCTAACCAGGTAGGCTAGTTGAGAACACCTTTATCTAACCAGGTAGGCTAATTGAGAACACCTTTATTTAACCAGGTAGGCTAGTTGAGAACACATTTATTTAACCAGGTAGGCTAGTTGAGAACACCTTTATCTAACCAGGTAGGCTAATTGAGAACACCTTAATTTAACCAGGTAGGCTAGTTGAGAACACCTTTATTTAACCAGGTAGGCTAGTTGAGAACACCTTTATTTAACCAGGTAGGCTAGTTGAGAACACCTTTATTTAACCAGGTAGGCTAGTTGAGAACACCTTTATTTAACCAGGTAGGCTAGTTGAGAACACCTTTATTTAACCAGGGAGGCTAGTTGAGAACACCTTTATTTAACCAGGTTGGCTAGTTGAGAACACCTTTATTTAACCAGGTTGGCTAGTTGAGAACACCTTTATTTAACCAGGTAGGCTAGTTGAGAACACCTTTATTTAACCAGGTAGGCTAGTTGAGAACACCTTTATTTAACCAGGTAGGCTAGTTGAGAACACCTTTATCTAACCAGGTAGGCTAGTTGAGAACACCTTTATCTAACCAGGTAGGCTAGTTGAGAACACCTTTATCTAACCAGGTAGGCTAATTGAGAACACCTTTATTTAACCAGGTAGGCTAGTTGAGAACACATTTATTTAACCAGGTAGGCTAATTGAGAACACCTTTATTTAACCAGGTAGGCTAGTTGAGAACACCTTTATTTAACCAGGTAGGCTAGTTGAGAACACCTTTATTTAACCAGGTAGGCTAGTTGAGAACACCTTTATTTAACCAGGTAGGCTAGTTGAGAACACCTTTATTTAACCAGGTAGGCTAGTTGAGAACACCTTTATTTAACCAGGTAGGCTAGTTGAGAACACCTTTATTTAACCAGGTAGGCTAGTTGAGAACACCTTTATTTAACCAGGTAGGCTAGTTGAGAACACCTTTATCTAACCAGGTAGGCTAGTTGAGAACACCTTTATCTAACCAGGTAGGCTAGTTGAGAACACCTTTATTTAACCAGGTAGGCTAGTTGAGAACACCTTTATTTAACCAGGTAGGCTAGTTGAGAACACCTTTATTTAACCAGGTAGGCTAGTTGAGAACACCTTTATTTAACCAGGTAGGCTAGTTGAGAACACCTTTATTTAACCAGGTAGGCTAGTTGAGAACACCTTTATTTAACCAGGTAGGCTAGTTGAGAACAAGTTCTCATTTGCAACTGCGACCTGGCCAAGATAAAGCATAGCAGTGTGAGCAGACAACACAGAGTTACACATGGAGTAAACAATTAACAAGTCAATAACACAGTAGAAAACAAAGGGGGAGTCTATATACAATGTGTGCAAAAGGCATGAGGAGGTAGGCAAATAATTACAATTTTGCAGATTAACACTGGAGTGATGAATGATCAGATGGTCATGTACAGGTAGAGATATTGGTGTGCAAAAGAGCAGAAAAGTAAATAAATAAAAACAGTATGGGGATGAGGTAGGTGAAGAAGGGTGGGCTATTTACCAATAGACTATGTACAGCTGCAGCGATCGGTTAGCTGCTCAGATAGCTGATGTTTGAAGTTGGTGAGGGAGATAAAAGTCTCCAACTTCAGCGATTTTTGCAATTCGTTCCAGTCACAGGCAGCAGAGTACTGGAACGAAAGGCGGCCAAATGAGGTGTTGGCTTTAGGGATGATCAGTGAGATACACCTGCTGGAGCGCGTGCTACGGATGGGTGTTGCCATCGTGACCAGTGAGCTGAGATAAGGCGGAGCTTTACCTAGCATGGACTTGTAGATGACCTGGAGCCAGTGGGTCTGGCGACGAATATGTAGCGAGGGCCAGCCGACTAGAGCATACAAGTCGCAGTGGTGGGTGGTATAAGGTGCTTTAGTGACAAAACGGATGGCACTGTGATAAACTGCATCCAGTTTGCTGAGTAGAGTGTTGGAAGCCATTTTGTAGATGACATCGCCGAAGTCGAGGATCGGTAGGATAGTCAGTTTTACTAGGGTAAGCTTGGCGGCGTGAGTGAAGGAGGCTTTGTTGCGGAATAGAAAGCCGACTCTTGATTTGATTTTCGATTGGAGATGTTTGATATGAGTCTGGAAGGAGAGTTTGCAGTCTAGCCAGACACCTAGGTACTTATAGACGTCCACATATTCTAGGTCGGAACCATCCAGGGTGGTGATGCTAGTCGGGCATGCGGGTGCAGGCAGCGACCGGTTGAAAAGCATGCATTTGGTTTTACTAGCGTTTAAGAGCAGTTGGAGGCCACGGAAGGAGTGTTGTATGGCATTGAAGCTTGTTTGGAGGTTAGATAGCACAGTGTCCAAAGACGGGCCGAAAGTATATAGAATGGTGTCGTCTGCGTAGAGGTGGATCAGGGAATCGCCCGCAGCAAGAGCAACATCATTGATATACACAGAGAAAAGAGTCGGCCCGAGAATTGAACCCTGTGGCACCCCCATAGAGACTGCCAGAGGACCAGACAGCATGCCCTCCGATTTGACGCACTGAACTCTGTCTGCAAAGTAATTGGTGAACCAGGCAAGGCAGTCATCCGAAAAACCGAGGCTCCTGAGTCTGCCGATAAGAATATGGTGATTGACAGAGTCGAAAGCCTTGGCAAGGTCGATGAAGACGGCTGCACAGTACTGTCTTTTATCGATGGCGGTTATGATATCGTTGAGTACCTTGAGTGTGGCTGAGGTGCACCCATGACCGGCTCGGAAACCAGATTGCACAGTGGAGAAGGTGCGGTGGGATTCGAGATGGTCAGTGACCTGTTTGTTGACTTGGCTTTCGAAGACCTTAGATAGGCAGGGCAGGATGGATATAGGTCTGTAACAGTTTGGGTCCAGGGTGTCTCCCCCTTTGAAGAGGGGGATGACTGCGGCAGCTTTCCAATCCTTGGGGATCTCAGACGAGATGAAAGAGAGGTTGAACAGGCTGGTAATAGGGGTTGCGACAATGGTGGCAGATAGTTTCAGAAATAGAGGGTCCAGATTGTCAAGCCCAGCTGATTTGTACGGGTCCAGGTTTTGCAGCTCTTTCAGAACATCTGCTATCTGGATTTGGTTAAAGGAGAACCTCGAGAGGCTTGGGCGAGGAGCTGCGGGGGGGGCGGAGCTGTTGGCCGAGGTTGAAGGTTGAAGTAGCATGGCCAGCCGTTGAGAAATGCTTATTGAAGTTTTCGATAATCATGGATTTATCAGTGGTGACCGTGTTACCTAGCCTCAGTGCAGTGGGCAGCTGGGAGGAGGTGCTCTTGTTCTCCATGGACTTCACGGTGTCCCAGAACTTTTTGGAGTTGGAGCTACAGGATGCAAACTTCTGCCTGAAGAAGCTGGCCTTAGCTTTCCTGACTGACTGCGTGTATTGGTTCCGGACTTCCCTGAACAGTTGCATATCATGGGGACTATTCGATGCTATTGCAGTCCGCCACAGGATGTTTTTGTGCTGGTCGAGGGCAGTCAGGTCTGGGGTGAACCAAGGGCTGTATCTGTTCTTAGTTCTGCATTTTTTGAACGGAGCATGCTTATCTAAAATGGTGAGGAAGTTACTTTTAAAGAATGACCAGGCATCCTCAACTGACGGGATGAGGTCAATGTCCTTCCAGGATACCCGGGCCAGGTCGATTAGAAAGGCCTGCTCACAGAAGTGTTTTAGGGAGCGTTTGACAGTGATGAGGGGTGGTCGTTTGACTGCGGCTCCGTAGCGGATACAGGCAATGAGGCAGTGATCGCTGAGATCCTGGTTGAAGACAGCGGAGGTGTATTTGGAGGGCCAGTTGGTCAGGATGACGTCTATGAGGGTGCCCTTGTTTACAGAGTTAGGGTTGTACCTGGTGGGTTCCTTGATGATTTGTGTGAGATTGAGGGCATCTAGCTTAGATTGTAGGACTGGCGGGGTGTTAAGCATATCCCAGTTTAGGTCACCTAACAGAACAAACTCTGAAGCTAGATGGGGGGCGATCAATTCACAAATGGTGTCCAGGGCACAGCTGGGAGCTGAGGGGGGTCGGTAGCAGGCGGCAACCGTGAGAGACTTATTTCTGGAGAGAGTAATTTTCAAAATTAGTAGTTCGAACTGTTTGGGTATGGACCTGGAAAGTATGACATTACTTTGCAGGCTATCTCTGCAGTAAACTGCAACTCCTCCCCCTTTGGCAGTTCTATCTTGACGGAAGATGTTATAGTTGGGTATGGAAATCTCTGGATTTTTGGTGGCCTTCCTGAGCCAGGATTCAGACACAGCAAGGACATCAGGGTTAGCAGAGTGTGCTAAAGCAGTGAGTAAAACAAACTTAGGGAGGAGGCTTCTGATGTTGACATGCATGAAACCAAGGCTTTTTCGATCACAGAAGTCAACAAATGAGGGTGCCTGGGGACATGCAGGGCCTGGGTTTACCTCCACATCACCCGCGGAACAGAGAAGGAGTAGTATGAGGGTGCGGCTAAAGGCTATCAAAACTGGTCGCCTAGAGCGTTGGGGACAGAGAATAAGAGGAGCAGGTTACTGGGCATGGTAGAATATATTCAGGGCATAATGCGCAGACAGGGGTATGGTGGGGTGCGGGTACAGCGGAGGTAAGCCCAGGCACTGGGTGATGATGAGAGAGGTTGTATCTCTGGACATGCTGGTAGTAATGGGTGAGGTCACCGCATGTGTGGGAGGTGGGACAAAGGAGTTATCAGGGGCATGAAGAGTGGAACTAGGGGCTCCATTGTGAACTAAAACAATGATAACTAACCTGAACAACAGTATACAAGGCATATTGACATTTGAGAGAAACATACAGCGAGGCATGCAGTAATCACAGGTGTTGAATTGGGAAAGCTAGCTAAAACAGTAGGTGAGACAACAGCTAATCAGCTAGCACAACAACAGCAGGTAAAATGGCGTAGACTAGGCAACGGGGCCAACAGATAAAACAAACAAGCAGAATGGAGTACCGTGATTAATGGACAGTCCAGCGTGCATCAGCTATGTAGCCAAGAGATCAGTGTCCAGGGGGCAGCGGTGGATGGGGCAGGGAAGCTGGACTGGCGAGTGTTATCCAGGTTAAAAAAAACTAACAATGACTAAATAGCTTGTAGCTAGTTAGCTGGTTAGCTTCTGGAGGTTCTTGAGTGTGTTCTAAAAATAAAAAAATAATAGCGATTCCGTATCACATTGGGTGAGGCAGGTTTCCGGAAGGTATAAACAAATTAAAAGTCAAAAGAGATAGAAAGTAAATATGGGTCCGGTAAGCGTTTGGGACGCGGCGATTCAGGCGGTTAGCAGGCCTGTGCTAACAAGCTAACAGTTTGTAGGCCCGGGCTAGACAAGGTAGCAGTTAGCGGACCGGAGCTGGACAAGCTAGCAGTTAGCAGGCCGAATTAGCAAGCAGGGAGATAGTGAGGGCTAGAGAGTTAGCCTTTGGGGGACGTCGCGATGGGGTGAGTCTGTTTATTCCTCTTCATGCGATGACATCGATAGACCGGTCGTGGGCCCGGGTATTGTAGCTCAGGAGTATGCTACGGCCGGGCTAGCTTCAAGCTAAGTGGGTGGAAACGCTAGCCAGGAGTAACCCGGGGTTGCGGTTTAGCTAGATAGCTAGTTGCTGAAAAATCCAGCTGAAAGATGTTCCGTTTGCGATGGGAATCCGGGGATGAATCCGGGGATGAAAAATAAATAGGTCCGTTATGCTCTGGTTAGAGTCGCGTTGTACGAACAGGCGACAGCTTTCCGAACTACAGGTTAGCTGATGACCGGTTAGCTGAAGACCGCTAGCATACCCGCTGGTTAGCTGGCTAGCTTCAGTTGAGGGGTCCCGAAGTAAATATAAATACTTTAGGAAAAATAGCTACATTGGGTGAGTCGGGTTGCAGGAGAGTATTTGGAAGCTTAGGGTTTAGCAAAATGTTTTCAAAGAGATATGTGGAGAAAATATGTAAAAAATATGTAAAAAACGAAAAAGAAACGATAAATACAGGGACACGACAGGACAGGACGACTTACTGCTACGCCATCTTGGCACTCACAGTGATATCCTATTCCCTATATAGAGCCAGGCCAGTCCTGCTTCCTTACTAAATACTGCTCCCCCCTCAAAACAGTCCTGCTTCCTGACTAAATACTGCTCCACCCTCCACCCAGTCCTGCTTCCTTACTAAATACTACTCCCCCCTCAAACCAGTCCTACTTCCTTACTAAATACTGCTCCCCCCTCAAACCAGTCCTGCTTCCTGACTAAATACTGCTCCACCGTCCACCCAGTCCTGCTTCCTTACTAAATACTGCTCCCCCCTCAAACCAGTCCTGCTTCCTTACTAAATATTGCTCCCCCCTCAAACCAGTCCTGCTTCCTGACTAAATACTGCTCCACCCTCAAACCAGTCCTGCTTCCTTAGTAAATACTGCTCCCCCCTCCACCCAGTCCTGCTTCCTTACTAAATACTGCTCCACCCTCCACCCAGTCCTGCTTCCTTACTAAATACTGCTCCACCCTCCACCCAGTCCTGCTTCCTTAATAAATACTGCTCCACCCTCCATCCAGTCCTGCTTCCTAAATAAATACTGCTCCACCCTCCATCCAGTCCTGCTTCCTTAATAAAAACTGCTCCACCCTCTACCCAATCCTGCTTCCTTACTAAATACTGCTCCACCCTCCACCCAGTCCTGCTTCCTTAGTAAATACTGCTCCACCCTCCACCCAGTCCTGCTTCCTTAATAAATACTGCTCCACACTCCATCCAGTCCTGCTTCCTTACTAAATACTGCTCCACCCTCCACCCAGTCCTGCTTCCTTAATAAATACTGCTCCACCCTCCACCCAGTCCTGCTTCCTTAGTAAATACTGCTCCACCCAGTCCTGCTTCCTTACTAAATACTGCTCCACCCTCCACCCAGTCCTGCTTCCTTAATAAATACTGCTCCACCCTCCACCCAGTCCTGCTTCCTTACTAAATACTGCTCCACCCTCCATCCAGTCCTGCTTCCTTAATAAATACTGCTCCACCCTCCACCCAGTCCTGCTTCCTTACTAAACACTGCTCCACCCTCCACCCAGTCCTGCTTCCTTAATAAATACTGCTCCACCCTCCACCCAGTCCTGCTTCCTTACTAAATACTGCTCCACCCTCCACCCAGTCCTGCTTCCTTACTAAATACTGCTCCACCCTCCACCCAGTCCTGCTTCCTTAATAAAAACTGCTCCACCCTCCACCCAGTCCTGCTTCCTTAGTAAATACTGCTCCACCCAGTCCTGCTTCCTTACTAAATACTGCTCCACCCTCCATCCAGTCCTGCTTCCTTAATAAATACTGCTCCACCCTCCATCCAGTCCTGCTTCCTAAATAAATACTGCTCCACCCTCCATCCAGTCCTGCTTCCTTAATAAATACTGCTCCACCCTCCACCCAATCCTGCTTCCTTAATAAATACTGCTCCACCCTCCACCCAGTCCTGCTTCCTTACTAAATACTGCTCCACCCTCCACCCAGCCCTGCTTCCTTAGTAAATACTGCTCCACCCTCCACCCAGTCCTGCTTCCTTAATAAATACTGCTCCTCCCTCCACCCAGTCCTGCTTCCTTAGTAAATACTGCTCCACCCAGTCCTGCTTCCTTAATAAATACTGCTCCTCCCTCCACCCAATCCTGCTTCCTTACTAAATACTGCTCCACCCTCCACCCAGCCCTGCTTCCTAACTAAATACTGCTCCACCCTCCACCCAGTCCTGCTTCCTTAATAAATACTGCTCCTCCCTCCACCCAGTCCTGCTTCCTTACTAAATACTGCTCCACCCTCCACCCAGTCCTGCTTCCTTACTAAATACTGCTCCACCCTCCACCCAGTCCTGCTTCCTTAATAAATACTGCTCCTCCCTCCACCCAGTCCTGCTTCCTTACTAAATACTGCTCCACCCTCCACCCAGTCCTGCTTCCTTACTAAATACTGCTCCTCCCTCCACCCAGTCCTGCTTCCTTACTAAATACTGCTCCACCCTCCACCCAGTCCTGCTTCCTTACTAAATACTGCTCCTCCCTCCACCCAGTCCTGCTTCCTTACTAAATACTGCTCCACCCTCCACCCAGTCCTGCTTCCTTACTAAATACTGCTCCACCCTCCACCCAGTCCTGCTTCCTTACTAAATACTGCTCCACCCTCCACCCAGTCTGTAACGTTACAAAATGTGGAAAAAGTCAAGGGGTTTGAATACTTTCCGAATGCACTGTACCTGCAGACACAGCACCACTCAAAGACTGGAATTTGATACTCCTGGTATTGGATATAGGAGTAGAGGTAGATATGTATAAGAGTAGAGGTAGATATGTATAGGAGTAGAGGTAGATGTGTATAGGAGTAGAGGTAGATGTGTATAGGAGTAGAGGTAGATATGTATAAGAGTAGAGGTAGATGTGTATAGGAGTAGAGGTAGATGTGTATAGGAGTAGAGGTAGATGTGTATAGGAGTAGAGGTAGATGTGTATAGGAGTAGAGGTAGATGTGTATAGGAGTAGAGGTAGATGTGTATAGGAGTAGAGGTAGATGTGTATAGGAGTAGAGGTAGATATGTATAGGAGTAGAGGTAGATGTGTATAGGAGTAGAGGTAGATGTGTATAGGAGTAGAGGTAGATGTGTATAGGAGTAGAGGTAGATGTGTATAGGAGTAGAGGTAGATGTGTATCGGGGAAAGGGTAACTAGGCATCAGGATATTTAATAAACAGAGCAGCAGCATATATGATGATTATATGTGAGTGTGTGTGTAGAGTCAGTATAAATGTGTGTGTTGGAGTGTCAGGGTGTGTGAGTGCGTTATGTGTGTGTTGGGGGTGTCAGTGTGTGTGACTGTGTAGAGTCCTGTGTGTGAAATATAAGGGTCACCCTAGAGTCTGCGTGGCCATTCTGTCAGCTATTTAGAAGACTTATGGCATGGGGATAGACGCTGTTCAGGAGCCTGTTGGTGTCAGACCTGATGCACCGGTACTTTGCCTTGCGGAAGCAGAGAACAGTCTATGGCTTGAGTGCTTCTGTTATGGGGGAAAAGTCCACAATGAAACTGACATTAAATGTGAAGAATTATACATTGTTGGCCATCAAGTAGGCCAATTCATTTCTATGCCATTGTAGGCTCCTGTAGCCTACCGTTTCACCCAATAAATATGTTCAAATTAATGGTTCTCCCGATACGGAAGAAAATACCATCATTGTATAATTTAAAATTCAAAGTGCTAAAGTACAGAGCCAAAACAACAAGAAATGTGTCACTGTCCCAATACTTTTGGAGCTCACTGTAGCTCCATTCTTGTCTTTTTTATTTTATTTCTCTTGTGTTCCTATTTTATTTTATTATTCTTTTAAAACTATTCATCTTTGGGAAGTGGTCGTAAGCAAACATTTCACGGTATAGTCTCTACACAAGTTGTATTTGGCGCATCTTGACCAACACAATTTGATTCGACGTTCGACTCTCAAGTGCGCGACATACGTCATCAATTTGGGGGCACCAGGCGTGTCAGTATATCCGCCTCTCGCTATTGATGCTGCGTGAGAATCAACTGGGAACTCGGGAATATCCGAAATCACTGCTTTCAAGACAACTGGAAACTTGGATAGAAACTAGCTCCGATTGGGAAAATTGGTTTTGAACAGTCATTTAACTTGCAATTCCAATGCGGAAACTCGGGCATCTTTTTTAGAACTTTCTGACCCGAAGATCGCCGTGTTTTTCCGATTTCCCAGATGTCCTGAAAGCACCATGAGACATAAGGCTTGTCATGTGATTTATCAGCTGACCCCTTTTCTACACACGGTAACAGCGTGAGAAAACTCTTCTCCAAACAGAGACCCTTGACGCAAAATTACAGCTTTGTAGCCTACATTTGAACATTTCCTACGAAACTGTAAATAACATATCCGGTCAAGGCTACCTATCGAATTTTAAATCCGTGTTGCAATCTGTGACCTGTTGACGCGCAACATTGTTTCCAATCATTGACCACAAGAACAATCGCCAAAGGTTTGTTGGATCGAAAGATTTCACAACCTTTTCGACAACCGGTAGATTTATCAGGAGAAGTAATCAGATTAGATGATTTAATGACTGTATGAGAGACTTGTCAGCGAAACAGATGGTTCGTTACCCGTAGTTGAACTTTAAACGGAGTCCAGGAAATTGAAAGGAATGACATTTGCTTCTTTATTCTGTAAATATGTCCACCACGATGCGTGTATATTCAACATAACTCACAAATAAAACTAGGATTTGTGAATATATTTAAATATTTAGTCAAATAAAACCATAATCCGCAAAAAAAATATATAACAAATTTAACCAATCGCCATGAATATGTAAAACATATATTTCACAAGTATTCACCATAAGTCACAAATAAAATAATGATATGTAAATATTCAACATAGCTCACAAATAAAACTACGATTTGAACAAATGTTGAACAATTTGTGAGCAAATGTTTAGAAATCTCTTAAAGTTTACATCTGTGGAATGTAAATTTGCTCGTTCAAAAAGTGTTTGTGGAGCTGTATTCTGTGTTTACACCATTTTGAGTCTTTTTCGCTGGTCGATGTAATACAATCTACTAATGTGGTCGATGTAATACAATCTACTAATGTGGTCGATGTAATACAATCCACTAATGTGGCTTCGGATGAGTCTGTTATCTCCATTCATTTGGATAATCTTTGTGTCAGGTGAAGTGCAGAGTGAATCAATGTCTCATTCAGCCATGTCTTGGGAGAACACTTTCTAGCTAGAATATCTAACCTATAATGAACAACTTTATGACTCATCTGAAACCACATTACTGGATTGTATTACATCGACCAGCGAAAAAGACTTCTCAAAATGGTGTAAACACAGAATACAGATCCACAAAGCACTTTTTGAACGAGCAAATTTACATTCCACAGATGTAGCGGTTAGAGATTTCTAAACATTTGCTCACAAATTTGTTCAACATTTGTTCAAATCCTAGTTTTTTTGTGAGCTGATTTTGAATATTTACAGATATTATTTTATTTGTGATTTATGGTCAATACTTGTGAAATATATTTGTTCATATTCACAGATTAAGGTTTAATTTGTGATTTTTGACATTTTTATTTTATTGAGGATTTTGGTTTTATTTAACAAAATATTTGTTTATATATTAAACAGATCATTGTTTTATTTGTGAGTTATGTTGAATATACACACAGATCGGGGTGAACATACCGAATAAAGAACACAAATCTCACTCCATAGACCTTGTACCTTGACGACACCTGAGGACACTTCCTGTTGATACACGGCCGGCTATGTACTGCAGAAGTAATCTTCGAGGTGTAGGAAGAGGTAGCCTATTTAACCTGAGTGAGTTGTAAACTTTTGATCAAAACCTTGTCTTGAAAGATATGAAGAGGAGACTTCTGCTCGTGTCCAACTCAACCCTGCACGGGGGAGGATATCTGGAACATTGTCAACAGCAGATCAAAGACTTTTTCGGAATGTAAGTATCTAAATCTTGACTAATCCATACCTTCAAAGTGCATGGACTACTCTAAATAAAATCACACCCCCTTGTACATGTCTCTAACTATGTCTCTAACTACTTAAACATGTCTCTAACTACTTAAACATGTCTCTAAATACTTATACATGGCTCTAACTACTTAAACATGTCTCTAACTACTTAAACATGTCTCTAACTACTTATACATGTCTCTAACTACTTATACATGTCTCTAACTACTTAAACATGTCTCTAACCATGTCAACTACTTATACATGTCTCTAACTATTTATACATGTCTCTAACTACTTATACATGTCTCTAACTACTTATACATGTCTCTAACCACTTATACATGTCTCTAACCACTTATACATGTCTCTAACCACTTATACATGTCTCTAACCACTTATGCATGTCTCTAACCACTTATACATGTCTCTAACCACTTATACATGTCTCTAACCATGTCTCTAACTACTTAAACATGGCTCTAACTACTTAGCATCTCCGTGGAATGCTTTCAACACCTTGTAGAGTCCATGCCCCAATGAATTGAGGCTTGGGAGGGGGGTTACAACTCAATACTAGGAAGGTGTTCCTAATGTTTCATAGAGTCGGTGTGTAACCTAACAGTGTAATGTATTTCTTGCAGAGGGGTGATGAGGATTTTATTCATCCCCTATGCACTGTGTGATAGAGATGGCTACGCAAAGACTGCCAGGGACAAGTTCAACAGTCTGGGTACGTCTTTGTACGCTGGTCCATTGCCTTACACAGCCTTACTGTTGTGTGTCTGGAATATCTCAGGCCCAATCCCAAATCAATTCAAATATCTCAGGCCTAATCCCAAATCAATTCAAATATCTCAGGCCTAATCCCAAATCAATTCAAATATCTCAGGCCCAATCCCAAATCAATTCAAATATCTCAGGCCTAATCCCAAATCAATTCAAATATCTCAGGCCTAATCCCAAATCAATTCAAATATCTCAGGCCTAATCCCAAATCAATTCAAATATCTCAGGCCTAATCCCAAATCAATTCAAATATCTCAGGCCTAATCCCAAATCAATTCAAATATCTCAGGCCTAATCCCAAATCAATTCAAATATCTCAGGCCTAATCCCAAATCAATCCCTAGACCCTATGCTTTATAGTGGGTGTAGTAAGGACTAGGTTGTCGATGTGAGACAGGTTTTGTCGGTCGTTCTAATGTGAGTGTTGTCTGTTTTGTCTTGACAGGTTATGAGGTGGACAGCATACACGAGGCCTCTGACCCAGTGGAAGCTGTAAGGAAGGCTCAGGGTATATTTATAGGTGAGGAGTGGACCTTGAGCTCAGACGTTAACACCTCATAGGGCCTCTCAAATATGAAACACCAAAACCATAGGCCTTACATACAGTAGGCGTCATTGAAGGAATACTATTGTACGCCTGTTACTGCAAGAGTTCAAGTAATCTACTACACACCAGTACACAGGTTGACTACGTGTTAAGAAGTTAACAGGAGGGTATACAGTGTAACAAAGTCATAACAGCTGTTCTGTCTATAGGTGGTGGCAACACATTCCGTCTGCTGAAATGTCTCTACGACAACAATGTGCTGTCTGAGATCAACAAGAGGGTTCTGCAGGTCAGACTGATATATATATATATTTTTTTTGAGCAGTGTTCCCCAAAAACCGGTCCTGAGGTACGACAGCTGTTCCACTCTGATAGCCGATATTCCAGAACTGGCACACCTGAATGGCTGGGAGTAGTTTATGAGTTTTGGGAAACACTGTGCCAGATTAAACTGCCATTTAGAGACAGCTGATATAGCCAATAGAGACAGCTGATATAGCCAATAGAGACAGCTGCCATTTAGAGACAGCTGATATAGCCAATAGAGACAGCCGATATAGCCAATAGAGACAGCCGATATAGCCAATAGAGACAGCCAATATAGCCAATAGAGACAGCCAATAGAGACAGCCAATAGACAGCCGATATAGCCAATAGAGACAGCCGATATAGCCAATAGAGACAGCCGATATAGCCAATAGAGACAGCCGATATAGCCAATAGAGACAGCCGATATAGCCAATAGAGACAGCCGATATAGCCAATAGAGACAGCCGATATAGCCAATAGAGACAGCCGATATAGCCAATAGAGACAGCCGATATAGCCAATAGAGACAGCCGATATAGCCAATAGAGACAGCCGATGAGCGTTCCCTACATGGGCTCCAGGGCCAGCACTAACGTCTCCACCACCTAACCCCTACAGTAACCATGGTAACTGTTATAACTCCAGGATGGTGTTCCCTACATGGGCTCCAGGGCCAGCACTAACGTCTCCACCACCTAACCCCTACAGTAACCATGGTAACTGTTATAACTCCAGGATGGTGTTCCCTACATGGGCTCCAGGGCCAGCACTAACGTCTCCACCACCTAACCCCTACAGTAACCGTAACCCCTACAGTAACCCTAACCCCTACAGTAACCCCTAACCCCTACAGTAACCATGGTAACTGTTATAACTCCAGGATGGTGTTCCCTACATGGGTTCCAGTGCTGGCACCAACGTCTCTACTGTCAGCATCAACACCACCAACGACATGCCCATCGTGTACCCGCCCTCCTTCAATGCCATTGGTCTAGTGCCTTTCAACATCAACCCTCACTTCCTGGACACGGACCCTAACAGCAGACACATGGGGGTGAGTTGTACAGTGTAGTGTTATATAGCAGAGCATCAGTATAATGAATGCTGAAAGTTGTAGGGCTGGTTTCTCTGACAAATATTCAGTGGTTATTTCTGAATGTAGATTCTCCATTAAATGCTTTTGTAGTCTGGGACAAGGTTAATCTGTGTCCCGTGGTGCCTTAAAGGATGCTGGTGTAAGGTCAAAATGTCACACTGTCTTTGTTTTTTTTCTCCCTAGGAGACACGAGAGCAGAGGATCATTCAGTACCACGAGGAGCCTGACACTCCATCTGTTCTGGTGAGTCAGAGAGAGATGGTATTCTACATAGTATTAGGCTATGCTTTCAGCTGATTGGTTGATTTGTCTTAGGGCTTGAGAGAGGGTTCCATGTTGCTTGTGGAAGGAAACAAGGCTACTCTACTGGGCACCTGCAAGGCACGGCTGTTCACCAGGTAACACCAATCATCTCTCTCACACAGGTCCTGTGACCCATGACCCCAAAAAAAGCACAAAACGAGTTTTAACAGATCAGAAGTTTTGAACACAATAAAGCAGGCTAAAATGTCTCTTTTTAATAGTTGTGTATGTTACCCAACGCTAATTAAATAACTAGGGAGCCGGTGACGAGTCTCACAGCCAGTGTTTGTGTTTCAGGGGGAAGCCAACAACAGACTTTGAATCTGGCAGTGACCTCAGCTTCTTGCTGACAGACAGACAGTGAAGTTGTACATCTCCGTTCTCCCCAGCAAGACTGATGCAGATCCCTTTTTTTTTTTTATCTTAATTGACTGGCCAAGTAAAAAAAAAGAACAGATTCTTATTTCCAATGACGGCCTGGGAACAGTGGGTTAACTGCCTTGTTCAGGGGCAGAACGACAGATTTGTACCTTGTCAGCTCGGGGGGTTTGAACTCACAACCTTCCGGTTACTAGTCCAACGCTCTAACCACTAGGCTACCCTGCCGCCTTTCAAGTGGAAATGCACTTATGTCAAAATAAATATTATTACCCCCAAAAATTGTCTTATGCATAAATTCTGTGGGGAGGGAGATATTATAATTTTACTAAGGTGAACTTAGATGATTTATGAAACAACTAGTTCATCAGATAACCTTTAGAGCACACTGATATTCGAGTTGTCAGAATCAGAGACGATAATGTGGCAACAAGTATGAAAGCAGGGCACAAAGAAATGCTTATGGGTTTTTAAAACATTTAATTCAGGAAAGATCAAAACGTTTGTCAGCTCAACCAGATATGTGGGGAAGGAATACATCATCAGTTTCAGTAATATTGTCTTTAAAAAAAAACACCCAAAAGTATGAACGAGGAACAACTTGAAATCAATTGGAGAAAAAAAAAGTCTGGTAAAATTACATTATTGTAACAGGAAACGTGCTTTAAGATAAATAATGAAGCAGTGGGTGATGGGTAATTAGATACTATAGTGCTCTAATGCAAAAACAAAACAAAAATTAAGTTCCACGTTGATTACCCAATATGGGTCAATTCATCCTTTTAATACACAGTGACATGCATAATCCTGTATCTGGAGTGTGGAAAATTGCCTGGGGATGTCATCAATTGCAGAAGCATAACATACAATACTCTCAACAATAAGTCCATATCCACACCTTGCAGTGCCCCTTCAAAAACCATTTCATTAACTATTGTCTTCAAAGACCGTACAGCATTGTAATTGATACCTCGCATCATCCTTGCAGTCTCGAATTCACATTGTTGTAGCAATTCATTTAAAACTGAAAGTCCCAAGTGCACTAAAAGATGCAGGACCAATAACCAGAAGATCGGGAGTCCTTTTTCAAATATGATTTACATTTTTATATCAAATCACTTGTTTGCTCCTCCCAGCCATTTCATACAGCAGTGTTGTCTAAGTATATGCAAGAGGAGTAGTAGACGACAGGGCTTCAGGATGCAGGGTACAGTGTGAGTATGATTATAAAGAGTAGATGGGACTGTGTGTACTGGTGCTATCTCATAGCGCTCTGTTCCAAAGTAGTGCACTACATAGGGAACCCATTCAGACGCAGGTTGTGTATTTACAGACAGCTACACAGGGTTTTGTTTTGGGAACCCTATCAAGCATCGGTGTTCCTGTCACCGTTCTCCTGCGGTGCCAGCTGCTCCTTCTCCGCACTGTCTTCCTGTGGGGGGCGTACCCGCTCGAAGAAACCCAGCTGGAGGGCGGAGGCACAGACAATTAGGATCCCCCCACCCCAAAAAAATCCTCTAAACATTTCTACATTCATGTGGATTTTACCATGATTGCAGATCAATCGTGAATAATGATGAGTGAGAAAGTTAGAGCCACCAAGATCATAGCCCCAAAACATGCTTACCTCTCACCATGACCAATAATGGGAGGTTAGCATTTTTTGGGAGGGTGGGGGTTATTTTTCTGGGTATCATTTATTGATGTAGTGTTCAGAAACATATCCTTACAATAAAAGTGATTACAAAATTAATTTCTATTGGACACAATATTTCCCGAAACAAACAGCAAATGCATCCAATAAGTTTGTAGAGACACAAGCTTGATGTAGTCATTGCGTGCTAGGAATATGGGACTAAATACTAAACTTTTGACTATAACACCTTCAAATTGGAAGGAGGGGGGGGGGGGGGGGGGGGGACTAGATACATAAAATGCTTTAATTTCATAACGGTCACACATATGTAGATAAGATGCAGAAATCTAGAACATTCTATACTGTTGCCTCAAATCCAGACGGTGGAGTAGCTTCACGGTCCAGATGAATACAGGAGGGGAGTGTATGTTATATATATTTTTTGTCGTTGGTGAATTGCAACTGTTAAAAACATTTTTTTTTAAATGGTTTGAAAGACAGGACTTGACAGGTAAAAACAATATGGTGGAAGCTCGTCATTAGGCTGGTCACTTCTGTCAGATCAGAGGGAGGTTTTAGATATAGTAGCGGAGGAAGCTGGTCACTTCTGTCAGATCAGAGGGAGGTTTTAGATACAGTAATGGTTGGAAGAGCCCAGGAGAGTGGAGAGAGAAACTACAGATTGGAAACTATTCATTGGCATGGTTGTGCGTGTACCTTGTACATGACGAAGATAAGCAGAGCCAGTAGCAGTAGTCCAGCGATCAGGGCCAAGGTCACCACCCACCAAGGGACCGGTTCAGGTTCTGATTTCACCCAGATCACTGACATACTCACCTGGAGGATATAATACACAATGAGACAACAGACCATTGAGGACACTATAGCAGGGTCCCCTAATTATATTACCAGCCACAACAGACCATTCAGGACCCTATAGCAGGGTCCCCTAATTATATTACCAGCCACAACAGACCATTCGGGACCCTATAGCAGGGTCCCCTAATTATATTACCAGCCACAACAGACCATTCAGGACCCTATAGCAGGGTCCCCTAATTATATTACCAGCCACAACAGACCATTCAGGACCCTATAGCAGGGTCCCCTAATTATATTACCAGCCACAACAGACCATTCAGGACCCTATAGCAGGGTCCCCTAATTATATTACCAGCCACAACAGACCATTCAGGACCCTATAGCAGGGTCCCCTAATTATATTACCAGCCACAACAGACCATTCAGGACCCTATAGCAGGGTCCCCTAATTATATTACCAGCCACAACAGACCATTCAGGACCCTATAGCAGGGTCCCCTAATTATATTACCAGCCACAACAGACCATTCAGGACCCTATAGCAGGGTCCCCTAATTATATTACCAGCCACAACAGACCATTCAGGACCCTATAGCAGGGTCCCTTAATTATATTACCAGCCACAACAGACCATTCAGGACCCTATAGCAGGGTCCCCTAATTATATTACCAGCCACAACAGACCATTCAGGACCCTATAGCAGGGTCCCCTATATACAGTGGGGCAAAAAAGTATTTAGTCAGCCACCAATTGTGCAAGTTCTCCCACTTAAAAAGATGAGAGAGGCCTGCAATTTTCATCATAGGTCCACTTCAACAAAATTAGAAAAAATTCCAGAAAATCACATTGTAGGATTTTTAATGAATTTATTTGCAAATTATGGTGGAACATAAGTATTTGGTCACCAACAAACAAGCAAGATTTCTGGCTCTCACAGACCTGTAACTTCTTCTTTAAGAGGCTTCTCTGTCCTCCACTCGTTACCTGTATTAATGGCACCTGTTTGAACTTATCAGTATAAAAGACACCTGTCCACAACCTCAAACAGTCACACTCCACTATGGCCAAGACCAAAGAGCTGTCAAAGGCCACCAGAAACAAAATTGTAGACCTGCACCAGGCTGGGAAGACTGAATCTGTAATAGGTAAGCAGCTTGGTTTGAAGAAATCAACTGTGGGAGCAATTATTAGGAAATAGACATACAAGACCACTGATAATCTCCCTCGATCTGGGGATCCACGCAAGATCTCACCCCGTGGGGTCAAAATGATCACAAGAAAGGTGAGCAAAAATCCCAGAACCACACGGGGGGACCTAGTGAATGACCTGCAGAGAGCTGGGACCAAAGTAACAAAGCCTACCATCAGCAAGGGCATTGAAGATGAAACGTGGCTGGGTCTTTCAGCATGACAATGATCCCAAACACACTGCCTGGGCAACGAAGGAGTGGCTTCGTAAGAAGCATTTCAAGATCCTGGAGTAGCCTAGCCAGTCTCCAGATCTCAACCCCATAGAAAATCTTTGGAGGGAGTTGAAAGTCCGTGTTGCCCAGCAACAACCCCAAAACATCACTGCTCTAGAGGAGATCTGCATGGCGGAATGGGCCAAAATACCAGCAACAGTGTGTGAAAACCTTGTGAAGACGTTTGACCTCTGTCCTTGCCAACAAAGGGCATATAACAAACTATTGAGAAACTTTTGTTATTGACCAAATACTTATTTTCCACCATAATTTGCCAAAAAATTTATAAAAAATCCTACAATGTGATTTTCTGGATTTAAAAAAATAGTTAGTTGAAGTGTACCTATGATGAAAATTACAGGCCTCATTTTTTTAAGTGGGAGAACTTGCACAATTGGTGGCTGACTAAATACTTTTTTGCCCCACTGTATATATGAAGTGGACAACAGTAGTTATATAGGATGAACCATGACTAGAATACAGTATATACATATGAAGTGGACAGCAGGATGAACCATAACTAGAATACAGTATATATACAGTGCCTTGCGAAAGTATTCGGCCCCCTTGAACTTTGCGACCTTTTGCCACATTTCAGGCTTCAAACATAAAGATATAAAACTGTATTTTTTTGTGAAGAATCAACAACAAGTGGGACACAATCATGAAGTGGAACGACATTTATTGGATATTTCAAACTTTTTTAACAAATCAAAAACTGAAAAATTGGGCGTGCAAAATTATTCAGCCCCTTTACTTTCAGTGCAGCAAACTCTCTCCAGACGTTCAGTGAGGATCTCTGAATGATCCAATGTTGACCTAAATGACTAATGATGATAAATACAATCCATCTGTGTGTAATCAAGTCTCCGTATAAATGCACCTGCACTGTGATAGTCTCAGCGGTCCGTTAAAAGCGCAGAGACACCAGGCAGGTCCGAGATACTGTTGTGAAGAAGTTTAAAGCCGGATTTGGATACAAAAAGATTTCCCAAGCTTTAAACATCCCAAGGAGCACTGTGCAAGCGATAATATTGAAATGGAAGGAGTATCAGACCACTGAAAATCTACCAAGACCTGGCCTTCCCTCTAAACTTTCAGCTCATACAAGGAGAAGACTGATCAGAGATGCAGCCAAGAGGCCCATGATCACTCTGGATGAACTGCAGAGATCTACAGCTGAGGTGTGAGACTCTGTCCATAGGACAACAATCAGTCGTATATTGCACAAATCTGGCCTTTATGGAAGAGTGGCAAGAAGAAAGCCATTTCTTAAAGATATCCATAAAAAGTGTCGTTTAAAGTTTGCCACAAGCCACCTGGGAGACACACCAAACATGTGGAAGAAGGTGCTCTGGTCAGATGAAACCAAAATTGAACTTTTTGTCAACAATGCAAAACGTTATGTTTGGCGTAAAAGCAACACCGCTCATCACCCTGAACACCCCATCCCCACTGTCAAACATGGTGGTGGCAGCATCATGGTTTGGGCCTGCTTTTCTTCAGCAGGGACAGGGAAGATGGTTAAAATTGATGGGAAGATGGATGGAGCCAAATACAGGACCATTCTGGAAGAAAACCTGATGGAGTCTGCAAAAGACCTGAGACGGGGACGGAGATTTGTCTTCCAACAAGACAATGTTCCAAAACATAAAGCAAAATCTACAATGGAGTGGTTCAAAAATAAACATATCCAGGTGTTAGAATGGCCAAGTCAAAGTCCAGACCTGAATCCAATCGGGAATCTGTGGAAAGAACTGAAAACTGCTGTTCACAAATGCTCTCCATCCAACCTCACTGAGCTCGAGCTGTTTTGCAAGGAGGAATGGGAAAAAAATTCAGTCTCTCGATGTGCAAAACTGATAGAGACATACCCCAAGTGACTTACAGCTGTAATCGCAGCAAAAGGTGGCGCTACAAAGTATTAACTTAAGGGGGCTGAATAATTTTGCACGCCCAATTTTTCAGTTTTTGATTTGTTAAAAAAGTTTGAAATATCCAATAAATGTCGTTCCACTTCATGATTGTGTCCCACTTGTTGTTGATTCTTCACAAAAAAATACAGTTTTATATCTTTATGTTTGAAGCCTGAAATGTGGCAAAAGGTCGCAAAGTTCAAGGGGGCCGAATACTTTCGCAAGGCACTGTATATATGAAGTGGACAACAGTAGTTATATAGGATGAACCATGACTAGAACACTGTATATACATATGAAGTGGACAGCAGTAGTTATATAGGATGAACCATGACTAGAATACAGTATATACATATGAAGTGGACAGCAGTAGTTATATAGGATGAACCATGACTAGAATACAGTATATACATATGAAGTGGACAGCAGTAGTTATATAGGATGAGCCATGACTAGAATACAGTATATACATATGAAGTGGACAGCAGTAGTTATATAGGATGAACCATGACTAGAATACAATATATACATATGAAGTGGACAGCAGTAGTTATATAGGATGAACCATGACTAGAATACAGTATATACATATGAAGTGGACAGCAGGATGAACCATGACTAGAACACTGTATATACATATGAAGTGGACAGCAGTAGTTATATAGGATGAACTAGAACACAGTATATACATATGAAGTAGGTAAAACAGTGTTAAAGTGACCGGTTTCCATATGTATGTACATAGGGCAGCAGTCTCTAAGGCGCAGGGCAGAGTACCGAGTGGTAGGCGGCTAGTAACAGTGACTAAAGTCCAGGGTAGGGTACTGGGCGGAGGCCGGCTAGTGGTAAATGTTTAACAGTCTGATGGCCTTGAGATAGAAGCTGTGAAGCGCCTGTACCTGCACCTTTGAAGCACCTGTACGGTCTCCGCCTTCTAGATGGTAGCGGGGTGAACAGGCCGTGTCTTGGGTGGCTGAGGTCCTTGATGATCTTCTCGATGGTAGAGGGGTGAACAGGCCGTGTCTCGGGTGGCTGAGGTCCTTGATGATCTTCTAGATGGTAGCAGGGTGAACAGGCCGTGTCTCGGGTGGCTGAGGTCCTTGATGATCTTCTCGATGGTAGCGGGGTGAACAGGCCGTGGCTGAGGTCCTTAATGATATTCTAGACCTTCCTATGACACCGGGTACTGTAGGTGTCCTGGAGGGCAGGCAGTTTGCCCCCGGTGATGCATTGGGCAGACCACACCACCCTTTGGAGAGGCCTGTGGTTGCGGATTGTGCAGTTGCAATACCACGCTGTTGCGCCTTCTTCACCACACTTTCTCTGTGTGTGGACCATTTCAGGTGGTCGGTGACGTCTACACTGAGGAACTCAAAGCTTTCCACCCTCTCCACTGCGGCCCGTCGATGTGGATAGGGGCACGCTCCCTCTGCCGTCTCCTGAAGTCCACGATCATTTTGTTGGAGGTTATTTTCCTGGCACCACTTCGCCAGGGCCCTCACTTCCTGTAGGCTGTCCCGTCATCAGGCCTACAACGGTTGTGTTGTCTGCAAACTTGATGATTGAGTTAGAGATGTTTGAGGTCACGCAGTCATGGGTGAAGAGGGTGTACAGGATGGGGCTGAGCACACACCCTTGTGGGACCCCCGTGTTAAGGGATCAGTGTAGTGGAGGTGCTGTTGCCTACCTTGGCCATCGTTATGTTTGGAGGAAAAAGGGGGAAGCCAGTCAGGAAGACTGGGACTCAGTTGCACAGGGCGGGGTTCAGACCCAGGGCTCTGAGCCAGCCAGCCAGCCACAACAAATCATTCAGAACCCTATGGCAGGGGTCGCCCAATAACATTCAGCAGTGGGCAGATTTTTTCCTTGAGCGGATGGTCAGAACACATAGATAATTTGTACACTGCAAACTGACCGCAAGAATCCCAAACAGATATAGAATGAGAAAAACGGAATAATTTCAAACCCTTGATAACGATGGGATATGATCACATATGACTATTTATGCGTGGGAATACTTGAACAGATTTCCTAAATTATAATCACTTTGAAGTCATTTCTATGTAGTCTTATGTTCAAGAAAGAAAATTATACAATAGAAAATACAGTGTACAAAACATTAGGAACACCTTCCTAATATTGAATTGCACGCCCTTTACCCTCAGAACAGCCTCAATTTATCAGGGACATGGACTCTACAAGGTGTCAAAAGCGTTCCACAGAGATGCTGCGCCCATGTTGACTCCAATGCTTCTCACAGTTGTGTCAAATTGGCTGGATGTCCTTTGGGTGGTGGACCATTCTTGATACACACAGAAAACTGTTGAGCGTGAAAAACCCAGCATCATTGCAGTTCTTTACACAAACTGGTGCGCCTGGCACCTACTACCACACCCTTTTCAAAGGCACTTAAAATCTTTTGTGTCTTGTCCATTCACCCTCTGAATGGCACACATACACAATCCATGCCTCCGGTGTCTCAAAGCATTTAACTTGCGTCTTATCCCTTTCATCTACACTGATTGATATTGATGTCACTTGTTAAATCCACAAGGGATCATAGCTTTCACCTGGATAGTCTATGTCATGGAAAGAGCAGGTGTTCCTAATGTTTTGTACACTCACTCAGTCACGCCCTATTGGGGAACCCTGCTCTATGGGCTCTGGTCAACAGTCGTGAGATATATAATGGCTGCAGTCATTTTAGATACAGACCTGGTTTATGATTGCTTCATGTGACTCACCGTAGTAGTGTTGGAGGGCAGCTCAGGCAACAGGTTCTTGTTATAAGGCATCTCTATGACGCTGAAGGAGGCGGAGGATCTCACGGTGAACGATCGGTTCTGGCTCTCAGTCTGGACGAAGAGAAACACACTCATCTATACCGCTCATCATCATGGGGCGGCAGGGTAGCCTAGTGGTTAGAGCTGACAAGGTACAAAATCTGTCGTTCTGCCCCTGAACAGGCAGTTAACCCACTGTTCCCAGGCCGTCATTGAAAATAAGAATTTGTTCTTAACTGACTTGCCTGGTTAAATAAAGGTAACAAATAAAAAATAAAAAAAATGGTTCAGCAGACATTTTGTCGTTTTCAAAAAAAGGTAGCCAACATAGTAAGCTTTCCTAGTTTTGTCCCATGTAGCTAGCCGAGTGGTCCCAGTCCAGTCTTGTCAACTCATACGGTTGTCGTCATTTACCACGATCTAGGACCACCAGGTGAGTATAGTTTTTACTTTAAATCGGCAAGTCAGTTAAGAACAAATTCTTATTTACAATGACGACCTACACCGGCCAAACAATGACGACCTACACCGGCCAAACAACGCTGGGGCCAATTGTGCGCCGCCCTATGGGACTCCCAATCACGGCCGGTTGTGATACAGCCCGGGATCGAACCAGGTTCTGTAGTGACGCCTCTAGCACTGTAATACAGTGCCTTAGATCGCTGCGCAACTCGGGAGCCCTAACCTGTACAGCGCATACCAAACATACATTATGTTACAACAATGTTTGTGTTCATCAGGGCAAACTGGAGCAAAATGTCTTCAAACAGAAAACTGCATTTCATATTGGACAGATGAAACATGGAGGTACTAACACATCTCGGACACCAGGCCAGTACCGTATCTAACCTAGGACACCAGGCCAGTACCGTATCTAACCGCGGACACCAGGCCAGTATCTAACCTAGGACACCAGGCCAGTACCGTATCTAACCGCGGACACCAGGCCAGTACCGTATCTAACCGCGGACACCAGGCCAGTACCGTATCTAACCGCGGACACCAGGCCAGTACCGTATCTAACCGCGGACACCAGGCTAGTACCGTATCTAACCGCGGACACCAGGCCAGTATCTAACCTAGGAAACCAGGCCAGTACCGTATCTAACCGCGGACACCAGGCCAGTACCGTATCTAACCGCGGACACCAGGCCAGTACCGTATCTAACCGCGGACACACCAGGCCAGTATCTAACCTAGGAAACCAGGCCAGTACCGTATCTAACCGCGGACACCAGGCCAGTACCGTATCTAACCGCGGACACCAGGCCAGTACCGTATCTAACCGCGGACACCAGGCCAGTACCGTATCTAACCGCGGACACCAGGCCAGTATCTAACCTAGGACACCAGGCTAGTACCGTATCTAACCGCGGACACCAGGCCAGTATCTAACCTAGGAAACCAGGCCAGTACCGTATCTAACCGCGGACACCAGGCCAGTACCGTATCTAACCGCGGACACCAGGCCAGTATCTAACGGTACTAGCCTGGTGTCCTAGGTTAGATACTGGCCTGGTGTCCGCGGTTAGATACGGTACTAGCCTGGTGTCCTAGGTATCTAACCGCGGACACCAGGCCAGTATCTAACCTAGGAAACCAGGCCAGTACCGTATCTAACCGCGGACACCAGGCCAGTACCGTATCTAACCGCGGACACCAGGCCAGTACCGTATCTAACCGCGGGCACACCAGGCCAGTATCTAACCTAGGAAACCAGGCCAGTACCGTATCTAACCGCGGACACCAGGCCAGTGCCGTATCTAACCGCGGACACCAGGCCAGTACCGTATCTAACCTAGGACACCATGCCAGTACCGTATCTAACCGCGGACACCATGCCAGTACCGTATCTAACCTAGGACACACCAGGCCAGTACCGTATCTAACCTAGGACACACCAGGCCAGTACCGTATCTAACCTAGGACACACCAGGCCAGTATCTAACCTAGGACACCATGCCAGTACCGTATCTAACCGCGGACACCATGCCAGTACCGTATCTAACCTAGGACACACCAGGCCAGTACCGTATCTAACCTAGGACACACCAGGCCAGTACCGTATCTAACCTAGGACACACCAGGCCAGTATCTAACCTAGGACACCAGGCCAGTACCGTATCTAACCGCGGACACCAGGCCAGTATCTAACCTAGGAAACCAGGCCAGTACCGTATCTAACCGCGGACACCAGGCCAGTACCGTATCTAACCGCGGACACCAGGCCAGTACCGTATCTAACCGCGGGCACACCAGGCCAGTATCTAACCTAGGAAACCAGGCCAGTACCGTATCTAACCGCGGACACCAGGCCAGTACCGTATCTAACCGCGGACACCAGGCCAGTACCGTATCTAACCTAGGACACCATGCCAGTACCGTATCTAACCGCGGACACCATGCCAGTACCGTATCTAACCTAGGACACACCAGGCCAGTACCGTATCTAACCTAGGACACACCAGGCCAGTACCGTATCTAACCTAGGACACACCAGGCCAGTATCTAACCTAGGACACACCAGGCCAGTATCTAACCTAGGACACCAGGCCAGTACCGTATCTAACCGCGGACACCAGGCCAGTATCTAACCTAGGACACCAGGCTAGTACCGTATCTAACCTAGGACACCAGGCCAGTACCGTATCTAACCGCGGACACCAGGCCAGTACCGTATCTAACCGCGGACACCAGGCCAGTACCGTATCTAACCGCGGACACACCAGGCCAGTATCTAACCTAGGAAACCAGGCCAGTACCGTATCTAACCTAGGACACACCAGGCCAGTATCTAACCTAGAACACCAGGCCAGTACCGTATCTAACCTAGGACACACCAGGCCAGTATCTAACCTAGGAAACCAGGCCAGTACCGTATCTAACCGCGGACACCAGGCCAGTATCTAACCTAGGACACCAGGCCAGTACCTAACCTAGGACACACCAGGCCAGTATCTAACCGCGGACACCAGGCCAGTACCGTATCTAACCGCGGACGCCAGGCCAGTACCGTATCTAACCGCGGACGCCAGGCCAGTACCGTATCTAACCGCGGACACCAGGCCAGTACCGTATCTAACCGCGGACACCAGGCCAGTACCGTATCTAACCGCGGACACCAGGCCAGTACCGTATCTAACCGCGGACACCAGGCCAGTACCGTATCTAACCGCGGACACCAGGCCAGTACCGTATCTAACCGCGGACACCAGGCCAGTACCGTATCTAACCTAGGAAACCAGGCCAGTACCGTATCTAACCTAGGACACACCAGGCCAGTATCTAACCTAGGAAACCAGGCCAGTACCGTATCTAACCTAGGACACACCAGGCCAGTATCTAACCTAGGACACCAGGCCAGTACCGTATCTAACCTAGGACACCAGGCCAGTACCGTATCTAACCTAGGACACCAGGCCAGTACCGTATCTAACCGCGGACACCAGGCCAGTATCTAACCTAGGACACCAGGCCAGTACCGTATCTAACCTAGGACACCAGGCCAGTACCGTATCTAACCGCGGACACCAGGCCAGTACCGTATCTAACCGCGGACACCAGGCCAGTACCGTATCTAACCTAGGACACACCAGGCCAGAATCTAACCTAGGACACCAGGCCAGTACCGTATCTAACCTAGGACACACCAGGCAGGTATCTAACCTAGGACACCAGGCCAGTACCGTATCTAACCTAGGACACCAGGCCAGTACCGTATCTAACCTAGGACACCAGGCCAGTACCGTATCTAACCTAGGACACCAGGCCAGTACCGTATCTAACCGCGGACACCAGGCCAGTATCTAACCTAGGACACCAGGCCAGTACCGTATCTAACCTAGGACACCAGGCCAGTACCGTATCTAACCGCGGACACCAGGCCAGTACCGTATCTAACCGCGGACACCAGGCCAGTACCGTATCTAACCGCGGACACACCAGGCCAGTATCTAACCTAGGAAACCAGGCCAGTACCGTATCTAACCTAGGACACACCAGGCCAGTATCTAACCTAGAACACCAGGCCAGTACCGTATCTAACCTAGGACACACCAGGCCAGTATCTAACCTAGGAAACCAGGCCAGTACCGTATCTAACCGCGGACACCAGGCCAGTACCGTATCTAACCGCGGACACCAGGCCAGTATCTAACCTAGGACACCAGGCCAGTACCTAACCTAGGACACACCAGGCCAGTATCTAACCTAGGACACCAGGCCAGTACCTAACCTAGGACACCAGGCCAGTACCGTATCTAACCTAGGACACCAGGCCAGTACCGTATCTAACCGCGGACACCAGGCCAGTACCGTATCTAACCGCGGACACCAGGCCAGTACCGTATCTAACCGCGGACACCAGGCCAGTACCGTATCTAACCGCGGACACCAGGCCAGTACCGTATCTAACCGCGGACACCAGGCCAGTACCGTATCTAACCGCGGACACCAGGCCAGTACCGTATCTAACCGCGGACACCAGGCCAGTACCGTATCTAACCTAGGAAACCAGGCCAGTACCGTATCTAACCTAGGACACACCAGGCCAGTATCTAACCTAGGAAACCAGGCCAGTACCGTATCTAACCTAGGACACACCAGGCCAGTATCTAACCTAGGACACCAGGCCAGTACCGTATCTAACCTAGGACACCAGGCCAGTACCGTATCTAACCTAGGACACCAGGCCAGTACCGTATCTAACCGCGGACACCAGGCCAGTACCATATCTAACCGCGGACACCAGGCCAGTACCGTATCTAACCGCGGACACCAGGCCAGTACCGTATCTAACCTAGGACACCAGGCTAGTACCTCTAGAGCATAACAGACAGGAGTCTCACCTTGAGGAAGGTGGCCACCCCCAGCCTGGAGTGGATGTAGAGGATAGCACTCTGACCTCTCTCCACACGGCCCACCTGACACCGGATCTTCAGACACTGGACCTTGGAACAGTCCTGACAGAAGACACACACACATACAATCACTGATCTCCTCCATCTATGTAAACTCAGCAAAAAAAAGAAACGTCAACTGTGTTTATTTTCAGAAAACTTAACATGTGTAAATATTTGTATGAACATAAGATTCAACAACCGAGACAAACTGAACAAGTTCTACAGACATGTGACTAACAGAAATTGAATAATGTGGCACGTTCACGCAGATGAGCATCTTTCTTTTGGTGTTTTTTCAGAGTTAGTAGAAAGGCCTCTTTAGTGTCCTACGTTTTCATAACTGTGACCTTAATTGCCTACCGTCTGTAAGCTGTTCGTGTCTTAACGACCGTTCCACAGGTGCATGTTCATGAATTGTTTATGGTTCATTGGGCATGGGAACAAGGGCATGGGAAACAGTGTTTAAACGCTTTACAATAAGACCTGTGAATTTATTTGGATTTTTACAAATTATCTTTGAAAGACAGGGTCCTGAAAAAGGGCTGTTTCTTTTTTTTATTTTGCTGAGTTTAGTTGCTACTGTATGATTTGTTTAGAGTCAATTCAGGATGTAAACTGAAATTCCCCTTGCTTTCCAATGATACAAATTGGCCCCGACTCTGTTGTACAGTAGCCAGGAGGTGTAGAGACGGTACCAGAGTTTCCAGGTCTCCCTCCATCTCCTTCCTCTCCAGCTCTCTGCGGTGAACATGGTTCCTGTTCCTTCCCTCTGTCCTGTCTCCTCCTCCACTTGGAGAGGTGATGTTCTTCTCTCCAGATAGAGGGTTCTAGAAGAGAAGGAGAGAAACATCCTTTGAACTTGTATTCTTTACCACAGAGAGGATAACATCCTAATCATGTGTCCTTGCTACTGTATTGTGTACTCATATAGTTTTCACCACATTTACGTGTTGGATTGGCGTAAGCATGGGCTTGACTAGAGTTTCCTCTACCAGTAATTTCACGGGCTAGACTAGAGTTTCCTCTACCAGTAATTTCACGGGCTAGACTAGAGTTTCCTCTACCAGTTCCTTCATGGGCTAGACTAGAGTTTCCTTTACCAGTCCTTTCATGGGCTAGACTAGACAGTTTCCTCTACCAGTCCTTTCATGGGCTAGACTAGACAGTTTCCTCTACCAGTTCTTTCATGGGCTAGACTAGACAGTTTCCTTTACCAGTCCTTTCATGGGCTAGACTAGTTTCATCTACCAGTTCTTTCAAATCCATGAAGGTAACAATTTCAAGAAAGGACAGACGCAGGAAAAGTGTCTGGGCTGAATACGAGAGAAAGGTAGAGAGGATACGATGACGTACTGAGACATTGAGTGGGTCTGGGCTGAATACGAGAGAAAGGTAGAGAGGATACGATGACGTACTGAGACATTGAGTGGGTCTGGGCTGAATACGAGAGAAAGGTAGAGAGGATACGATGACGTACTGAGACATTGAGTGGGTCTGGGCTGAATACGAGAGAAAGGTAGAGAGGATACGATGACGTACTGAGACATTGAGTGGGTCTGGGCTGAATACAAGAGAAAGGTAGAGAGGATACGATGACGTACTGAGACATTGAGTGGGTCTGGGCTGAATACGATAGAAAGGTAGAGAGGATACGATGACGTACTGAGACATTGAGTGGGTCTGGGCTGAATACGAGAGAAAGGTAGAGAGGATACGATGACGTACTGAGACATTGAGTGGGTCTGGGCTGAATACAAGAGAAAGGTAAGAGAGGATACGATGACGTACTGAGACATTGAGTGGGTCTGGGCTGAATACAAGAGAAAGGTAAGAGAGGATACGATGACGTACTGAGACATTGAGTGGGTCTGGGCTGAATACAAGAGAAAGGTAGAGAGGATACGATGACGTACTGAGACATTGAGTGAGTCTGGGCTGAATACGAGAGAAAGGTAGAGAGGATACGATGACGTACTGAGACATTGAGTGGGTCTGGGCTGAATACAAGAGAAAGGTAAGAGAGGATACGATGACGTACTGAGACATTGAGTGGGTCTGGGCTGAATACAAGAGAAAGGTAAGAGAGGATACGATGACGTACTGAGACATTGAGTGGGTCTGGGCTGAATACGAGAGAAAGGTAGAGAGGATACGATGACGTACTGAGACATTGAGTGAGTCTGGGTTGAATACGAGAGAAAGGTAGAGAGGATACGATGACGTACTGAGACATTGAGTGAGTCTGGGCTGAATACGAGAGAAAGGTAAGAGAGGATACGATGACGTACTGAGACATTGAGTGGGTCTGGGCTGAATACAAGAGAAAGGTAAGAGAGGATACGATGACGTACTGAGACATTGAGTGGGTCTGGGCTGAATACGAGAGAAAGGTAGAGAGGATACGATGACGTACTGAGACATTGAGTGAGTCTGGGCTGAATACGAGAGAAAGGTAGAGAGGATACGATGATGTACTGAGACATTGAGTGAGTCTGGGCTGAATACGAGAGAAAGGTAGAGAGGATACGATGACGTACTGAGACATTGAGTGAGTCTGGGCTGAATACGAGAGAAAGGTAGAGAGGATACGATGACGTACTGAGACATTGAGTGAGTCTGGGCTGAATACAAGAGAAAGGTAAGAGAGGATACGATGACGTACTGAGACATTGAGTGAGTCTGGGCTGAATACAAGAGAAAGGTAAGAGAGGATACGATGACGTACTGAGACATTGAGTGAGTCTGGGCTGAATACGAGAGAAAGGTAAGAGAGGATACGATGACGTACTGAGACATTGAGTGAGTCTGGGCTGAATACAAGAGAAAGGTAAGAGAGGATACGATGACGTACTGAGACATTGAGTGAGTCTGGGCTGAATACGAGAGAAAGGTAAGAGAGGATACGATGACGTACTGAGACATTGAGTGAGTCTGGGCTGAATACTAGAGAAAGGTAAGAGAGGATACGATGACGTACTGAGACATTGAGTGAGTCTGGCTGAATACAAGAGAAAGGTAGAGAGGATACGATGACGTACTGAGACATTGAGTGAGTCTGGCTGAATACAAGAGAAAGGTAGAGAGGATACGATGACGTACTGAGACATTGAGTGAGTCTGGGCTGAATACGAGAGAAAGGTAAGAGAGGATACGATGACGTACTGAGACATTGAGTGGGTCTGGGCTGAATACAAGAGAAAGGTAGAGAGGATACGATGACGTACTGAGACATTGAGTGGGTCTGGGCTGAATACAAGAGAAAGGTAAGAGAGGATACGATGACGTACTGAGACATTGAGTGAGTCTGGGCTGAATACGAGAGAAAGGTAAGAGAGGATACGATGACGTACTGAGACATTGAGTGAGTCTGGGCTGAATACGAGAGAAAGGTAGAGAGGATACGATGACGTACTGAGACATTGAGTGAGTCTGGGCTGAATACGAGAGAAAGGTAAGAGGATACGATGACGTACTGAGACATTGAGTGGGTCTGGGCTGAATACGAGAGAAAGGTAGAGAGGATACGATGACGTACTGAGACATTGAGTGAGTCTGGGCTGAATACGAGAGAAAGGTAGAGAGGATACGATGACGTACTGAGACATTGAGTGAGTCTGGGCTGAATACGAGAGAAAGGTAGAGAGGATACGATGACGTACTGAGACATTGAGTGGGTCTGGGCTGAATACAAGAGAAAGGTAAGAGAGGATACGATGACGTACTGAGACATTGAGTGGGTTGATCTCCATGTCTGTACTGCAGTTCATGCCTCCGTCTCCATCCACCTCTAGTTTAGTGATGTAGAGCAGAGAGCCGTTGTTGAACCTGTAGGGCCACTCGATGTCCAGCATGGCCTTGCTGAAGGTACTGGGACCTCGGTTACGTAACTGGAACAGAAACAAGACCGTTTTTAGTAACAACATGTACCAGGTAAAACAAAATGTCTTCCCTGTTGAGCTAGTTTAGAGAAGTTTCCCTCAATCATTTATGGGCTGTATTGGAACACTTTGTATTTGTCAATTATTCAATCCACATACAGACAGGACATTCTATTACCACCCAGGTCTCCATAGAGACAGAACATTCTATTACCCCACACTGTATAGACAGGACATTCTATTACCACCCAGGTCTCCACATACACATAGGACATTCTATTACCCCACAGTTCTCCACATACAGATAGGACATTCTATTACCCCACAGTTCTCCATATAGACAGGGCATTCTATTACCCCACAGTTCTCCATATACAGATAGGACATTCTATTACCCCACAGTTCTCCATATAGACAGGGCATTCTATTACCCCACAGTTCTCCATATACAGATAGGACATTCTATTACCCCACAGTTCTCCATATAGACAGGGCATTCTATTACCCCACAGTTCTCCACATAGACAGAACATTCTATTACCCCACAGTTCTCCACATAGACAGGACATTCTATTACCCCACAGTTCTCCATACTGCATAGACGGATCATTCTATTACCCCACAGTTCTCCATACTGCATAGACGGATCATTCTATTACCCCACAGTTCTCCATAGAGACAGAACATTCTATTACCCCACAGTTCTCCATATAGACAGAACATTCTATTACCCCACAGTTCTCCTTACAGACAGAACATTCTATTACCCCACAGTTCTCCATATACAGATAGGACATTCTATTACCCCACAGTTCTCCATATAGACAGGACATTCTATTACCCCACAGTTCTCCATATACAGACAGAACATTCTATTACCCCACAGTTCTCCATACTGTATAGACAGAACATTCTATTACCCCACAGTTCTCCATATAGACAGGACATTCTATTACCCCACAGTTCTCCATACTGTATAGACAGAACATTCTATTACCCCACAGTTCTCCATATAGACAGAACATTCTATTACCCCACAGTTCTCCATACTGTATAGACGGATCATTCTATTACCCCACAGTTCTCCATAGAGACAGGACATTCTATTACCCCACAGTTCTCCATATAGACAGAACATTCTATTACCCCACAGTTCTCCATACTGTATAGACAGAACATTCTATTACCCCACAGTTCTCCATACAGTATAGACAGGACATTCTATTACCCCACAGTTCTCCATATAGACAGGACATTCTATTACTCCACTGTTCTCCATAGAGACAGAACATTCTATTACCCCACACTGTATAGACAGGACATTCTATTACCCCACAGTTCTCCATATAGACAGGACATTCTATTACCCCACAGTTCTCCATAGAGACAGAACATTCTATTACCCCACAGTTCTCCATAGAGACAGAACATTCTATTACCCCACAGTTCTCCATATAGACAGGACATGCTACGTCTATACAAGCAGAACACTGACCTCATAGACGTGCAGTATCTGTGGGCCGATGTCGTCTCCTACGACAGGGTTCTCTTTAGGCTGCCAGTTAGCAACAGGCAGGAAGACCTGGTCTGGGGCGGACACCCTACAGCAGAGGGAGAGGAGGTAGAAGAGAAGAGGGAGGGAGAGAGAAGAGGGAGGGAGAGGAGAGAGAAGAGGGAGGGAGAGGAGAACAAAGAGGGGGAGAAGAGAGAAGAGGGAGGGAGGGAGAAGAGAAAGAAGAGAAGAGGGAGGGAGAGGAGAACAAAGAGGGAGAGATGAGAGAAGAGGGAGGGAGGGAGAGGAGGTAGAAGAGAAGAGGGAGGGAGGGAGGGAGGGAGGGAGGGAGAGGAGAGGAGAGGAGAGAGAAGAGGAAGAGGAGAACGAAGAGAAGAGGGAGGGAGAGGAGAACGAAGAGAGGAGGGAGGGAGGGAGGGAGGGAGGGAGGGAGAAGAGAAGAGGGAGGGAGAGGAGGTAGAAGAGGAAGGAAGAGGAAGAGGAGAGAGAAGAGAAGAGGGAGGGAGAGAACGAAGAGAAGAGGGAGGGAGAGGAGAACGAAGAGGGAGAGGAGAGAGAAGAGAGGGAGGGAGAAGAGGAAGGGAGAGGAGAAGAGGGAGAAGAGAAAGAAGAGAAGAGGGAGGGAGAGGAGAACGAAGAGGGGGAGAAGAGAGAAGAGGGAGGGAGGGAGAAGAGAAAGAAGAGAAGAGGGAGGGAGAGGAGAACAAAGAGGGAGAGAAGAGAGAAGAGGGAGGGAGGGAGAGGACGTAGAAGAGAAGAGGGAGGGAGGGAGGGAGAGGAGAGAGAAGAGGAAGAGGAGGACGAAGAGAAGAGGGAGGGAGGGAGGGAGGGAGGGCGAGGAGGTAGAAGAGGGAGGGAGAGGAGAGAGAAGAGGAAGGGAGAGAGAAGAGGAAGAGGAGAGAGAAGAGGGAGGGAGAGGAGAACGAAGAGAAGAGGGAGGGAGAGGAGAACGAAGAGGGAGAGGAGAGAGGGAGAGAGAAGAGGAGAGGAGAAGAGGGAGAAGAGAAAGAAGAGAAGAGGGAGGGAGAGGAGAACGAAGAGAGAGAGAAGAGAGGGAGGGAGAGGAGAGAGAAGAGGGAGAAGAGAAAGAAGAGAAGAGATCTACTGAGATGGTAGAGGTAACACATGTGTACTGTCTCTACTGAGATGGTAGAGGTAACACATGGGTACTGTCTCTACTGAGATGGTAGAGGTAACACATGGGTACTGTCTCTACTGAGATGGTAGAGGTAACACATGGGTACTGTCTCTACTGAGATGGTAGAGGTAACACATGGGTACTGTCTCTACTGAGATGGTAACACATGGGGACTGTCTCTACTGAGATGGTAACACATGGGTACTGTCTCTACTGAGATGGTAACACATGGGGACTGTCTCTACTGAGATGGTAACACATGGGTACTGTCTCTACTGAGATGGTAGAGGTAACACATGGGGACTGTCTCTACTGAGATGGTAGAGGTAACACATGGGTACTGTCTCTACTGAGATGGTAACACATGGGTACTGTCTCTACTGAGATGGTAACACATGGGTACTGTCTCTACTGAGATGGTAACACATGGGTACTGTCTCTACTGAGATGGTAGAGGTAACACATGGGTACTGTCTCTACTGAGATGGTAGAGGTAACACATGGGTACTGTCTCTACTGAGATGGTAGAGGTAACACATGGGTACTGTCTCTACTGAGATGGAAGAGGTAACACATGGGTACTGTCTCTACTGAGATGGTAACACATGGGTACTGTCTCTACTGAGATGGTAACACATGGGTACTGTCTCTACTGAGATGGTAACACATGGGTACCGTCTCTACTGAGATGGTAACACATGGGTACCGTCTCTACTGAGATGGTAACACATGGGTACCGTCTCTACTGAGATGGTAACACATGGGTACCGTCTCTACTGAGATGGTAACACATGGGTACCGTCTCTACTGAGATGGTAACACATGGGTACCGTCTCTACTGAGATGGTAACACATGGGTACCGTCTCTACTGAGATGGTAACACATGGGTACCGTCTCTACTGAGATGGTAACACATGGGTACCGTCTCTACTGAGATGGTAACACATGGGTACCGTCTCTACTGAGATGGTAACACATGGGTACCGTCTCTACTGAGATGGTAACACATGGGTACCGTCTACTGAGATGGTAACACATGGGTACCGTCTCTACTGAGATGGTAACACATGGGTACCGTCTCTACTGAGATGGTAACACATGGGTACCGTCTCTACTGAGATGGTAACACATGGGTACCGTCTCTACTGAGATGGTAACACATGGGTACCGTCTCTACTGAGATGGTAACACATGGGTACCGTCTCTACTGAGATGGTAACACATGGGTACTGTCTCTACTGAGATGGTAGAGGTAACACATGGGTACTGTCTCTACTGAGATGGTAACACATGGGTACTGTCTCTACTGAGATGGTAGAGGTAACACATGGGTACTGTCTCTACTGAGATGGTAGAGGTACCACATGGGTACTGTCTCTACTGAGATGGTAGAGGTACCACATGGGTACTGTCTCTACTGAGATGATAACACATGGGTACTGTCTCTACTGAGATGATAACACATGGGGACTTTCTCTACTGAGATGGTAGAGGTAACACATGGGTACTGTCTCTACTGAGATGGTAACACATGGGTACTGTCTCTACTGAGATGGTAACACATGGGTACTGTCTCTACTGAGATGGTAGAGGTAACACATGGGTACTGTCTCTACTGAGATGGTAGAGGTAACACATGGGTACTGTCTCTACTGAGATGGTAGAGGTAACACATGGGTACTGTCTCTACTGAGATGGTAGAGGTAACACATGGGTACCGTCTCTACTGAGATGGTAACACATGGGTACTGTCTCTACTGAGATGGTAGAGGTAACACATGGGTACTGTCTCTACTGAGATGGTAACACATGGGTACTGTCTCTACTGAGATGGTAGAGGTACCACATGGGTACTGTCTCTACTGAGATGGTAACACATGGGTACTGTCTCTACTGAGATGGTAGAGGTACCACATGGGTACTGTCTCTAATGAGATGGTAACACATGGGTACTGTCTCTACTGAGATGGTAGAGGTAACACATGGGTACTGTCTCTACTGAGATGGTAACACATGGGTACTGTCTCTACTGAGATGGTAACACATGGGTACTGTCTCTACTGAGATGGTAGAGGTAACACACTGTCTCTACTTCTGTCACGGCTTACTATTTATGCCTCGTTCATTCCCCAGTCTGTCTGTTTACAGAAGCAAACCAGGCTAAACTCTCCTGTGATACATCACCGGGGCCAAGCTTCCTGCCATCCAGGTCCTCTATACCAGGCGGTGTCAGAGGAAGACCCTCAAAATTGACTCCAGCCACCCTAGTCGCAGACTGTTCTCTCTGCTACCGTACGGCAAGCGGTACCGGAGCGCCAAGTCTAGGTCCAAGAGGCTTCTAAACAGCTTCTACCCCCCAAGCCTTAAGGTTCCTATACATTTAATCAATTGGCCACACAGACTATTTGCATTGCCCCCCACCTCTCTTCTACGCTGCTGCTACTCTGTTGTTATCTATGCATTATCACTTTAATAACTCTACCTGCATGTACATATTACCTCAATTAACCGGTGCCCCCCGCACATTGACTCTGTACAGGTACCCCCCCCCCTTGTATATCAGCGCATGTGACCAAAAAAATTTGATTTGACAAACACTTATTTTCCCGAGGCAGAACACAAAAACAGGTGAACGTCCCTCCTAGGGTTTTGAGCCTAATTAACCAATTAACTTAACTAATTAACTGCAGTCTGCATTGCTGTCATATTATGGTACACAATCACACGAGCATCTGAATTCATATCATCAGAATATTTGTATATTTTTATATATTTTTTTTAAAATGACACTTTATGATGTTCAGTAAATAAGGTAATGGTTTTATTATGGTATTGAAATGAGTGAGAAGACACATACCCTCTGATATCCACCTTGGCAAGGACAGCCAGCTTTGTGATGCTGAGGACCCGACTGCTGGTGTTGTTGAACTGGTTGGAACTGAAAAGACAATATTATATTCTTCTATTATAAAAAGACCACTGTGCACAGTACAGGTTGATGCTATAACACACACGTCCACAAGGTGGTGCCATTGCATATATGTTGTAACTCGCATCCAGAATTTTAAACTGGTGCCAGTCTCAACAACAAAAAAACTCCAGACAATTCCACCACGAGACTCGTGAGTTTTTAGCTAAACTATTTCTGAACAATTCAACAATGCCTTTGGTCAGCAGAATGCGTGTGTAAAGACAGCCCCGTGTGAGCTAAGGGACTGACAGAGTAAACAGGAGGCTAGGAGACCAAATGGTTTTCACAACAACAGGATACATATACTCTGTAATTAAAATGCCACTCTGAATACAAGCAGGGAGAACACAAATACACATCTTAGGTTATGTCCCAAGTGGCAGCCTACTTTATATAGTGCATCTCACTCACTCACCTCACCTCACCTCACCTCACCTCAACTCAACTCACTCACTCACTCACCTCACCTCACCTCACCTCACCTCACCTCACTCACCTCACCTCACCTCACTCACTCACTCACCTCACCTCACTCACCTCACCTCACTCACCTCACCTCACCTCACCTCAACTCACTCACTCACTCACTCACTCACTCACCTCACCTCACCTCACCTCACCTCACCTCACCTCACTCACCTCACCTCACCTCACCTCACCTCACTCACTCACCTCACCTCACCTCACTCACTCACCTCACCTCACTCACCTCACCTCACCTCACTCACTCACCTCACTCACCTCACCTCATCTCACCTCACCTCATCTCACCTCACCTCACCTCACCTCACTCACCTCACCTCACCTCACTCACTCACCTCACTCACCTCACCTCATCTCACCTCACCTCATCTCACCTCACCTCACCTCACCTCACTCACCTCACCTCACCTCACTCACTCACCTCACTCACCTCACCTCATCTCACCTCACCTCACCTCACCTCACCTCACCTCACTCACTCGCCAAAGCAAGTGAAGTAGATAATATACAAAAGTGAAATAAACAGTAAACATTACAGAAGTTCCAAAAGATTAAATACATTTTCAAATGTCATATATATATATATACATACAGTGTTGTAATGATGTGCAAATGGTTGAGGTACAAAAGGGAAAATAAATAAGCATAAATATGGGTTGTATTTACAATGGTGTTTGTTCTTCACTGGTTGCCCTTTTCTCGTGGCAACAGGTCATAAATCTTGCAGCTGTGACGGCACACTGTGGTATTTCACCCAGTAGATAAAAATCGGATTTGTTTTCAAATTCTTTGTGGATCTGTGTAATCTGAGGGAAATATGTCTCTCTAATATGGTCATACATTTGGCAGGAACTCAGGAAGTGCAGCTCAGTTTCCACCTCATTTTGTGGGCAGTGAGCACATAGCCTGTCTTCTCTTGAGAGCTATGTCTGCCTACGGCGGCCTTTCTCAATAGCAAGGCTATGCTCACTGAGTCTGTACATAGTCAAAGCTTTCCTTAATTTTGGGTCAGTCAAGAGTGGTCAGGTATTCTGCCGCTGTGTACTCTCTGTGTAGGGCCGAATAGCATTCTAGTTTGCTGTTCTGTTTGTTAATTCTTTCCAATGTGCCAATTAATTATCTTTTTGTTTTCTCGTGATTTGGTTGGGTCTAATCATGTTGCTGTCCTGGGGCTCTGTGGGGTGTGTTTGTGTTTGTGAACAGAGCCCCAGGACCAGCTTGCTTAGGGGACTCTTCTCCAGGTTCATCTCTCTGTAGGTGATGGCTTTGTTATGGAAGGTTTGGGAAATCGCTTCCTTTTAGGTGGTTGTAGAATTTAACATCTCTTTTCTGGATTTTGATCAAAAAAATAATCTATTTTTATCAGAAAGCAGCATCAAGCTCATCACCGGGCTCTTTCAACACCCTGTGAAGTTCATCATAACGGATGTCATCTGTAGCCTGATAAACGGCATGGTTTCCCCAGACATAGTGGGAGGACCAACACAACATGTCATCACATGACTCACAGTTGACTTTGATATTATGATGGTTATTACATTAATATTAGCGCATAAAGGCATTTCCACCACCATTTCTCGTATAATATATTTTACACAAAAAAATCTTGTAGAACGGATTTTGTTTCGTTGACGTTTGGAAAGTTTACAGAAAATGTTTGTTTCCATCAGGCCTGTCATTTTTTTTTTTTCATCCAATATTACTGTAAACTTTACTATGGCCATGTTCTGTTATAATCTCCACCCGGCACAGCCAGAAGAGGACTGGCCACCCCACATAGCCTGGTTCCTCTCTAGGTTTCTAATCTCCACCCGGCACAGCCAGAAGAGGACTGGCCCACCCCTCATAGCCTGGTTCCTCTCTAGGTTTCTAATCTCCACCCGGCACGGCACAGCCAGAAGAGGACTGGCCACCCCACATAGCCTGGTTCCTCTCTAGGTTTCTAATCTCCACCCAGCACAGCCAGAAGAGGACTGGCCACCCCACATAGCCTGGTTCCTCTCTAGGTTTCTAATCTCCACCCAGCACAGCCAGAAGAGGACTGGCCCACCCCTCATAGCCTGGTTCCTCTCTAGGTTTCTAATCTCCACCCGGCACAGCCAGAAGAGGACTGGCCACCCCACATAGCCTGGTTCCTCTCTAGGTTTCTAATCTCCACCCGGCACAGCCAGAAGAGGACTGGCCCACCCCTCATAGCCTGGTTCCTCTCTAGGTTTCTAATCTCCACCCGGCACAGCCAGAAGAGGACTGGCCACCCCACATAGCCTGGTTCCTCTCTAGGTTTCTAATCTCCACCCAGCACAGCCAGAAGAGGACTGGCCCACCCCTCATAGCCTGGTTCCTCTCTAGGTTTCTAATCTCCACCCGGCACAGCCAGAAGAGGACTGGCCCACCCCACATAGCCTGGTTCCTCTCTAGGTTTCTAATCTCCACCCGGCACAGCCAGAAGAGGACTGGCCCACCCCTCATAGCCTGGTTCCTCTCTAGGTTTCTAATCTCTACCCGGCACAGCCAGAAGAGGACTGGCCCACCCCACATAGCCTGGTTCCTCTCTAGGTTTCTAATCTCCACCCGGCACAGCCAGAAGAGGACTGGCCCACCCCTCATAGCCTGGTTCCTCTCTAGGTTTCTAATCTCCACCCGGCACAGCCAGAAGAGGACTGGCCCACCCCTCATAGCCTGGTTCCTCTCTAGGTTTCTAATCTCCACCCGGCACAGCCAGAAGAGGACTGGCCACCCCACATAGCCTGGTTCCTCTCTAGGTTTCTAATCTCCACCCGGCACAGCCAGAAGAGGACTGGCCCACCCCACATAGCCTGGTTCCTCTCTAGGTTTCTAATCTCCACCCGGCACAGACAGAAGGGGACTGGCCCACCCCTCATAGCCTGGTTCCTCTCTAGGTTTCTAATCTCCACCCGGCACAGCCAGAAGAGGACTAGCCCACCCCACATAGCCTGGTTCCTCTCTAGGTTTCTAATCTCCACCCGGCACAGCCAGAAGAGGACTGGCCCACCCCACATAGCCTGGTTCCTCTCTAGGTTTCTAATCTCCACCCGGCACAGCCAGAAGAGGACTGGCCCACCCCTCATAGCCTGGTACCTCTCTAGGTTTCTAATCTCCACCTGGCACAGCCAGAAGAGGACTGGCCCACCCCTCATAGCCTGGTTCCTCTCTAGGTTTCTAATCTCCACCCGGCACAGCCAGACGAGGACTGGCCACCCCTCATAGCCTGGTTCCTCTCTAACCGGCACAGCCAGAAGAGGACTGGCCACCCCACATAGCCTGGTTTCTAATCTCCACCCGGCACAGCCAGATGAGGACTGGCCACCCCACATAGCCTGGTTCCTCTCTAGGTTTCTAATCTCCACCCGGCACAGCCAGAAGAGGACTGGCCCACCCCACATAGCCTGGTTCCTCTCTAGGTTTCTAATCTCCACCCGGCACAGCCAGAAGAGGACTGGCCCACCCCACATAGCCTGGTTCCTCTCTATCTGGCACAGCCAGAAGAGGACTGGCCACCCCTCATAGCCTGGTACTTCTCTAGGTTTCTAATCTCCACCCGGCACAGCCAGAAGAGGACTGGCCACCCCACATAGCCTGGTTCCTCTCTAGGTTTCTAATCTCTACCCGGCAGAGCCAGAAGAGGACTGGCCCACCCCACATAGCCTGGTGCCTCTCTAGGTTTCTAATCTCCACCCGGCACGGCCAGACGAGGACTGGCCACCCCTCATAGCCTGGTTCCTCTCTAACCGGCACAGCCAGAAGAGGACTGGCCACCCCTCATAGCCTGGTTCCTCTCTAACCGGCACAGCCAGAAGAGGACTGGCCACCCCACATAGCCTGGCCACCCCACATAGCCTGGTTTCTAATCTCCACCCGGCACAGCCAGATGAGGACTGGCCACCCCACATAGCCTGGTTCCTCTCTAGGTTTCTAATCTCCACCCGGCACAGCCAGAAGAGGACTGGCCCACCCCACATAGCCTGGTTCCTCTCTAGGTTTCTAATCTCCACCCGGCACAGCCAGAAGAGGACTGGCCCACCCCTCATAGCCTGGTACCTCTCTAGGTTTCTAATCTCCACCCGGCACAGCCAGAAGAGGACTGGCCCACCCCTCATAGCCTGGTTCCTCTCTAGGTTTCTAATCTCCACCCGGCACAGCCAGAAGAGGGCTGGCCCACCCCACATAGCCTGGTTCCTCTCTATCTGGCACAGCCAGAAGAGGACTGGCCACCCCTCATAGCCTGGTACTTCTCTAGGTTTCTAATCTCCACCCGGCACAGCCAGAAGAGGACTGGCCACCCCACATAGCCTGGTTCCTCTCTAGGTTTCTAATCTCCACCCGGCACAGCCAGAAGAGGACTGGCCACCCCACATAGCCTGGTTCCTCTCTAACCGGCACAGCCAGAAGAGGACTGGCCACCCCTCATAGCCTGGTTCCTCTCTAGGTTTCTAATCTCCACCCGGCACAGCCAGAAGAGGACTGGCCCACCCCTCATAGCCTGGTTCCTCTCTAGGTTTCTAATCTCCACCCGGCACAGCCAGAAGAGGACTGGCCCACCCCTCATAGCCTGGTTCCTCTCTAGGTTTCTAATCTCCACCCGGCACAGCCAGAAGAGGACTGGCCCACCCCACATAGCCTGGTTCCTCTCTAGGTTTCTAATCTCCACCCGGCACAGACAGAAGGGGACTGGCCCACCCCTCATAGCCTGGTTCCTCTCTAGGTTTCTAATCTCCACCCGGCACAGCCAGAAGAGGACTAGCCCACCCCACATAGCCTGGTTCCTCTCTAGGTTTCTAATCTCCACCCGGCACAGCCAGAAGAGGACTGGCCCACCCCACATAGCCTGGTTCCTCTCTAGGTTTCTAATCTCCACCCGGCACAGCCAGAAGAGGACTGGCCCACCCCTCATAGCCTGGTACCTCTCTAGGTTTCTAATCTCCACCCGGCACAGCCAGAAGAGGACTGGCCACCCCACATAGCCTGGTGCCTTCTAGGTTTCTAATCTCCACCCGGCACAGCCAGACGAGGACTGGCCACCCCTCATAGCCTGGTTCCTCTCTAACCGGCACAGCCAGAAGAGGACTGGCCACCCCTCATAGCCTGGTTCCTCTCTAACCGGCACAGCCAGAAGAGGACTGGCCACCCCACATAGCCTGGTTTCTAATCTCCACCCGGCACAGCCAGATGAGGACTGGCCACCCCACATAGCCTGGTTCCTCTCCAGGTTTCTAATCTCCACCCGGCACAGCCAGAAGAGGACTGGCCCACCCCACATAGCCTGGTTCCTCTCTAGGTTTCTAATCTCCACCCGGCACAGCCAGAAGAGGACTGGCCCACCCCACATAGCCTGGTTCCTCTCTATCTGGCACAGCCAGAAGAGGACTGGCCACCCCTCATAGCCTGGTACCTCTCTAGGTTTCTAATCTCCACCCGGCACAGCCAGAAGAGGACTGGCCACCCCACATAGCCTGGTTCCTCTCTAGGTTTCTAAACTCCACCCGGCACAGCCAGAAGAGGACTGGCCCACCCCACATAGCCTGGTTCCTCTCTATCTGGCACAGCCAGAAGAGGACTGGCCACCCCTCATAGCCTGGTACTTCTCTAGGTTTCTAATCTCCACCCGGCACAGCCAGAAGAGGACTGGCCACCCCACATAGCCTGGTTCCTCTCTAGGTTTCTAATCTCCACCGGCACAGCCAGAAGAGGACTGGCCACCCCACATAGCCTGGTTCCTCTCTAACCGGCACAGCCAGAAGAGGACTGGCCACCCCTCATAGCCTGGTTCCTCTCTAGGTTTCTTCCTAGGTTTTGGCCTTTCTAGGGAGTTTTTCCTAGCCACCGTGCTTCTACACCTGCATTGCTTGCTGTTTGGGGTTTTAGGCTGGGTTTCTGTACAGCACTTTGAGATATCAGCTGATGTAAGAAGGGCTATATAAATAAATTTGATTGAAATAACAACAGGAAAACTGCTGATGCATAACAACGTTTACAAAATTGCCACTTTCATATTGTACTATTCTAACTCTTAGCAGTAAGTTGAGACCCTGATTGTAGTTCCTAAAAAAAGAAAGAGTTTCTGATATGTGGCTACGACCCTGATTACCTCTTCATCTGCAGGTCAAACTCCACAGACGTGTCCTGCTCTGAGAGCTGGTGGACGCTGAAACGTAGTCCGGCCAGCACCTGAACACACACCACGACATCAGGATCACTGTGAGTCACTCTGATCAGAGGCACATTTATTCACAAAGTACTCTCACATGTACCTGTAACCCGGTGTGACCCGGTGCCATCTAGGTGTCTGTCAACACCCCGACATAGAAATAGAATACCTAGAACAGGAATCCCCCCCCCCCCCCTCATTCAGGTCAACAGAACTGTCACCATGTGTATGCACCATCCACTCACTTTAGTTCCTCCTTTCATGGGGTTCCCCAGGTCACACACCACCACCCTGGTCTGATTCTCTATCTTGTAGGCGCAGGACAATCTAGACAGAGTCTGGAAAAGGGGACAAATAAATATCTATTTTTCTTTTACTGCTGTTCCCGTCCATCATAACATCACGGCTGTATTGTCATTGGACAAACATGTCTCATTAGTATTTGAGTTTATACCTCACTGTTGGGTACAACCTACCCATACCATCACTACCACAGTTTATACCTCACTGTTGGGTACAACCTACCCATACCATCACTACCACAGTTTATACCTCACTGTTGGGTACAACCTACCCATACCATCACTACCACAGTTTATACCTCACTGTTGGGTTCAACCTACCCATACCATCACTACCACAGTTTATCCCTCACTGTTGGGTACAACCTACCCATACCATCACTACCACAGTTTATCCCTCACTGTTGGGTACAACCTACCCATACCATCACTACCACAGTTTATACCTCACTGTTGGGTACAACCTACCCATACCATCACTACCACAGTTTATACCTCACTGTTGGGTACAACCTACCCATACCATCACTACCACAGTTTATACCTCACTGTTGGGTACAACCTACCCATACCATCACTACCACAGTTTATACCTCACTGTTGGGTACAACCTACCCATACCATCACTACCACAGTTTATACCTCACTGTTGGGTACAACCTACCCATACCATCACTACCACAGTTTATACCTCACTGTTGGGTACAACCTACCCATACCATCACTACCACAGTTTATACCTCACTGTTGGGTACAACCTACCCATACCATCACTACCACAGTTTATACCTCACTGTTGGGTACAACCTACCCATACCATCACTACCACAGTTTATACCTCACTGTTGGGTACAACCTACCCATACCATCACTACCACAGTTTATACCTCACTGTTGGGTACAACCTACCCATACCATCACTACCACAGTTTATACCTCACTGTTGGGTACAACCTACCCATACCATCACAGTTCATAAGGGGAGTTTATACCTCACTGTTGGTTACAACCTACCCATACCATCACTACCACAGTTTATACCTCACTGTTGGGTACAACCTACCCATACCATCACTACCACAGTTTATACCTCACTGTTGGGTACAACCTACCCATACCATCACTACCACAGTTTATACCTCACTGTTGGGTACAACCTACCCATACCATCACTACCACAGTTTATACCTCACTGTTGGGTACAACCTACCCATACCATCACAGTTCATTAGGAGTTTATACCTCACTGTTGGGTACAACCTACCCATACCATCACAGTTCATTAGGAGTTTATACCTCACTGTTGGGTACAACCTACCCATACCATCACAGTTCATTAGGAGTTTATACCTCACTGTTGGGTACAACCTACCCATACCATCACAGTTCATTAGAGGAGTTTATACCTCACTGTTGGGTACAACCTACCCATACCATCACTACCACAGTTTATACCTCACTGTTGGGTACAACCTACCCATACCATCACAGTTCATTAGGAGTTTATACCTCACTGTTGGGTACAACCTACCCATACCATCACAGTTCATTAGAGGAGTTTATACCTCACTGTTGCGTACAACCTACCCATACCATCACAGTTCATTAGAGGAGTTTATACCTCACTGTTGCGTACAACCTACCCATACCATCACTACCACAGTTTATACCTCACTGTTGCGTACAACCTACCCATACCATCACAGTTCATTAGGAGTTTATACCTCACTGTTGCGTACGACCCCGGTGAAGTCAGCCTGGGGAGGAATGAAGACATGTAGCTCTGCCTCGTACGCCCCTTCTCCTCGGTTCTCCGCGGTCACCTCCAGGGTCAAGGGGTTATCGTCTCCTATGTAGATCTCCTTCTGGTCACTTGTGGTAAAAAATAAAAATAAAAATAAAAAAGACAATTCATGGAAAAAAGATCTAGACTCAGTTTGAACAACGTCACTGTGGGAAACAAATGTCACTGTTTCCAGAACCACACTGTTCTGGCGATGATACGTTCCCTGTAACTAGGCCAGCACAGCTGGGCTTGGCTAGCTATGTTAGTCCTCATAGCCTTATGTACTGAAGAAGGATGACCACTCACCTCACTACAGACAGCTTGAGGTCTGGCTTGCAGATGTTGTCATCTCCACAGTCCAGTAGGATATGGGCCTGAAAAATATTATCCCAAGTAGACAGTTTGTTTACCCAAAAAAAACTTCACCCATCCCTCACCACTCAACCAGAGGAGGCTCCAACAGAGGAGGAAGGGGAGGACCATCCTCCTCAGTAGATTTCATAAAAAAATTGTGAAACATTTAAAAAAGTTATATCCTTTTAAGATAAAACTATACTAAATATATTCACGTCACCAAATAACTGATTTGAAGCACACCGTTTTGTATTGAAGGTCTACAGTAGCCTCAACAGTACTCTGTTAGGTAGCACCATGGTATAGCCGGAGGACAGCTAGCTTCCATTCTCCTCTGGATACATTGACTTCAATACAAAACCTAGAAGGCTTGTGGTTCACACCCCCTTCCATAGACTTACACAGTAATTATGACAACTTCCGGAGGACGTCCTCCAACCTTGTAGCATGAACTGACATGTTGTCCACCCAATCATAGGATCAGAGAATGAATCTAGTACTGAAAGCATAAGCTACAGCTAGCACTGCAGTGCATAAAATGTGGTGAGTAGTTGACTCAAAGTGAGAGAAAGACAATAGTTGAAGTTAAACAATTCAGCAGAAGATTCAGCAGAAAGAGAGAGCTATATTTCATTGTATATATTTTTCTTCTTAGTTTACCTTTCACTTCCTTAGCTAATGCAGCTAATTTAGCCTACTCAACAACCTGACTCAAACATAGAGGAGGCTATTGATGCTAGCTAGCTAGCTGGCTAAGGCTATCCAAAACAGGAAATCTTCTAAGGTAAGCTTTTGGTTTTATTAATTTACCAGGCGATGTAACTGCTAAACTGCTTGCTGTACACTGTACTGAGTAATTGTACACACAGATTGGATTGTGGGTTTTACTAACACGTCAGTTCTAGCTTGTTGACTATAACGTAGGTTGTGTAGAGGTTAGCGGTTATGGTATGAAGGTTTGGCTTTGGTGGGGTGTTTGCGCCTGGTCACAGACAGCTGTTGTGTTGTACACTAAAGTCCACAAGCGAAGGGAAAAGGTGAGAGGAGGAGAGAGAGCGTAGATGCGAGAAGGAATTCGACAACGAACAAAGTGACGACGCTGTATGTGGCTGCTGTGAAAGCGAACTGTGCGTGCGGATGATCAGGGGTGTATTCTATCCCGACGATTCTGTTGCGAAATGTTTCTTTAAAAAACGCAAGCAAACGGAACAGAAGGGGAGAGGGACCTTGCTAAATTTGTCCAATAGGAACTCTTGTTTTAGTTGCAAAATGGAAAGTTTTGCAACTGTTTGGACTAATGCTTAAATCATCTAGATGCAGGCAAAAGGGTGCGAGGCGGTATTGAATGTGTAACTGTTTGTCACCTTGAGGACTCCAGTTTGCCTCTCGACATTGTGCACCCGAGTTATAAACTTTCATTCGTAGGCTGGTTTGTAGAAAGCTCATGATGGGTACAGGGAACATTCCACTATCATGTAGTAACCTAAACCTGTCACTGTTACATTGAGCTGGGTGAATATGAATGACAGTATCCTAAACCTGTCACTGTTACATTGATCTGGGTGAATATGAATGACAGTAACCTAAACCTGTCACTGTTACATTGAGCTGGGTGAATATGAATGACAGTAACCTAAACCTGTCACTGTTACATTGATCTGGGTGAATATGAATGACAGTAACCTAAACCTGTCACTGTTACATTGAGCTGGGTGAATATGAATGACAGTAACCTAAACCTGTCACTGTTACATTGAACTGGGTGAATATGAATGACAGTAACCTAAACCTGTCACTGTTACATTGAACTGGGTGAATATGAATGACAGTAACCTAAACCTGTCACTGTTACATTGAACTGGGTGAATATGAATGACAGCCATCCAAAACAAGCCTGATCTTGAAGGGCACCGACCTCCACTGAACTCAACATGCTACTCTACACCTGATCACAACAGTTCGTGTGCATCTTAAATGGTACCCTAATCCCTACATAGTGCACTACTTTAGACCAGGACTCATAGGGATCTGATTAAAAGTAGTGCACCATATAGGGTGCCATTTGGGACGAAGCCTTGGGTAAAGAGGTACCTGTTTGGAGATGTTGGTGGGCGTAGACTGGTCCAGGATAGGCAGTAGGCCGGTCTTATCTGCTGCCTGCTGGTAGTCCAGACTGAACTCCATGAACACAGAGATGGGAGTGATCTTATCCCGGAACTCAGAGTCATCCTGCAGAGCAGAGGGTTGTGGTTTAGTGCCTAGAGTCGTCCTACAGAGGGTTGTGGTTTAGTACCTAGAGTTGTCCTACAGAGGGTTGTGGTTTAGTAACTAGTCATCCTACAGAGGGTTGTGGTTTAGTAACTAGAGTCGTCCTACAGAGGGTTGTGGATTAGTAACTAGTCATCCTACAGAGGGTTGTGGTTTGGTACCTAGAGTCATCCTACAGAGGGTTGTGGTTTAGTAACTAGTCATCCTACAGAGGGTTGTGGTTTGGTACCTAGAGTCATCCTACAGAGGGTTGTGGTTTAGTAACTAGTCATCCTACAGAGGGTTGTGGTTTAGTAACTAGTTATCCTACAGAGGGTTGTGGTTTAGTACCTAGAGTCGTCCTACAGAGGGTTGTGATTTAGTAACTAGTCATCCTACAGATGGTTGTGGTTTAGTAACTAGTCATCCTACAGAGGGTTGTGGTTTAGTAACTAGTCATCCTACAGAGGGTTGTGGTTTAGTAACTAGTCATCCTACAGAGGGTTGTGGTTTAGTAACTAGTTATCCTACAGAGGGTTGTGGTTTAGTAACTAGAGTCATCCTACAGAGGGTTGTGGTTTAGTAACTAGTCATCCTACAGAGGGTTGTGGTTTAGTAACTAGTCATCCTACAGAGGGTTGTGGTTTAGTAACTAGTCAACCTACAGAGGGTTGTGGTTTAGTAACTAGTCATCCTACAGAGGGTTGTGGTTTAGTAACTAGTCATCCTACAGAGGGTTGTGGTTTAGTAACTAGTTATCCTACAGAGGGTTGTGGTTTAGTAACTAGAGTCATCCTACAGAGGGTTGTGGTTTAGTAACTAGTCATCCTACAGAGGGTTGTGGTTTAGTAACTAGAGTCATCCTACAGAGGGTTGTGGTTTAGTACCTAGAGTCGTCCTACAGAGGGTTGTGGTTTAGTAACTAGTCATCCTACAGAGGGTTGTGGTTTAGTACCTAGAGTCGTCCTACAGAGGGTTGTGGTTTAGTAACTAGTTAGCCTACAGAGGGTTGTGGTTTAGTAACTAGTCATCCTACAGAGGGTTGTGGTTTAGTAACTAGTCATCCTACAGAGGGTTGTGGTTTAGTAACTAGTCATCCTACAGAGGGTTGTGGTTTAGTAACTAGTCATCCTACAGAGGGTTGTGGTTTAGTAACTAGTCATCCTACAGAGGGTTGTAGTTTAGTAACTAGTCATCCTACAGAGGGTTGTAGTTTAGTAACTAGTCATCCTACAGAGGGTTGTGGTTTAGTAACTAGTCATCCTACAGAGGGTTGTGGTTTAGTAACTAGGCATCCTACAGAGGGTTGTGGTTTAGTAACTTCTACACATGGAAACGCTAGAGCAACAACAATACACACTGCATACAGAATCAATGCCTAAAGATGAAACTGTCTCCTAATCCCAATTCCTAGCCCCTACACACTTCTGGAGATCTGAAAAAAATGATTAGAAGGGTATATTGTTTCCACCAGTCCTATCCTCTCAGATCATATGAGGGGGTCTTGTTAAGGGATGGTCCATTTCCTTTGGACAACTCACTATGAGAAAGGCTTCTTGCTCCTCGCAGGCTGGTCCTCGGCCGTTGCTGACCGTCATGTTCTTGGTGTACCGGGATGTCTTGCCGTGGAGGAACAGAACTCTCTTTGTCGCCCCCTTGTGTTTGTGTTTGTCCAACACCAGGTCAACCTGGAACTCTGACAAGGACACAGACTGACTGACAATGAGGCCGTAACTAACTAGCTAACAGTCACTGAGCGATAGTTCTAACAGTCACTGAGCGATAGTTCTAACAGTCACTGAGCGATAGTTCTAACAGTCACTGAGCGATAGTTCTGACCGTCACTGAGCGATAGTTCTGACCGTCACTGAGCGATAGTTCTGACCGTCACTGAGCGATAGTTCTAACCGTCACTGAGCGATAGTTCTAACCGTCACTGGGCGATAGTTCTAACAGTCACTGAGCGATAGTTCTAACAGTCACTGGGCGATAGTTCTAACAGTCACTGGGCGATAGTTCTAACAGTCACTGAGCGATAGTTCTAACAGTCACTGAGCGATAGTTCTAACAGTCACTGGGCGATAGTTCTAACAGTCACTGGGCGATAGTTCTAACAGTCACTGAGCGATAGTTCTAACAGTCACTGGGCGATAGTTCTAACCGTCACTGGGCGATAGTTCTAACCGTCACTGGGCGATAGTTCTAACAGTCACTGGGCGATAGTTCTAACAGTCACTGGGCGATAGTTCTAACAGTCACTGAGCGATAGTTCTAACAGTCACTGAGCGATAGTTCTAACAGTCACTGAGCGATAGTTCTAACAGTCACTGAGCGATAGTTCTAACAGTCACTGAGCGATAGTTCTAACAGTCACTGAGCGATAGTTCTAACAGTCACTGAGCGATAGTTCTAACAGTCACTGGGCGATAGTTCTAACAGTAATGGCATCAGTTGTGATATGAGCAATGTTTTCAGGGGGAAATCACTCATTTCCAAAAAGACACACATGTGTCAGATAAGACGGACAGATGGCACAGAGTTTACATCTCCACTTTAGACCAGCTGTAGGTTCCTCTCCTTTTTCTGACCACAAAAACACAGCTATTTGATCCTCTTGCTTCGTACAGTAGCTATGAGAACAAGAAGACGTTTCTAGTTTCCTGCAACAGTAGCTAATAGAATAGACTGTTCTAGTTTCCTGCAACACTACCCATTTGATGGGAGTCAGGGGGACATGAGCAGTGAAGTTCAAAGGCCTCTCGAGAAATAATGAATTGGGAGCGTCGTCTGTGGTCTCCCATGCAGCGCTGGGTCCTACTCGTTAGAAAAAAGAAAAAAAACTAAACTGAAACAGGAATGGGGCTATCTGAACTTGTCCAATAAGAAATGTATGTTTTAATTTCTGTTGCAAAGCGTTTTGCTACAGTGTGCCCTAATGAACACGGCCCAGAGTCTGGGAGCCATTACACACACAGAGACAAAGACAGACAGACCGAGCGTGTTGCCATGTAACTGATGCAAAGCCAGATGGAGGCTTTTAAAAACCTTACACCACACAGCAGGCTGTCCTACTGGGAACAGAGCTGAGTTCACACTTACTAGCCTGAAGCTGTACTCTTAACAGGCTGGGTAACAGACCTAGTCCAGCCAGACAGGATGTCTTTATACAGAGACAAGAGGTGAGCCGTGGTTCTGTTGCCACGGCGATGCGTCCCAAATGGCACCCTATTCCCTTTATAGTGCACTACTTTTAACCAGGGTCCATAGGGCTCAGGTTTCAGAGAAATAGAGGGAGAGACGGATAGCTGCGTTTTTTGTGACCGTAAAGGAGAGTTCTCTGTAAGTACAGCTGGTGGACACGGGAGAGACAGGGGAACGCTGTCAGGTAACAACTTCGTCTAGAGTAGCGTTTGTGGTGTAGCAGAGAGCTACACCACAAACGGAGAGTTAGGGATCCAATGTAGTGTAAAGAAGTAGATGTCCTTCAGATACTCACTCAGTGAGGCTGGGGCGCTTCTCCCACTCGCCTTCACACAGTACTTCACTTTGAAACTGAGGGGAGACACAATAAATAATCGGCATGTACTTACATCTCGTAGACACAACTGAAAACAATTGAAATCCAACTCTAAAAGCACTAATAGTGATCTCTGCGGGCCACAGAGTTCTCTACAGGCCACAGAGTTCTCTACGGGACACAGAGTTCTCTACGGGCCACAGAGTTCTCTACGGGCCACAGAGTTCTCTACGGGCCACAGAGTTCTCTGCGGGCCACAGAGTTCTCTGCGGGCCACAGAGTTCTCTACGGGCCACAGAGTTCTCTGCGGGCCACAGAGTTCTCTACGGGCCACAGAGTTCTCTACGGGACACAGAGTTCTCTACGGGCCACAGAGTTCTCTACGGGCCACAGAGTTCTCTACGGGCCACAGAGTTCTCTACGGGCCACAGAGTTCTCTGCGGGCCACAGAGTTCTCTACGGGCCACAGAGTTCTCTGCGGGCCACAGAGTTCTCTACGGGACACAGAGTTCTCTACGGGACACAGAGTTCTCTACGGGACAGAGTTCTCTACGGGACACAGAGTTCTCTACGGGACACAGAGTTCTCTACGGGACACAGAGTTCTCTACGGGACACAGAGTTCTCTACGGGACACAGAGTTCTCTACGGGACACAGAGTTCTCTACGGGCCACAGAGTTCTCTACGGGACACAGAGTTCTCTACGGGCCACAGAGATCTCTACGGGCCACAGAGATCTCTACGGGACACAGAGTTCTCTACGGGCCACAGAGATCTCTACGGGCCACAGAGATCTCTACGGGCCACAGAGATCTCTACGGGCCACAGAGATCTCTACGGGCCACAGAGATCTCTACGGGACACAGAGATCTCTACGGGACACAGAGATCTCTACGGGACACAGTGTTCTCTACGGGACACAGAGTTCTCTACGGGCCACAGAGTTCTCTACGGGCCACAGAGATCTCTACGGGCCACAGAGATCTCTACGGGCCACAGAGATCTCTACGGGCCACAGAGATCTCTACGGGCCACAGAGTTCTCTACGGGCCACAGAGTTCTCTACGGGCCACAGAGTTCTCTACGGGCCACAGAGTTCTCTACGGGCCACAGAGTTCTCTACGGGCCACAGAGTTCTCTACGGGCCACAGAGTTCTCTGCGGGCCACAGAGTTCTCTACGGGCCACAGAGTTCTCTACGGGCCACAGAGTTCTCTACGGGCCACAGAGTTCTCTACGGGCCACAGAGTTCTCTACGGGCCACAGTGTTCTCTACGGGCCACAGAGTTCTCTGCGGGCCACAGAGTTCTCTACGGGCCACAGAGTTCTCTACGGGCCACAGAGTTCTCTACGGGCCACAGAGTTCTCTACGGGCCACAGAGTTCTCTACGGGCCACAGAGTTCTCTACGGGCCACAGAGTTCTCTACGGGCCACAGAGTTCTCTACGGGCCACAGAGTTCTCTACGGGCCACAGATCTCTACGGGCCACAGAGATCTCTACGGACCAGAGATCTCTACGGGCCACAGAGATCTCTACGGACCAGAGATCTCTACGGGCCACAGAGATCTCTACGGGCCACAGAGATCTCTACGGGACACAGTGTTCCCTACGGGCCACAGTGTTCTCTACGGGCCACAGTGTTCTCTACGGGCCACAGTGTTCTCTACGGGCCACAGTGTTCTCTACGGGCCACAGTGTTCCCTACGGGCCACAGTGTTCCCTGAGGGCCACAGTGTTGTCTACGGTTCTCAAGACAAGCATACAGCACCACATGGTAGATACTAGCTAAACATGTTGCATGGTCTTATGTCAGCTCTGTTTGTCTGTACAGTTTAAACATGAGGTTACCAGACAGGAAGTCTGTCTGAACAGTTTAAACATGAGGTTACCAGACAGGAAGTCTGTCTGTACAGTTAAACATGAGGTTACCAGACAGGAAGTCTGTCTGAACAGTTTAAACATGAGGTTACCAGACAGGAAGTCTGTCTGAACAGTTTAAACATGAGGTTACCAGACAGGAAGTCTGTCTGAACAGTTTAAACATGAGGTTACCAGACAGGAAGTTTGTGTGTGTTACAAACACGCAGTCAGCACAAAGGGAGAACAAGAGTACGCCATATTAACATACAGTTCTTCTCAAACAAAAGGCTTGCAAGTGTAACTTGCTAATACACTGTGTGGACGAAGACCCCCCTCCCCCATTTCCATTACATTTTGGCTCTTCAATGCCATCCCTGACATGAACCAATGCATCGCACAGAGACATTCATATTTTCTCTCATAAGAAAGTGAAAATCTGTGTGTCACGCACCAGGACACTGGTGTGTCATGGTCAAGCAGTTTGCAGTTCCTATCCTGTGGGTTGAGGATCTGAGGGCTGATGTCCAGGGTGGCGTTAACACTGATGACCGGCCGGGCCCTGGGGATTAAAAGGTCAGAGGTCAGACCGTAAACAACAGCGGTGAGCACAGCGCGACCTCCGACAAAAGGAAAGCATCCATGAACCCTGCGGTTATAGCACACTATGTGTAAACGAATAGGCTGTGGGGGAAGTCTGAAGATATGATCTAACACGCTAGACTGCTAGCCCGAAGCTATAGCCACCGTGTCCCCTCTGTCCCCTGTCCCCTAAAATGGCACACTTTTCCCTTTATAGTGCACTACTTTAGACCAGGGTCCATAGGGCTCAGGGAATAGGGTGCAATTTGGGACACATGTTTAAACTAAGGTCGAAAGGTGCTGCTGTCTTCTTTCCTTTTTTATGGAAGACTTCTAAAAGCCCAGGGGGAGATCTATCCTGACTGACAGCTCATAGGGGGAGATCTATCCTGACTGACAGCTCATAGGGGGAGATCTATCCTGACTGACAGCTCATAGGGGGAGATCTATCCTGACTGACAGCTCATAGGGGGAGATCTATCCTGACTGACAGCTCATAGGGGGAGATCTATCCTGACTGACAGCTCATAGGGGGAGATCTATCCTGACTGACAGCTCATAGGGGGAGATCTATCCTGACTGACAGCTCATAGGGGGAGATCTATCCTGACTGACAGCTCATAGGGGGAGATCTATCCTGACTGACAGCTCATAGGGGGAGATCTATCCTGACTGACAGCTCATAGGGGGAGATCTATCCTGACTGACAGCTCATAGGGGGAGATCTATCCTGACTGACAGCTCATAGGGGGAGATCTATCCTGACTGACAGCTCATAGGGGGAGATCTATCCTGACTGACAGCTCATAGGGGGAGATCTATCCTGACTGACAGCTCATAGGGGGAGATCTATCCTGACTGACAGCTCATAGGGGGAGATCTATCCTGACTGACAGCTCATAGGGGGAGATCTATCCTGACTGACAGCTCATAGGGGGAGATCTATCCTGACTGACAGCTCATAGGGGGAGATCTATCCTGACTGACAGCTCATAGGGGGAGATCTATCCTGACTGACAGCTCATAGGGGGAGATCTATCCTGACTGACAGCTCATAGGGGGAGATCTATCCTGACAGCCAGCTCATAGGGGGAGATATATCCTGACTGACAGCTCATAGGGGGAGATCTATCCTGACAGACAGCTCATAGGGGGAGATCTATCCTGACTGACAGCTCATAGGGGGAGATCTACCCTGACTGACAGCTCATAGGGGTAGATCTATCCTGACTGACAGCTCATAGGGGGAGATCTATCCTGACAGCCAGCTCACAGGGGGAGATCTATCCTGACAGCCAGCTCATAAGGGGAGATCTATCCTGACAGCCAGCCAGCTCATAGGGGAGATCTATCCTGACTGACAGCTCATAGGGGGAGATCTATCCTGACTGACAGCTCATAGGGGGAGATCTATCCTGACAGCCAGCTCATAGGAGGAGATCTATCCTGACTGACAGCTCATAGGGGGAGATCTATCCTGACAGCCAGCTCATAGGGGGAGATCTATCCTGACAGCCAGCTCATAGGAGGAGATCTATCCTGACAGCCAGCTCATAGGGGGAGATCTATCCTGACAGCCAGCTCATAGGGGGAGATCTATCCTGACAGCCAGCTCATAGGGGGAGATCTATCCTGACTGACAGCTCATAGGGGGAGATCTATCCTGACTGACAGCTCATAGGGGGAGATCTATCCTGACTGACAGCTCATAGGGGGAGATCTATCCTGACAGCCAGTTCATAGGGGGAGATCTATCTTTACAGCCAGCTCATAGGGGGAGATCTATCCTGACAGCCAGCTCATAAGGGGAGATCTATCCTGACAGCCAGCTCATAGGGGGAGATCTATCCTGACTGACAGCTCATAGGGGGAGATCTATCCTGACAGCCTGATAGATTCATATAAACCATGTGGGTTCCTTTAGATTCATATAAACCACGTGGGTTTCTTTAGATTCATATAAACCACGTGGGTTCCTTTAGATTCATATAAACCACGTGGGTTCCTTTAGATTCATATAAACCATGTGGGTTCCTTTAGATTCATATAAACCACGTGGGTTTCTTTAGATTCATATAAACCATGTGGGTTTCTTTAGATTCATATAAACCACGTGGGTTCCTTTAGATTCATATAAACCACGTGGGTTCCTTTAGATTCATTTAAACCACGTGGGTTCTTTTAGATTCATTTAAACCACGTGGGTTCCTTCAATATAAAACACCTCGGATGGTGTCGGTGCTTCAGGATCATAAAGCACGTTACATTGAAGGCATGTGGAACATCAAAGAAAGGAAGCCACAGCACTACTGTACCTGTATAGAACTGCTTTGTCTGCACCAAATACACCCACTATTAAGTCTGTGGTGGAGAGAGACAGAGAGGGGAGAGGGGAGAGAGAGAGAGACGGAGAGGAGAGAGACAGAGAGAGGAGAGAGAGAGAGACAGAGAGAGAGGGGAGAGACAGAGAGGGGAGAGAGACAGAGAGGGGAGAGAGACAGAGAGGAGAGGGGGGAGAGGAGAGAGAGACAGAGGGGGGGGGGAGAAGAGAGAGACAGAGGGGGGGGAGAAGAGAGAGACAGAGAGGAGAGAGAGACAGAGAGGGGAGAGGGGGAGCGAGACAGAGGGGAGAGAGAGACAGAGAGGGGGGAGGGGGGAGAGGAGAGAGAGACAGAGGGGGGGAGAAGAGAGAGAGGAGAGAGAGAAAGGGGGAGAAGGGAGAAAGAGGGGCAGAGGGAGTGAGACAGAGAGAGAGGGGAGAGAGAGAGGAGAGACGGGAGAGCGAGAGAGGGGAGAAAGAGAGGCGAGAGAGAGGGGAGAGAGGAGAGAGAGACAGAGGGGGGGGAGAAGAGAGAGACAGAGGGGGGAGAGGAGACAGAGAGGGGAGAGGGGAGAGAGAGAGAGACGGAGAGGAGAGAGACAGAGAGAGGAGAGAGAGAGAGAGAGAGGGGAGAGAGACAGAGAGGGGAGAGAGACAGAGAGGGGAGAGAGACAGAGAGGAGAGGGGGGAGAGGAGAGAGAGACAGAGGGGGGGGAGAAGAGAGAGACAGAGGGGGGGGAGAAGAGAGAGACAGAGGGGGGGAGAAGAGAGAGACAGAGGGGGGGGGAGAAGAGAGAGACAGAGAGGAGAGAGAGACAGAGAGGGGAGAGGGGGAGCGAGACAGAGAGGGGAGAGAGACAGAGGGGGGAGGGGGGGAGAGGAGAGAGAGACAGAGGGGGGGAGAAGAGAGAGAGAGGAGAGAGAGAAAGGGGGAGAAGGGAGAAAGAGGGGCAGAGGGAGTGAGACAGAGAGAGAGGGGAGAGCGAGAGAGAGAGGAGAGAGACGGGGAGAGCGAGAAAGGGGAGAAAGAGAGAGGGAGAAAGAGAGAGAGAGGGGAGAGAGAGGAGAGAGAGACAGAGGGGGGGGGGGGGAGGAGAGAGAGACAGAAGGGGGGGAGAAGAGAGCGACAGAAGGGGGGGGGGAGAAGAGAGAGACAGAAGGGGAAGGAGAGAGAGCAGAGAGGGGAGAGGAGCGAGAGACAGAGAGGAGAGAGAGGAGGGGGGAGAGGGGAGAGGGGGGAGGAGATGGGGGGAGAGGGGGAGAGGGAGAGAGATTAGAGGGGAGATTAGGAGAGAGCGGGAGAGAGAGGAGGAGAGAGGGGAGAGAGAGAGAGACAATGGGGGGAGAGAGAGAGACAGATGGAGGGAGAGAGGGCAGAGGGGAGAGATCGAGGAGAGAGAGTGGAGAGGAAGATAGAGAGAGAGCGGAGTGGAAGGAGGAGAGAGGCGAGAGGGGAGAGAGGAGAGAGAAAGAGGGGTGGCGGGAGATCAGAAGAGAGAAGAGGGGGAAGAGGAGGAGAGATGAGAGGGAGAGAGAGAGAGAGGGGACTAGGTAGAGAGGAGAGAGAGGAGAGGGGAGAGAGGAGAGACTGAGAGGATGAGCGAGGAGGAGAAGCGTGAGAGAGAGGGGAGAGGAGAGAGGAGACGGGAGAGGAGAGAGAGACAGAGAGGGGCGAGGAGAGAGAGACAGAGAGGGGAGAGAGAGAGAGAGAGACAGAGGGGAGGGAGAGGAGAGAGAGAGACAGAGAGGGGAGAGGAGAGAGAGACGGAGAGGAGAGAGAGACAGAGAGGGGAGAGAGAGAGACAGAGAGGAGAGAGAGACAGAGGGGGGGAGGAGGAGAGAGACAGAAGGGGGGGAGAAGAGAGAGACAGAGAGGGGAGAGGAGAGAGAGACAGGAGGGGAGAGGAGAGAGAGGGGAGAGGAGAGAAAGACAGAGAGGGGGAGAGGCTGAGACCGAGGGGGGAGAGGGGAGAGAGAGAGAGAGGGGAGAGAGGGAGAGAGAGAGAGAGAGAGGGGGAGAGCGAGAGAGAGGAGAGGGCGGGGAGAGAGAGAGCGAGAGAGAGAGAGGGGAGAGAGAGAGGGGAGATGAGAGGAGAAAGAGGGGAGAGAGCGAGAGGAGAGGGGAGGAGAGCGAGAGAGAGAGGACAGAGGGGAGAGAGAGAGACGGAGAGAGCGAGGGGGAGAAGGGAGAAAGAGAGGGAGAGGGGGGTGGGAAAGAGAGAGAGGGGGGGAGAAGGGGAGAGAGAGACAGAGAGAGGGGAGGAGAGAGAGACAGAAGGGGGGGAGAAGAGAGAGACAGAGAGGGGAGAGGAGAGAGAGACAGAGAGGGGAGAGGAGAGACAGAGGGGGGAGAGGGGAGAGAGAGAGAGGGGGAGAGAGAGAGAGAGGGGAGAGAGCGAGAGGAGAGGGGAGAGCGAGAGAGAAGAGGGGAGAGAGAGAGAGGGGAGAGAGAGAGGGGAGAGAGGTGAGAGAGAGAGGGGAGAGAGAGAGAGAGAGAGAGAGGGCGAGCAAGACAGTGGAGAGAAAAACATCAGTATAATGCCAGCAGGCTTACTAAGCATCAGTATAATGCCAGCAGGCTTACTAAGCAACAAGCCCCGTAATCAAATCCTTTATGTTTTTGTTTTTTTTGCCAAGTAAGAGCCAAATCTGTAGGCATTCAGTCAACACAAACCCAGGAAAATACTAGCAGAGCTTAACTCCCTAACACCTTTCAACAACACTCATACCTCCCCTAACTACACCTGGGTCTCTATTCTAGTATCAAACTACCTGGGTATCCATTCTAGTATCAAACTACCTGGGTATCCATTCTAGTATCAAACTACCTGGGTATCCATTCTAGTATCAAACTACCTGGGTAACTATTCTAGTATCAAACTACCTGGGTATCTATTCTAGTATCAAACTACCTGGGTATCCATTCTAGTATCAAACTACCTGGGTATCTATTCTAGTATCAAACTACCTGGGTATCCATTCTAGTTTCAAACTACCTGGGTATCCATTCTAGTATCAAACTACCTGGGTATCCATTCTAGTATCAAACTACCTGGGTATCTATTCTAGTATCAAACTACCTGGGTACCCATTCTAGTATCAAACTACCTGGGTATCCATTCTAGTATCAAACTACCTGGGTATCTATTCTAGTATCAAACTACCTGGGTACCCATTCTAGTATCAAACTACCTGGGTCTCTATTCTAGTATCAAACTACCTGGGTATCCATTCTGGTCAATATCGGTGGCTCCGTGCAGGGAGTATCCAAAGCTGGGGGGCATGTAAGAGGAGGCCCACCTCCCCACTAGGACCTGAGAAGGCACTGGGTCAGGCCCTGCAGCCCTCCCATTGTGGATGTACACTAGGCCCCTGTGCTTCGGCCCGCCGTAGGGTGCAGCTATGGCAACGTCTGGAACAGAGAAACATTACAGGAAGATCACTAACAACCCTTCATGGTGGTTTGGCCTTTTGTCTTCAAACCAGGGAATCTCCCTGAGTTGGCCTCATACATACCGTTGAGGCCTCATACATACATACCGTTGAGGCCTCATACATACATACATACCGTTGAGACCTCATACATACATACATACCGTTGAGACCTCATACATACATACCGTTGAGGCCTCATACATACATACCGTTGAGGCCTCATACATACATACCGTTGAGGCCTCATACATACATACCGTTGAGACCTCATACATACATACCGTTGAGGCCTCATACATACATACCATTGAGGCCTCATACATACATACCGTTGAGGCCTCATACATACATACCGTTGAGGCCTCATACATACATACCGTTGAGGCCTCATACATACATACCATTGAGACCTCATACATACATACCGTTGAGACCTCATACATACCGTTAAGGCCTCATACATACCGTTAAGGCCTCATACATACCGTTGAGACCTCATACATACCGTTGAGACCTCATACATACCGTTGAGACCTCATACATACATACCGTTAACCTCATACATACATACCATTGAGGCCTCATACATAAATACCGTTGAGGCCTCATACATACATACATACCGTTGAGGCCTCATACATACATACCGTTAAGACCTCATACATACATACCGTTAAGACCTCATACATACATACATACATACATACATACATACATACATACCGTTGAGGCCTCATACATACATACATACATACCGTTGAGGCCTCATACATACATACATACCGTTGAGACCTCATACATACATACCGTTAAGACCTCATACATACATACCGTTAAGACCTCATACATACCATTGAGGCCTCATACATACCTACCGTTGAGGCCTCATACATACCTACCGTTGAGGCCTCATACATACATACCGTTGAGACCTCATACATACATACCGTTGAGACCTCATACATACTGTTGAGACCTCATACATACCGTTAAGGCCTCATACATACCGTTAAGACCTCATGCATACATACCGTTGAGGCCTCATACATACATACATACATACCGTTAAAACCTCATACATACATACATACATACCGTTAAGGCCTCATACATACATACCATTGAGGCCTCATACATACATACCGTTGAGGCCTCATACATACATACCGTTGAGGCCTCATACATACATACCATTAAGACCTCATACATACCGTTGAGACCTCATACATACATACCGTTAAGGCCTCATACATACCGTTAAGACCTCATACATACATACCATTAAGACCTCATACATACATACCGTTAAGGCCTCATACATACCGTTAAGACCTCATACATACATACCATTAAGACCTCATACATACATACCGTTAAGGCCTCATACATACCGTTAAGACCTCATACATACATACCATTAAGACCTCATACATACATACCGTTAAGACCTCATACATACATACATACATACATACCGTTGAGGCCTCATACATACATACCGTTAAGACCTCATACATACATACATACATACATACATACCGTTAAGGCCTCATACATACATACATACCGTTAAGACCTCATACATACCGCTGAGGCCTCATACATACATACATACCGTTGAGACCTCATACATACATACATACCGTTAAGGCCTCATACATACCGTTGAGACCTCATACATACATACCGTTAAGACCTCATACATACATACCGTTAAAACCTCAGACAGTTAAGACCTCATACATACATACCGTTGAGACCTCATACATACCGTTAAGGCCTCATACATACCGTTAAGACCTCATACATACATACCGTTAAGACCTCATACATACATACCGTTAAAACCTCACAGACCGTTAAGGCCTCATACATACATACCGTTAAGACCTCATACATACATACCGTTGAAGCCATCCATATCCAGGTCCCCCAGTGTGGCGATAGAACTGCCGAAGCGTGAGTAGATCTCTGTCCCACTCAGTGTGATGGGTGTGTGGAAGGAGAAGCCTCCCTTCCCCAGGAACACAGACACCTGACCCACCTCCCTCAGCTTCCCATCACTACCACGGTCCATGAACAGAGGGGCCCCTACAAACAGATCCACCAGCCTGAGGAGAGAGAGACATGATTAGAGTTTACACTAACAGAAGACAAACTCCCACTGGTGGATGACTAATTCATGGTAAAAAGGCACACTGCATCTCAGTGCTTGAGGCGTCACAAAAGACACCCTAAAGACACCCTGGTTCGATTACGTGATTGGGAGTCCCATAGGGCTGGCGCACAATGTCCCAGCGTCGTCCTGGGTTTCGTTCCGGGGGGGTAAGCCGTCATTGTAAATAAGAATTTGTTGAGTTGAAATAATAGGTTCCTAATTCATGGTATTTTGCAGCACTACAAATAACACAGCGATATGTACTTTAAAATGCTCAGGCTCAGACAGAGACAGATATTTCTATGAGATATAAAGTACCCCCTTTTAATAACATTTTGGGCTGGTTTCCCGAACATAGACTAAGCCTAGCACTGTACTATGAAACAGACTCCATTTAAAGTGTTTATTTAGTCCAGTAATAGTAATTCATTTGATTTATGAAACCAACTCTTCTTCTTTGTTTTTTTGTCTTACAATTGACCATGTACAATATTTGGGCTTTTATGGATTTGATCTCCACAACATATTCAAAAATGTCCCCTAAGTGATATTGGCACTACAACTGAAGCACGAATGGTATGACATAACCTACTTTAAAAATCAGCCCAGATATTACAGCTGCATCTGTGTGTATTTATTTAGAGTGAGTAAATATGTGTTCATCATATTTAAAACGTATGGATGGTAAAACTAACTAATTCTGCCAACATATTTCAGCTGCATCTGAAAGCAGCCCGGACTCAGGAGAGGACGTGAAGCCATGACGGCTGTATAATTAACCGGCCTGTCATCTTCTTGAGATAAATTAAACACTGCAACAGGACATGAAAGTCTAATTTGCCTTGAGTGGATCCCAACACTTCTAAAAGCTCTCTTTACCATTAATAAATATCCTGAAGAAGGGTTGTGTTCATTAGGAAACAAACAGGGAGGGAACACCAAACTAAATGCTCATATTAACCCCCACTGTACCAAACTAAATGCTTATATTAACCCCCACTGTACCAAACTAAATGATTATATTAACCCCCACTGTACCAAACTAAATGCTCATATTAACCCCCGCTGTACCAAACTAAATGCTCATATTAACCCCCACTGTACCAAACTAAATGCCTGACTCATATTAACCCCCGCTGTACCAAACTAAATGCCTGACTCAAATTAACCCCCGCTGTACCAAACTAAATGCCTGACTCATATTAACCCCCGCTGTACCAAACTAAATGCCTGACTCATATTAACCCCCGCTGTACCAAACTAAATGCTAGGCTTATATTAACCCCCGCTGTACCAAACTAAATGCCTGACTCGTATTAACCCTCAATGTACCAAACTAAATGCTTATATTAATCCCCGCTGTACCAAACTAAATGCTTATATTAACCCCCGCTGTACCAAACTAAATGCCTGACTCATATTAACCCCCGCTGTTCCAAACTAAATGCCTGACTCATATTAACCCCCGCTGTACCAAACGAAATGCTTATATTAACCCCCGCTGTACCAAACTAAATGCTAGGCTTATATTAACCCCCGCTGTACCAAACTAAATGCCTGACTCATATTAACCCCCGCTGTACCAAACTAAATGCCTGACTCATATTAACCCCCGCTGTACCAAACTAAATGCTAGGTTTATATTAACCCCCGCTGTACCAAACTAAATGCTAGGCTGATATTAACCCCCACTGTACCAAACTAAATGCTTATATTAACCCCCGCTGTACCAAACAAAATGCTTATATTAACCCCCACTGTACCAAACTAAATGCTTATATTAACCCCCGCTGTACCAAACTAAATGCTAGGCTTAAATGAACCCCCGCTGTACCAAACTAAATGCTTAAATGAACCCCCGCTGTACCAAACTAAATGCTCATATTAACCCCCACTGTACCAAACTAAATGCCTGACTCATATTAACCCCCGCTGTACCAAACTAAATGCCTGGCTCATATTAATCCCCGCTGTACCAAACTAAATGCCTGACTCATATTAACCCTCACTGTACCAAACTAAATGCTTATATTAACCCCCGCTGTACCAAACTAAATGCTAGGCTTATATTAACCCCCACTGTACCAAACTAAATGCTTATATTAACCCCCACTGTACCAAACTAAATGCTTATATTAACCCCCGCTGTACCAAACTAAATGCTTATATTAACCCCCGCTGTACCAAACTAAATGCTTAAATTAACCCCCGCTGTACCAAACTAAATGCTTAAATTAACCCCCGCTGTACCAAACTAAATGCTTATATTAACCCCCACTGTACCAAACTAAATGTTAGGCTTAAATGAACCCCCGCTGTACCAAACTAAATGCTAGGCTTATATTAACCCCCACTGTACCAAACTAAATGCCAGGCTTATATTAACCCCCGCTGTACCAAACTAAATGATAGGCTGATATTAACCCCCACTGTACCAAACTAAATGCTAGGCTTATATTAACCCCCACTGTACCAAACTAAATGCTTATATTAACCCCCACTGTACCAAACTAAATGCTTATATTAACCCCCGCTGTACCAAACTAAATGCTTATATTAACCCCCGCTGTACCAAACTAAATGCTTAAATTAACCCCCGCTGTACCAAACTAAATGCTTAAATTAACCCCCGCTGTACCAAACTAAATGCTTATATTAACCCCCACTGTACCAAACTAAATGTTAGGCTTAAATGAACCCCCGCTGTACCAAACTAAATGCTAGGCTTATATTAACCCCCACTGTACCAAACTAAATGCCAGGCTTATATTAACCCCCGCTGTACCAAACTAAATGCCAGGCTTATATTAACCCCCACTGTACCAAACTAAATGCTTATATTAACCCCCGCTGTACCAAACTAAATGCTAGGCTTAAATGAACCCCCGCTGTACCAAACTAAATTCTAGGCTTATATTAACCCCCGCTGTACAGCCATATAGGCGTGTCTGTGACGGCCAATACAGTCCGGCTTGGATTGCTGCTCGTCCAATCAGCATCCAAACAACCAATTTTTCATAAACATCATTGCTTACCCATCATTATTGAGGTCGGTCGCTGCCACTGAATGGCCAAAGTAGGCAGCCATCTGAGGAAACAGAGAAATACAATGAGATCTTCCAGAGATCGTATAGCCTACTCACTATTTCTCCATAGAGTCCACCTTCAGGGTCGAAATATGGATTACCACAGTTCCATATATAACAGTATAGCTTCCGTCTCATCTCCTCGCCCCGACCCGGGCTCGAACCAGGGACCCTCTTGCACACGTCGAGAACAGCCACCCCTCGAAGCATCGTTACCCATCGCTACACAAAAAGCCACGCCCCTTGCAGAGCAAAGGGGAACAACTACTTCCAAGGTTACTACTACTTGCTTCTAACGTTAGCAAGCATTTTATTTATTTTTTAAAAGGTAAAACATTTTATTTATTTTTTTAATGTAGGAGAAAGCACATACAGCTTCAATTAGCCTAGCCTGCTAACGTTAGCTAGCGTAACTAGCTGTAGCCAGTCAGAGAGCTCAGCGGCGTTGATCTCCACATCTCGAGGTTAGCCTAGCCTGCTAACGTTAGCTAGCGTAACCAGCTGTAGCCAGTCAGAGAGCTCAGCGGCGTTGATCTCCACATCTCGAGGTTAGCCTAGCCTGCTAACGTTAGCTAGCGTAACTAGCTGTAGCCAGTCAGAGAGCTCAGCGGCGTTGATCTCCACATCTCGATGTTAGCCTAGCCTGCTAACGTTAGCTAGCGTAACTAGCTGTAGCCAGTCAGAGCTCAGCGGCGTTGATCTCCACATCTCGATGTTAGCCTAGCCTGCTAACGTTAGCTAGCGTAACTAGCTGTAGCCAGTCAGAGAGCTCAGCGGCGTTGATCTCCACATCTCGAGGTTAGCCTAGCTGTAGCCGGTGAGAGAGCTCAGCGGCGTTGATCTCCACATCTCGAGGTTAACCAGCTGTAGCCAGTCAGAGAGCTCAGCGGCGTTGATCTCCACATCTCGAGGTTAACCAGCTGTAGCCAGTCAGAGAGCTCAGCGGCGTGATCTCCACATCTCGAGGTTAACCAGCTGTAGCCGGTGAGAGAGCTCAGCGGCGTTGATCTCCACATCTCGAGGTTAACCAGCTGTAGCCAGTCAGAGAGCTCAGCGGCGTTGATCTCCACATCTCGAGGTTAACCAGCTGTAGCCAGTCAGAGAGCTCAGTGGCGTTGATCTCCACATCTCGAGGTTAACCAGCTGTAGCCGGTGAGAGAGCTCAGTGGCGTTGATCTCCACATCTCGAGGTTAACCAGCTGTAGCCAGTCAGAGAGCTCAGTGGCGTTGATCTCCACATCTCGAGGTTAACCAGCTGTAGCCAGTCAGAGAGCTCAGTGGCGTTGATCTCCACATCTCGAGGTTAACCAGCTGTAGCCGGTGAGAGAGCTCAGCGATGTGATCTCCACATCTCGAGGTTAACCAGCTGTAGCCAGAGTTCTTCTCTGCTCTCTCATCCCTTCTTTCTCCACGCCTCAGCTTTGACATCTTTCTTCTTCTTCCAGTGCTGTGAATAGCTTCCAGATGTGAACTCAGGGCTCAATAACAAATAACAGGATGACGTTGGTGTCCGCAGAGGGACAGGAAGCAGTGCTATGGTCCTACGTAATCATATTGGATGATATAACTATAGCGATATGGCAGCTATTAGTCTATTCTAGCGCGAAGTCGGGATTGGTTGGTTGTCGTCTCTCACGTCCATCTCTCCCTCCTCCCTGCGACACTCGCTCACAGTACAGTCCCCTCGCTAGAGCGGCACCCTCTCTCCTTCCTCTCGCGCTTTATCAGCTCTGATTACTAAATTAGTGTACAATTTTTGTGTGACTTTTTTGCTGTTTAAAAAAAGGACAAGCTGCAGGGCAGTAATTTGACCGCGGTCCACTGTGGAAGCGATACGACCAGGCATCTCTTTGGTCTCGCTCACCTTCCACAGCCTCATACAGCGGTCCACTGTGGAAGCGATACGACCAGGCATCTCTTTGGTCTCGCTCACCTTCCACAGCCTCATACAGCGGTCCACTGTGGAAGCGATACGACCAGGCATCTCTTTGGTCTCGCTCACCTTCCACAGCGGCCCACTGTGGATGCGATACGACCAGGCATCTCTTTGGTCTCGCTCACCTTCCACAGCCTCATACAGCGGCCCACTGTGGACGCGATACGACCAGGCATCCCTTTGGTCTCGCTCACCTTCCACAGCGGCCCACTGTGGATGCGATACGACCAGGCATCTCTTTGGTCTCGCTCACCTTCCACAGCGGCCCACTGTGGACGCGATACGACCAGGCATCTCTTTGGTCTCGCTCACCTTCCACAGCGGCCCACTGTGGATGCGATACGACCAGGCATCTCTTTGGTCTCGCTCACCTTCCACAGCCTCATACAGCGGCCCACTGTGGATGCGATACGACCAGGCATCTCTTTGGTCTCGCTCACCTTCCACAGCCTCATACAGCGGCCCACTGTGGAAGCGATACGACCAGGCATCTCTTTGGTCTCGCTCACCTTCCACAGCCTCATACAGCGGCCCACTGTGGACGCGATATGACCAGGCATCTCTTTGGTCTCGCTTACCTTCCACAGCGGCCCACTGTGGACGCGATACGACCAGGCATTTCTTTGGTCTCGCTCACCTTCCACAGCGGCCCACTGTGGACGCGATACGACCAGGCATCTCTTTGGTCTCGCTCACCTTCCACAGCCTCATACAGCGGCCCACTGTGGACGCGATATGACCAGGCATCTCTTTGGTCTCGCTTACCTTCCACAGCGGCCCACTGTGGACGCGATACGACCAGGCATCTCTTTGGTCTCGCTCACCTTCCACAGCGGCCCACTGTGGACGCGATACGACCAGGCATCTCTTTGGTCTCGCTCACCTTCCACAGCCTCATACAGCGGCCCACTGTGGACGCGATACGACCAGGCATCTCTTTGGTCTCGCTTACCTTCCACAGCGGCCCACTGTGGACGCGATACGACCAGGCATCTCTTTGGTCTCGCTCACCTTCCACAGCGGCCCACTGTGGACGCGATACGACGAGGCATCTCTTTGGTCTCGCTCACCTTCCACAGCCTCATACAGCGGCCCACTGTGGACGCGATACGACCAGGCATCTCTTTGGTCTCGCTCACCTTCCACAGCGGCCCACTGTGGACGCGATACGACCAGGCATCTCTTTGGTCTCGCTCACCTTCCACAGCGGCCCACTGTGGACGCGATACGACCAGGCATCTCTTTGGTCTCGCTCACCTTCCACAGCCTCATACAGCGGCTGTGAGAAGAGACCCTTAGCCAATCACGTCATAAGGGGATGCTAAGATGAAGGAAACTGGTTGGACGGAAACATTGTGGAGGGGATTATAGATACATGTTTGACCACTTTGACACAGTAAGACCACTGCCATAACTTACCTGCGTTCCTGTGAAATTCAGCATTGACTCCATGTTCCTCCCATTGAAGATGTTCACCTACATGGCAACAACAAAAAATAACTCCATTTAACTGACAGTTTGATTTTTCTACCCAGATTTACACTCTAATAGTAATAACAGTTAGCCTGGTCATCCAGTCTGTGTGTGCTGACAGCTGACGACAGCACACATCCTAGGACAGGATGAATGAAGGTTAAATGAAGGCTAGTTCTATAGGGCTTGTATCTAAAAGCTCATAATACTTACATAGCCCAGAGCTTTGTCTCCCCTGGGTACCCCAGTAACATAGTCTGTACAACAGAACAGAAAAAACACTTACAGTGTTAGAATGAGGTCACCATTGAGATGTTCTATGTAGACAATAAGGGATAGGACCATAGTGATAGGACCATAGTGATAGGACCACAGTGATAGGACCATAGTGATAGGCCAATAAGGCATGGGGCCATAGTGATAGGATAATAAGGGATAGGACCATAGCGATAGGACCATAGTGATAGGACCACAGTGATAGGATAATAAGGGATATGACCATAGTGATAGGATAATAGGGGATGGGACCATAGTGATAGGATAATAAGGGATGGGAGCATAGTGATAGGATAATAAGGGATGGGAGCATAGTGATAGGACCATCGTGATAGGATAATAATGGATAGGACCATAGTGATAGGATAATAAGGGATATGACCATAGTGATAGGATAATAAGGGATAGGACCATAGTGATAGGATAATAAGGGATGGGACATTAGTGATAGGGCCATAGTGATAGGGCCATAGTGATAGGGCCATAGTGATGGGACAATAAGGGATGGGACCATAGTGATAGGACCATAGTGATGGGACAATAAGGGATGGGACAATAAGGGATGGGGCCATAGTGATTGGACCATAGTGATATGATAATAAGGGATAGGACCATAGTGATAGGACCATAGTGATATGATAATAAGGGATAGGACCATAGTGATAGGACCATAGTGATTGGACCATAGTGATAGGCCAATAAGGCATGGGACCATAGTGATAGGATAATAAGGGATAGGACCATAGTGATAGGACCATAGTGATAGGACCATAGTGATAGGATGATACGAAATAGGACCATAGTGATTGGACCATAGTGATAGGATAATAAGGGATAGGACCATAGTGATAGGACCATAGTGATAGGATAATAAGGGATATGACCATAGTGATAGGATAATAGGGGATGGGACCATAGTGATAGGATAATAAGGGATGGGAGCATAGTGATAGGACCATCGTGATAGGGTAATAATGGATAGGACCATAGTGATAGGATAATAAGGGATATGACCATAGTGATAGGATAATAAGGGATAGGACCATAGTGATAGGATAATAAGGGATGGGACCATAGTGATAGGGCCATAGTGATAGGGCCATAGTGATAGGGCCATAGTGATAGGGCCATAGTGATAGGGCCATAGTGATAGGGCAATAAGGGATGGGACCATAGTGATAGGACCATAGTGATGGGACAATAAGGGATGGGGCCATAGTGATTGGACCATAGTGATATGATAATAAGGGATAGGACCATAGTGATAGGACCATAGTGATAGGACCATAGTGATATGATAATAAGGGATAGGACCATAGTGATAGGACCATAGTGATAGGACCATAGTGATAGGACCATAGTGATTGGACCATAGTGATAGGCCAATAAGGCATGGGACCATAGTGATAGGATAATAAGGGATAGGACCATAGTGATAGGACCATAGTGATAGGATAATAAGGGATATGACCATAGTGATAGGATAATAAGGGATATGACCATAGTGATAGGATAATAGGGGATGGGACCATAGTGATAGGATAATAAGGGATGGGAGCATAGTGATAGGACCATCGTGAGAGGATAATAATGGATAGGACCATAGTGATAGGATAATAAGGGATATGACCATAGTGATAGGATAATAAGGGATAGGACCATAGTGATAGGATAATAAGGGATGGGACCATAGTGATAGGGCCATAGTGATAGGGCCATAGTGATGGGACAATAAGGGATGGGACCATAGTGATAGGACCATAGTGATAGGACCATAGTGATAGGACCATAGTGATGGGACAATAAGGGATGGGACAATAAGGGATGGGGCCATAGTGATTGGACCATAGTGATATGATAATAAGGGATAGGACCATAGTGATAGGACCATAGTGATAGGACCATAGTGATATGATAATAAGGGATAGGACCATAGTGATTGGACCATAGTGATAGGCCAATAAGGCATGGGACCATAGTGATAGGATAATAAGGGATAGGACCATAGTGATAGGACCATAGTGATAGGACCATAGTGATAGGATGATTCGAAATAGGACCATAGTGATTGGACCATAGTGATAGGATAATAAGGGATAGGACCATAGTGATAGGACCATAGTGATAGGACCATAGTGATATGATAATAAGGGATAGGACCATAGTGATAGGACCATAGTGATAGGACCATAGTGATATGATAATAAGGGATAGGCCCATAGTGATAGGACCATAGTGATAGGACCATAGTGATAGGACCAGTGATAGGATGATACGAAATAGGACCATAGTGATAGGATAATAAGGGATAGGACCATAGTGATATGACCATAGTGATAGGATAATAAGGGATAGGACCATAGTGATAGGATAATAAGGGATAGGACCATAGTGATAGGACCATAGTGATAGGATAATAAGGGATAGGACCATAGTGATAGGACAATAAGGGATAGGACCATAGTGATAGGATAATAAGGGATAGGACCATAGTGATAGGATAATAAGGGATAGGACCATAGTGATAGGATAATAAGGGATAGGACCATAGTGATAGGATAATAAGGGATAGGACCATAGTGATAGGATAATAAGGGATAGGACCATAGTGATAGGATAATAAGGGATAGGACCATAGTGATAGGATAATAAGGGATAGGACCATAGTGATAGGACCATAGTGATAGGATAATAAGGGATAGGACCATAGTGATAGGACCGTAAGGGCAAGTCATACCATCTTCTCCATCCTCATTGAAGTCTCCGACGGTCACAGAGTAACCTGAAAGTAAAAAAACAAACATTTGAATGAGTTTAACCAACTAAAAGAAATGATGCCAGCAGAGTTCAGGGCCTTTAGTTGTCAGTGGTATTAGCGGAGCTGGGGTCTCCTTGTTCCCCCGGCAACCACATTGAACACTCTGCTCCTTTTTGGTGCCACTTTATTGATAACGACCTATAGCGTGTAAACATGTTTCAAACTGTAGCGTTGATATCATGGATGGTTCGTCCATCTGTACCAGCTTCCGTCCCTCTCCTCGTCCCTACACGGGCTCCAACCAGGGACCCTCTGCACACATCAACAACAGCCACCCCTCGAAAGTCGCAGCAGCCCTTGCAGAGCAAAGGGGAACAACTACTTCAAGGTCTCAGAGCGATTGACGTCACCGATTGAAACGCTATTAGCGCGCACCACCGCTAACTATGCTAGCCGTTTCACATCGGCAACACATCCATAGATCTGTCTAGTAACCACATTGAGAGTGGTTTCTTTGCCATCCATCAGCTTTTTATCTAAAAAGTGGCAGGGAGGACACATTGTTTCACCTTCAGATTGCCCCTTTAAAAACACCACTTCAGAACAAAGTGAACAAAACATATTTTACCAGACAATGTGTCCCAAATGGCACCCTATTCCCTATATAGTGCCCTACTTTAGACCAGAGCCCTATTCCCTATATAGTGCCCTACTTTAGACCAGAGCCCTATTCCCTATATAGTGCACTACTTTAGACCAGAGCCCTATTCCCTATATAGTGGCACTACTTTAGACCAGAGCCCTATTCCCTATATAGTGCACTACTTTAGACCAGAGCCCTATTCCCTATATAGTGCACTACTTTAGACCAGAGCCCTATTCCCTATATAGTGCACTACTTTAGACCAGAGCCCTATTCCCTATATAGTGCACTACTTTAGACCAGAGCCCTATTCCCTATATAGTGCACTACTTTAGACCAGAGCCCTATTCCCTATATAGTGCACTACTTTAGACCAGAGCCCTATTCCCTATATAGTGCACTACTTTAGACCAGAGCCCTATTCCCTATATAGTGCCCTACTTTAGACCAGAGCCCTATTCCCTATATAGTGCACTACTTTAGACCAGAGCCCTATTCCCTATATAGTGGCACTACTTTAGACCAGAGCCCTATTCCCTATATAGTGCACTACTTTAGACCAGAGCCCTATTCCCTATATAGTGCACTACTTTAGACCAGAGCCCTATTCCCTATATAGTGCACTACTTTAGACCAGAGCCCTATTCCCTATATAGTGCACTACTTTAGACCAGAGCCCTATTCCCTATATAGTGCACTACTTTAGACCAGAGCCCTATTCCCTATGTAGTGCACTACTTTAGACCAGAGCCCTATTCCCTATATAGTGCACTACTTTAGACCAGAGCCCTATTCCCTATATAGTGCACTACTTTAGACCAGAGCCCTATTCCCTATATAGTGCACTACTTTAGACCAGAGCCCTATTCCCTATATAGTGCACTACTTTAGACCAGAGCCCTATTCCCTATATAGTGCACTACTTTAGACCAGAGCCCTATTCCCTATATAGTGCACTACTTTAGACCAGAGCCCTATTCCCTATATAGTGCACTACTTTAGACCAGAGCCCTATTCCCTATGTAGTGCACTACTTTAGACCAGAGCCCTATTCCCTATATAGTGCACTACTTTAGACCAGAGCCCTATTCCCTATATAGTGCACTACTTTAGACCAGAGCCCTATTCCCTATATAGTGCACTACTATAGACCAGAGCCCCTATTCCCTATATAGTGCATTACTATAGACCAGAGCCCCTATTCCCTATATAGTGCACTACTATAGACCAGAGCCCTATCCCCTATATAGTGCACTACTATAGACCAGAGCCCTATTCCCTATATAGTGCACTACTTTAGACCAGAGCCCTATTCCCTATATAGTGCCCTACTTTAGACCAGAACCCTATGGAACCCTATTCCCGATATAGTGCACTACTTTAGACCAGAGCCCTATTCCCTATATAGTGCATTACTATAGACCAGAGCCCCTATTCCCTATATAGTGCACTACTTCAGACTTTACTCTATTCCCTATATAGTGCCCTACTTTAGACCAGAACCCTATGGAACCCTATTCCCTATATAGTGCACTACTTTAGACCAGAACCCTATGGAACCCTATTCCCTATATAGTGCACTACTTTAGACCAGAGCCCTATGGAACCCTATTCCCTATATAGTGCACTACTTTAGACCAGAGCCCTATTCCCTATATAGTGCCCTACTATAGACCAGGTGCCATTTGGGACTCAGACAAAAATAGTATTTACCTAAATAACTGTCATCGTATTGAGCGCTGGCAGACTTGGTGGTCAGCTGGTTACTGTAAGGAGTGTAGTAGTTGTTGTTGAACCGGGCGATGATCTCAGAGATGTCGTCGCTGATCAGCTGACCTGTGGAAATGAACATACAGCACACGGACAACACATCGACTGCCTCGTTCATGTCGACCTGTCTAATGAAACCAAATGGCGGTGACAGAAATGGTAGGGATCAGTTGACTAGGGAGGGGTGAGAGGTTGAATAGATGGTTCCAGAATGGCTTGTCTCATAGGTGGAAATAGTGCTCCTGTGTATAATCGTTCACAACAAAAAAGTGTCAAGGTTCACCGTATCTAACAAGCTAATATACGGTGCATCTGTGGTACAAACAATGTCTGTGTAGTTCTATGTATAACATTCAGAAATAGTTTATTGCTGTCCTCCTAAATCCCCAGTCTGTGTAGTTCTAACCACACAGCAGCTAAATCCCCAGTCTGTGGTAAGCACACAGCAGCTAAATCCCAGAGTCTGTGGTAACCACACAGCAGCTAAATCCCCAGTCTGTGGTAACCACACAGCAGCTAAATCCCCAGTCTGTGGTATCCACACAGCAGCTACATCCCCAGTCTGTGGTATCCACACAGCAGCTAAATCCCCAGTCTGTGGTAACCACACAGCAGCTAAATCCCCAGTCTGTGGTAACCACACAGCAGCTAAATCCCCAGTCTGTGGTATCCACACAGCAGCTAAATCCCCGGTCTGTGGTAACCACACAGCAGCTAAATCCCCGGTCTGTGGTAACCACACAGCAGCTAGTATATATTGTGCAGAGACAAGACCAGGCTGGCACAGCACCCATTCAAATGTCACCCCTCCTTATTCCATTCAATTCACTCAGTGCCTACCCAGCATAGCAGCAGCCAATGAGCCGTCCTGTTAAAAACATATTTGTCGGTTTAAAAAAAAGGGCTGTATTTGCTCATTTGTCTAGCAGCACACCTAAAGGAAACACGATGAACTAATAACAACCTAGGGTCAGCAGAAAACAAAGTGTGGTTAACTGAAACGGCTGTTAGCCTGGGACTAACAAGGATTGGCCTGATTTACTCTAGAACACTGTAGAGGTTGGGGCCAGCCCTGGGTTCAAATACTATTTGACAGTGAACAGAAATTATCTGGGCTTGATTAAGTTTGCTTGGCACAATTTAACCAATAGAATAGTCCCAAAAGTGCAAACCCTCCCCACCCATCTAGGCGTTCCGAAAGCAAATGCTCAAAAGTATTTGAGAAAGATTCCAAAATGTAGTATTGGAACCCAGGTCCACTCTGTTGGGTGTGGGGTTGGTGTTGGTGCAGTGAAACAAGGGAGCATTGTAGAGCTGTGACTACGGAGCGGCCCCATTTCATGGGTATCACCCAGTAAACCCACAGAAACAGCGACTGAGTTGGCACCCTGCCACCACATCAGATAATCCCCTCTCAGCACCTTCTCAGCTCCCTCTCATTAAGAAACAGGGTTTCTAAAAAACCTCTCTCTCTAAAAAAAGGGGGGGCTAAATACACAATATATTACAGAACATATAGTTTTCTACACAAACAATGAAAATAGAGTGTAAAAATCACTCGGACACTTCCTAGTAACAAGACTTTCTTTACAAGAATTCACCAGCAAGCCCGTCTCATGACTTCAGACTACTGCTCACTGCATTGACAACCACAGCTATAGTTAGGCAGTCAGAGCATTACCACAAATACACTGCACGCCTCATCTCAGGGGAGAGACAAACAGAGCACAATGTGTCTGTCTGATTATATCCTGTAATAGTGGACCTACTCAGTAAATATATAGAATTACACATCACTTACCTGTTCAGTACATATATAGAGTTCATTACACATCAATTACCTTGCCAATAGAAACTACCAGGGCCTCCGACAACCACCCTGTTGTTCTGTTGGGGGGGGAGAGAAAGAGAGAGAGAGAGAGAGAGAGAGAGAGAGAGAGAGAGAGAGAGAGATATTATTATTGTGAGAGAGGTTTGAACTTGCAACCTTTCGGTTACTAGTCCAACGCTCTAACCACTAGTCTACCCTGCCGCCCCAAACATCAGTCCTAGCTTGTTATTATAAAAATGTAATTCAATAATGTTTTCAATCAGATTTTTGCTTTCAAAAGCAGCTCTAACATAGAAGAAACATGTGAGAACTAATGAATTTCTACCGTGCTGATATACATTATAGGGAAACAGAAAAACCAAGTATCGTAAGGACCCTGGGTTTATAAGCGCGGATATCGACACCACCGGTCGAGCATGCTTTCGCGGCACAGTCGATAGCGCGCTGGACTTCGGACTAGAAGGTTGAGGGTTCGCGACCTGCTCCCTGCTTGTTTCATTACAGTATTCTAACAAAGCCATGGTATAATTCAGCAATAAGGTCCGAGGGGGTTGTGGTGTATAGGCACAACGCAGAGTTTTTAACGTTTTAATTCATCTATTGTTGTATGGAACACTGCACAGTAAAGTACACACCTTGACAAAGTCAATACTGAATCCAGCCTGACAGAATCCTTGCCTTTCTGGGGAGTTACCATCTGTTCAGAGTAACACAAACACAGAACGATTTAATCATCTCTCAAATGGTAGACCATGTGGGGTTATTTATTTAAAAGATATTAGGGTCCCTATCCTGGACCCAAATAAGGTCTAATCCTGGACCAAAATGTTTTTTTTCTCTCGGCTAGTTTCACGTCACTTACCAGATCGACAGGGAGAATACTCCACCACCTCTCCTCCTTTCTTCAGGAAACACGTACCTACAGGCTCTCGCTCGGATAAGCTGAACGTGCTCCACTGGTAGAGAGGAGCACAGGCCTGAGACAGAGAGACACACAAACACCTCATGAGTACATCAACGACAGAAAGGCCGCGTAACAGAGACAAATACCCGATTTAAAAACTGGAAATCCAGACTAAAGTTCTAGGAATCTGTCTAGCTAGCGCACTCAAGATTGGGTTCTGATAACGGCATGTTCACCGTCTGACTGTACTGAGATAAGGACATGACACTCACCAGGATGTGTTGACCGTACTGAGATAAGGACATGACACTCACCAGGATGTGTTCACCATCAGACTGTACTGAGATAAGGACATGACACTCACCAGGATGTGTTCACCATCTGACTGTACTGAGATAAGGACATGACACTCACCAGGATGTGTTGACCATCTGACTGTACTGAGATAAGGACATGACACTCACCAGGATGTGTTGACCATCTGACTGTACTGAGATAAGGACATGACACTCACCAGGATGTGTTGACCGTTCTGAGATAAGGACATGACACTCACCAGGATGTGTTGACCATCTGACTGTACTGAGATAAGGACATGACACTCACCAGGATGTGTTCACCATCAGACCGTACCGTGGCTCCAAACCACTGGTTGGACTTGAACTCCATCTGGACTCCGTCTATATTCTCACGATCATCTGAAAGAGAAATCATTGTGGGGTTTTAAATGAAGAAACGCCACCTCTTTAAGGGGCGCCCACCCTTTTAAACAATAGCTACTCTACAAATGGTGTCATTTTCAATTGGGAACAATGTTTTAAAACAGTCTGCAACTGGTTATGAAAACAAGCCGTCCAGGTCGTCTCTCCCCGTTCTCTTCCATTTTGGTGACTAACGAAGACGCCCCAGAATATCCACAGAGAAATAGACTGGTAGATATTTGTTATTCCTGATCATTGATAAAGTGCATCAGCAGCTTTCATCGTCCTCCTGATCAGAGCCTGGAGATCAAACTACATTTTTCCCCTAGAGGAAATTACTCACAGGCAACACCCTATAACAACCCCTGTATAGCAAATACCGATCTAGCTGTGACACACACACACACACACACGCCACACGTGCGTGCGTGCTTGTGTTCCTCAATGAGGACAGCTGAACCTATAAATGACCTGTACTGTAGGTCCCTTAATCACCAGACTTCCTATCAGACTGCTCTGTGGTTAGGGTTAACAACGGTCTTCTGTCGTCTCGCCACGTGTAAACCAAGTGAGACTACGGTTAACATTGTCTTTATATGGGGTGTGTCGTGTCCATGTGGAAATGATCACATCTTTGTAACAAACCTGAAAAAGATCAGATAGGACCAAAACAATTGCAAAGATCGTTCTAAATATCCTGTTAGCTGCACAGGTAACCTTTTACATAGCAGGTGTAGGAAAACACCTGAGAGGAGACCCTGCTTTTCTTTTTCAGGGGAAACGGAAGTCAGGTTGAAAATAGTGGATCCCTAAAATAAATTTAAAAAAACAGAAACATCCACTTTCTTCCGACTCCGCAGAGAGTAGCTGCTACGTCGCTGGTATCAAAATACCACGTAGCTGCTACGTCGCTGGTATCAAAATACCACGTAGCTGCTACGTCGCTGGTATCAAAATACCACGTAGCTGCTACGTCGCTGGTATCAAAATACCACGTAGCTGCTACGTCGCTGGTATCAAAATACCACGTAGCTGCTACGTCGCTGGTATCAAAATACCACGTAGCTGCTACGTCGCTGGTATCAAAATACCACGTAGCTGCTACGTCGCTGGTATCAAAATACCACGTAGCTGCTACGTCGCCGGTATCAAAATACCACGTAGCTGCTACGTCGCTGGTATCAAAATACCACGTGTGTGTTGAGGCAGAGTTGAAGTGGCTTTATTGAAACTTTATTCTCAGAGCAGAGCAGAGATGACATATTACTGTAGACATAAAGACTTAAAAAGGAAAGATACACCCATTTTCAAATGTTATATTGTTTTTTTGTACATCTGAGTGATGTTCTATCTATTCCCTGGGGTCATGTTTTCATGTCTTGAGTTATTGCCGTTCAAGCGGACAGAAATCCCGTCTGGCACGACGTAGCGCCGTGATAAAGTCTCTCTACACTGGAAGTTTATAAAAGGAATACGACGTTTAGATGGTGAAAACGTCCATCGTACACGACAGATTTAAATTCTGAAAGATGTCAGAATGGGGGGGGGATTTCTTCTGCCAAATGTTGTTGTTGTTGATATTCCTACCTCGGGAAATGTGTAATTTAACAGAGGGTCCACCACATTTCTCCTATTTGTCTTCATCTTCGGTCCAAGGTGACGTTGTGAATGTCAGACTCCACTCTGTGAGGCACATTGATCTACAGGTTCTATTGTGTGTAGCTCTGTGCAGACACAGGGAGAGAGTTCTATTGTGTGTAGCTCTGTGCAGACACAGGGAGAGAGTTCTAGTGTATACAGATCTGTGCAGACACAGGGAGAGAGTTCTATTGTGTGTAGATCTGTGCAGACACAGGGAGAGAGTTCTATTGTGTGTAGATCTGTGCAGACACAGGGAGAGAGTTCTATTGTGTGTAGATCTGTGCAGACACAGGGAGAAAGTTGCATCTCTGACACACGTGGGAGGATACTCACTACCCTTCCGTGAAAACATACCACAGAGCTCTGTTCCTGTTGAACCATGACTACAGCAAAACTCATAGGAACAACAGCTAGCTCGAACCCAGACTAGAGCACCAGTTAGAGGAGTAACATCCCAGCTCCTGTCTAGCTCTAACCCAGACTAGAGCACCAGTTAGAGGAGTAACATCCCAGCTCCTGTCTAGCTCTAACCCAGACTAGAGCACCAGTTAGAGGAGTAACATCCCAGCTCCTGTCTAGCTCTAACCCAGACTAGAGCACCAGTTAGCTGTCCCCTCCTCTAGCCTGGTGACTAGAACCTTGGCTGCACCTGGTCACACATTATACCCCTGGGACCTCTATATTTATACTTAATCTAGAGACTGTCTGGACAGCTGTAAATATATCTGTCAGTTTAGCCTGTCTTACCCCGAGGAAGACTATGGACAGCTGTAAATATATCTGTCAGTTTAGCCTGTCTTACCCCGAGGAAGACTATGGACAGCTGTAAATATATCTGTCAGTTTAGCCTGTCTTACCCCGAGGAAGACTATGGACAGCTGTAAATATATCTGTCAGTTTAGCCTGTCTTACCCCGAGGAAGACTATGGACAGCTGTAAATATATCTGTCAGTTTAGCCTGTCTTACCCCGAGGAAGACTATGGACAGCTGTAAATATATCTGTCAGTTTAGCCTGTCTTACCCCGAGGAAGACTATGGACAGCTGTAAATATATCTGTCAGTTTAGCCTGTCTTACCCCGAGGAAGACTACGGACAGCTGTAAATATATCTGTCAGTTTAGCACATCTAACTGTGAGAAAGACTCAGTGCCCGAAACATTGGTTCTCCAATAAATCAATGGGAGTAATTAGTTGGCTCTAATTGTGACTTTTAAAAAAATATATGAAAAAGGTTTGCCTGTCCACCAAGAGTAGACTGACAGAGCTGGAAAACAATATTTCATCTGACTGGGACAATCCAGGGAAGAACAACCTAGTGGTTAGAGTGGAGAGGAGGCAAGGGTAGCCTAGTGGTTAGAGCATTGGACTAGTAAGCGGAAGGTTGCAAGTTCAAACCCCCGAGCTGACAAGGTACAATTCTGTCGTTTTGTGTCCAGTACCCCCCCGACCCCCTGACCCTAGGCTGCTTTAACACTAATCTAAACCAATGGCTGAGGCAGCCTCCCCTCACCTCTCAGTCTGCAGGATGACGATCAGCCATCACAAAGGCTCCCATTGTAACCATGTCGACACTTACGGCATCACAATAAGACCAGGAGGCCCCTCAGGCACTGACTGGCAAACCACCATAAAAATTTCAGCAAAGGGAGGCCAATATGGCTAAACCATGACATGGGAAACATATTTAGCATTTATTCCAACTTTGGAGTTGTTTCCGAAGTGTTACGTGCAGAGTTTAGTTCAGACTTGGAAATATTCACTTTTCTTCTCCTTTCCAATAGTCTAGACTACAGTGGGCTTAGTCACGGGAATAAGGAAGTCATTTAATCTGTAGTTAAATCTGTGAGCAAAATCATTTTACTCTTAGGCTAGCCTAGTGGTTAGAGCGTTGGACTAGTAACTGGAAGGTTGCAAGTTCAAACCCCTGAGCTGACAAGGTACAAATCTGTCGTTCTGCCCCTGAACAAGGCAGTTAACCCACTGTTCCTAGGGCGTCATTGAAAATAAGAATTTCTTCTTAACTGACTTGCCTAGTTAAATAAAAGGTCAAATACATTTTAAAATTAAATTAAAACACAACAAACAAAAACCAAGGCTAGAAGGCAAATGATCAAAGTTGCACTGATAAAGAGTGGCACAGGATAAACTGAAATACAAGCCCATGTTCTCCTAAATAGCTTAATGTGTGTAATTCATGGGGCTTGGTTTTGCATTGTGTGTGTCTGTTAGTTTGTTTGTGCTGGGACAAACCCATAAGATGTGCTATAGTGTAAATATTAGTATATGCCACGAGCCACGTCTGTCTACAATGGATGCTTCAAGAAATAACAAGTTACTGACTCATATGCCCCATGTTATAATGTAGAGCAGACAGTCCTTTAAAGGTACTGGGACTCTCCTCCCCCCTCAGTCTCTCTCTGGATCTGCCCCCCCCCCCCCCTCTCTCTCTCTCTCTCTCTCTCTCTCTCTCAACTCAAGGGGCTTTATTGGCATGGGAAACATGATGATGTTGCCAAATCAACTGAAATGGATAAACAAACGTGAAATAAACAATACAAAATGAACAGTAAACATTACACTCACAAAACTTCCAAAAGAACAGTGTACTTTCCCATGTCTATATACAGTGTTGTAATGATGTGCAAATAGTTAAACACAAGGGAAAATAAATCAACATAACAGTCTGCCTGTCTGCGTCTCTGCCTGTCTGCGTCTCTGCCTGTCTGCGTCTCTGCCTGTCTGCGTCTCTGCCTGTCTGCGTCTCTGCCCGTCTGCGTCTCTGCCCGTCTGCGTCTCTGCCCGTCTGCGTCTCTGCCCGTCTGCGTCTCTGCCCGTCTGCGTCTCTGCCTGTCTGCGTCTCTGCCTGTCTGCGTCTCTGCCTGTCTGCGTCTCTGCCTGTCTGCGTCTCTGCCTGTCTGCGTCTCTGCCCGTCTGCGTCTCTGCCCGTCTGCGTCTCTGCCCGTCTGCGTCTCTGCCCGTCTGCGTCTCTGCCCGTCTGTGTCTCCGTCTGCTTGCGTCTGTCTGTCTGTGTAACTCTTAAGCTTAACATTGAGCATGTCTGCATATCTCCAATATAAGCTTCCTAGAAGAGTGAACATCTGCCTTTGCTCCGTCTTACATCCTAAAAACACTTAACGTACCTCATAAAAAGGTCATATTTCACATAGGTATGGTTCAACCAGGTTTTTTAATGTGGACATGACCCTTGACTGAAATAAATGGTCTTCACTTTGAATACCAATCTATCGTGGCCCCCTTCCTGTTCATCACCATGTAGAAGTCGAGAAAGGGGTCAAATCAATGAGATAACTTGTTTTTGTAACAGACATACTCTACTCACCAGTATTGTCAAACTGTACTTGGGTACAGTCACTACTCTTCTGCCATGGGCAGGTATAGACTGCCCCTCGCTCCACCACTGTAGAAGCTGAGGAGGTGTTGGCTCTGGGAGCTCCTATAAGAATGTTTGACCTGAAGAAGAGAAAACGGGCTTAAGTCTAAATACATGAAAACATGGCACCGCACCTATTCTTCTACTGTAGCCTATTAGGGTCGTAAAACAAAGCTATGTCACATGACGAATAGAATACATATGATATTTATTCACATTAACAATAGTATAATTCTACTTTCTCTCATCATAGTTCAAATAAGGCTAATAGCCCCTACGGCAAAAAAGGCAATAAACATATATTATTATATAACTCGATCTTACTGCTTATTATTTGGCTGGAAAAAATCCACAGCAAATCCAAAATAACTTCCTTTAGGACCAGAGAATACATAGGGCTTGTCAATATCCAGATTGAAAGAGGTTGTCCACTGTAAACAGGACAGGATCAAAGCCAAAGATAAACCAAGTTTGCGACGTCTTTCCATCCTGACTGCTAAAGATTCAAGTCTGTAGCCTTATTAAACACGGGGTGTGTTTTAGTTTTTGGCGTTAAGAGCTCAACTGCAATGAGTTCTCCTTTCTTTTTGTAGTCGTTCTAATGATGATACACCGAGATCCCACACTCCATTTCCATATATCCGGCGCCAGTTCAGTAAACCACTCCGCTAAACAGTTTCACTGCTTCACCAGCATTACCAGGAAAAGAGTCCAATTCGAATCAACTCGTATCATCAATCGTACAGTTCATGCGATTCAACGTAACAAATCTCTGTACAACGTAAAACAAAAAAAATACAACCTCGACAGCCCCCGCGTTGTGTTGTGTTACAGCAACACTCAAATATATATATATATATATATATATATATACTTCCGGGTCAAGGGAATTTCAGAATTGTTCTAAATAAAAGTTCCCCACATATTAGTAGAAAAGTGTTATTGTCATGTATTTATATTCACGATATATGAAAAATAATTGTCTAAACATTAACAATGATTCATATGTGTTCCTATTTAAGTGACATTTGCATTAAATGTGGGTTTTAAAACATGTTCCAAGCCGGGACAAATAAATGCCCCCAATTCAATACAACGTATATGAAATAGACATTGGTTTATAGAAAGACAACTATTATTCTAGGTGCCAAAGTAAAAGTGGAGTCAGTTGCGATTTCTCACTATGATCTGTAGAATCTATTTATACATGGTGTTATTTCATGGGTAACTGAGACCTATACGCCCAGCAACACTTTCTACTCCACCTAGTCCATTGGTCCCAATGCAATACACTACAGACCTATAAATTACATATTGGCTAAGTGTCCAGTGCCTCCATTTTAAGATGTTTTATCAGTCCAGCAGCACTTGCTCTGAGCTTGTTTTTTGTTCAAACTCACCTTTTTTTTGTATAATAGGGGTTAGTCTCTGATTGGTTGGGAGTTAACTCTGTTAGCCTGGGGATCTGGTTCCTCTTCCTAACATCATCTGATGACATCATCAGAACAACATTCTATTTATCATTAGTAGACTGTTAGTAGACTGTACCCTGGTTTTATGGACACACAAACAATCATTTTTCCTGTACAGTGCAATTTGTTTGTGCAATACAACAAAAATACAGTAAGACTTTTCTTTAAAATTACATTTTAAAATTGCATCCTTGAACAATAGTACCAGTAAATTAACAAATAAATCATACAATTAAAATAATATATAGTTTTTTAATTGTCATTGTATACTTAAACTTCAGCCATTTCTCAATGTGCTCCACCTTATAATATTCATTATCTTGTATAAAGTAGTCATTATTTTTAGTTTAGATTTTTTTTTTAAGATAATTTTTTTACATGATGCAAAGCTGCAAGACAATATTCATTTTATATCATACACACAGCGTTTTACCGTGAACTTTTATTTTGAAGACACATTTCTAAAACCGGAAGTCTTAAAGCTGCTGCCGTGACGCTATAACGCTATAATAACCGTCAAAAACCCAGTGGTAAAACCCGACAATGGTTCCAATCTTTTTTTTCATCGTTCATTTTTGCGTCTGTGATTTGTAGGTCTACTTTATATAAGGTCTGTGTCTGACGTGATGTTTTGATACGGATATCAATATATTCGCCTCAATTTTCTCAACAATATAAAAATGCTAAATAACAACAGAGAAGTCCTCAGTAAAACTACAAATTCCTTGCATGTCATCTCTACCGACACTGTCAGATACCGTTCAGCAGCGCGATCAGAGACCAGCAGTGTCCAACCCATGACCTTCTTATGTCCCCTTAGCTAGCTAGTTAGGAGGTAGATCAAAACATCATGTTGTTTAACTGAGCCTTAATCATTGTTTGTACAATATGTCGACTTTAGTGCCTTTCAAACCTTAGGGCATTTTTTGAAGGATGCTGCATAAGAGCATTAAAAGGGGAGAAGACCGCTAGAAGTCTGGCCATGTGGAGAAGAGCAGCTATAGTGAGGGGTAATTTACCGGTTTGGTCAGAGCCAGCATGAGGGATAAAGTTTATCCTGCCTCCTTGAGTAAAGCTATTAAGCTCAGTTTGAGCATCTTAGCAATACAATATATTCTATACAGCTGTCAACATTCTACAAGGAAAGAGGCACTTAATTATGTAATCATTAACCGGATTACCCCGGATACTAGACTTCGAGGATACTAGACTTCGATGAGGGATAACTCAGTTCTAGAATGTTGTCATTGATGAGAATGTTTGAAAAAAAAAGAATCCATTGACATTCAGAATGTCCACATCCAGTCTGTATTTTAGTTTCATGACTAGAGACAAGTCTACAAAAAGGCACAGTATGTATTTATTCAGAGTGGTACATGCATTCACACAGCCTTGATTTCTTCCCACGATATGATCGAAATCACAAATGATCAATTAAAAGTTTATGGAAAAACTGCACTTGTCCTAATGTGAAAAGTACAGTTTATTAAATATTCTACAGGTGTAATGTCATCAATCAAACTTAATTTATATAGCACATTTCTTACAACTAATACATTTTAAGATGTTCAAAGTCATGCATTGAAAGGCATGTGTCACTTAACATCCTTCCTGATGGCAGGTCTCTATAGGTGACCAGGGTATTCTCTCTACCACATGTGAATGTCTCCATGGAGCTCATAAGTGGAGCCATGCAACCTACTTTGGCGGTTCACAGTATCGGCTGTATGGGTGTGGAATGAGAATAGAGGAAGCTAGCTGAGCTCCCAACCAGGGGCAGTCAGTGGAGGACCTGTACCCGGCAGAAGACTACAACTCTCTGTCCTGAGAGCCCACAGAGGAGGATCTGTACCCGGCAGAAGACTACAACTCTCTGTCCTGAGAGCCCCCAGAGGAGGATCTGTACCCGGCAGAAGACTACAACTCTCTGTCCTGAGAGCCCACAGAGGAGGATCTGTACCCGGCAGAAGACTACAACTCTCTGTCCTGAGAGCCCACAGAGGAGGATCTGTACCCGGCAGAAGACTACAACTCTCTGTCCTGAGAGCCCACAGGGGAGGATCTTCAGTGGGTAAGGAACCCCCTCACGGGCAGGTTCAGTGGAATGACAAGTCTCCATGAACCTGAGCCAGAACAACCGCTACCCCTCCCTGTCATCCCTGTCTGTACTGGACATTATTAAAAAACAAGGGCACCTGGGGCATGCTGGCATCCTGGCTGGCATGGCGCTGTCGATGGAGCAGCAGGAGGCTATAAAGGAGGCTATACCGTAGGATATACCGTAGGATAAACAGGAGGCTATACCGTAGGATATACCGTAGGATATACAGGAGGCTATACCGTAGGATAAACAGGAGGCTATACCGTAGGATATACAGGAGGATATACAGGAGGCTATACCGTAGGATAAACAGGAGGCTATACCGTAGGATATACCGTAGGATAAACAGGAGGCTATACCGTAGGATAAACAGGAGGCTATATCGTAGGATATACAGGAGGCTATACCGTAGGATATACAGGAGGCTATACCGTAGGATATACAGGAGGATATACCGTAGGATATACAGGAGGCTATACCGTAGGATATACAGGAGGCTATACCGTAGGATATTCAGGAGGCTATACCATAGGATAATACAGGAGGATATACAGGAGGCTATACCGTAGGATATACAGGAGTCTATACCGTAGGATAAACAGGAGGCTATACCGTAGGATAAACAGGAGGCTATACCGTAGGATAAACAGGAGGCTATACCGTAGGATATACAGGAGGCTATACCGTAGGATATACAGGAGGCTATACCGTAGGATAAACAGGAGGCTATACCGTAGGATATACAGGAGGCTATACCGTAGGATATACAGGAGGCTATACCGTAGGATATACAGGAGGCTATACCGTAGGATATACAGGAGGCTATACCATAGGATATACAGGAGGCTGTACCGTAGGATATACAGGAGGCTATACCGTAGGATATACAGGAGGCTATACCGTAGGATAAACAGGAGGCTATACCGTAGGATAAACAGGAGGCTATACCGTAGGATAAACAGGAGGCTATACCGTAGGATATACAGGAGGATATACAGGAGGCTATACCGTAGGATAAACAGGAGGCTATACCGTAGGATATACCGTAGGATAAACAGGAGGCTATACCGTAGGATATACCGTAGGATAAACAGGAGGCTATATCGTAGGATATACAGGAGGCTATACCGTAGGATATACAGGAGGCTATACCGTAGGATATACAGGAGGCTATACCGTAGGATATACAGGAGGCTATACCGTAGGATATACAGGAGGCTATACCGTAGGATAAACAGGAGGCTATACCGTAGGATAAACAGGAGGCTATACCGTAGGATAAACAGGAGGCTATACCGTAGGATATACAGGAGGATATACAGGAGGCTATACCGTAGGATAAACAGGAGGCTATACCGTAGGATATACCGTAGGATAAACAGGAGGCTATACCGTAGGATATACCGTAGGATAAACAGGAGGCTATATCGTAGGATATACAGGAGGCTATACCGTAGGATATACAGGAGGCTATACCGTAGGATATACAGGAGGATATACAGGAGGCTATACCGTAGGATATACAGGAGGATATACAGGAGGCTATACCGTAGGATAACAGGAGGCTATACCGTAGGATATACCGTAGGATAAACAGGAGGCTATACCGTAGGATATACCGTAGGATAAACAGGAGGCTATATCGTAGGATATACAGGAGGCTATACCGTAGGATATACAGGAGGCTATACCGTAGGATATACAGGAGGATATACAGGAGGCTATACCGTAGGATATACAGGAGGCTATACCGTAGGATATACAGGAGGCTATACCGTAGGATATTCAGGAGGCTATACCATAGGATATACAGGAGGCTATACCGTAGGATATACAGGAGGCTATACCGTAGGATATACAGGAGTCTATACCGTAGGATAAACAGGAGGCTATACCGTAGGATAAACAGGAGGCTATACCGTAGGATAAACAGGAGGCTATACCGTAGGATATACAGGAGGCTATACCGTAGGATATACAGGAGGCTATACCGTAGGATATACAGGAGGCTATACCGTAGGATAAACAGGAGGCTATACCGTAGGATAAACAGGAGGCTATACCGTAGGATAAACAGGAGGCTATACCGTAGGATATACAGGAGGCTATACCGTAGGATATACAGGAGGCTATACCGTAGGATATACAGGAGGCTATACCGTAGGATATACAGGAGGCTATACCGTAGGATATACAGGAGGCTGTACCGTAGGATATACAGGAGGCTATACCGTAGGATATACAGGAGGCTATACCGTAGGATAAACAGGAGGCTATACCGTAGGATAAACAGGAGGCTATACCGTAGGATAAACAGGAGGCTATACCGTAGGATATACAGGAGGCTATACCGTAGGATATACAGGAGGCTATACCGTAGGATATACAGGAGGCTATACCGTAGGATAAACAGGAGGCTGTACCGTAGGATATTCAGGAGGCTATACCGTAGGATATACAGGAGGCTATACCGTAGGATGTACAGGAGGCTATACCGTAGGATATACAGGAGGCTATACCGTAGGATATACAGGAGGCTATACCGTAGGATATACAGGAGGCTATACCGTAGGATATACAGGAGGCTATACCGTAGGATATACAGGAGGCTATACAGGAGGCTATACCGTAGGATATACAGGAGGCTATACCGTAGGATATACAGGAGGCTATACAGGAGGCTATACCGTAGGATATACAGGAGGCTATACAGGAGGCTATACAGGAGGCTATACAGGAGGCTATACAGGAGGCTATACCGTAGGATATACAGGAGGCTATACCGTAGGATATTCAGGAGGCTATACAGCAGGCAACAGTTGGACAGAGCACCAACCCCAACCATGAGGAGAGAAGGTTGACGGCCAGAAATTATAGAGCAGTGGTTAGGGCCAATCACGTTCCTCCGTCACTGCTAAAAATAAAAAAAACACTCCTCAGATCACAGTCATTGGATGGTGGGACGCAGATAACAAAGAGGAGGGCATTAAGGCATTCCACATGGCTACAGGGATGGATGTGCAGGAGTCAGGGCTTTGCGGTCACAGGGTCTGGGATCCTTCAGCAGTCTTACTTGCTGAAGGGCCCAGTTATCCCTGCCTGTACCTGACATGGTTGAAAAACAAGTGAACAATTAATAAATACCACACACAAACAACAGAATAGGTTATGTTGCATTCAAGTTTTGCTAAAAGCAGCCAACTAAAGTAATGTAGTAAATGTAAGTTCAATCACAAAGGTATTTTATCATGGACACAGTGGGAGTTTTTTATTTATTTAACTTTTATTTACCTAGGCAAGTCAGTAAAGAACAAATTCTTATTTACAATGACGGCCTACCGAGGAACAGTGGGTTAACTGCTGTCGTGTCTTTGGCTATGCCGGATTAAGTGATATGACATGCTATTCTATAAAATAATTTCTCTGTAATTAATATTACCTGATTGAGGTAATCATGTAAATGTAATTAACTAGAGAGTCGGGGCACCACGAAATAATATCTATTGAGCTGTTATCTTCAGAATAAACTCTTAAAGACGTAGTCATATTTTACATCAATATCAGTCAATATCAATCGTCATCTTAATTCAGTCTCATCTGAAAGTTCTTGGTTATCTGCACAAACCCTGGCTAACAAGTTGAATCAGCAATACAAAATTGGGTTTAATTATTTATTTACTAAATACCTAACTAATCACAGAGAATTACACATACACATATTTAATCATAACTTGATTACAAATTACGTCATAAAGGAAAACGTCCCTAGCGGGCGGAACAGATATGACAGCTTGTTGTACAAAAGAAAAGGGGCTGGGTTTGAGTGAAAGAGCGGGAAGACTGAGGAACAAAGGGAAGAAGCTGTGCTATCGTAAATACAGTGTCTTATGCATTCTAAATTACCGCCCATTTGGAAAAGGAAAATGCAATAAATATTTACTCTGAGCTGTGCTTCCCATATAGCTTCAGAAGACCTAGAAACACCTGCTGATGCTCGATTCCCATATCACTTCAGAAAACCTAGAAACACCTGCTGATGCTTGCTTCCCATATCACTGCAGAAGGCCTGGAAACACCTGCTGATGCTTGCTTCCCATATCACTGCAGAAGGCCTGGAAACACCTGCTGATGCTTGCTTCCCATATCACTGCAGAAGGCCTGGAAACACCTGCTGATGCTTGCTTCCCATATCACTGCAGAAGGCCTGGAAACACCTGCTTTTCGTGCTACTCTTTTTTTATATAGTTGACACACTTGATCACATTCTGGAGAGTGGCGTGAAGCTCAGGCACCATGTCCTTCGCTGCCAATGCCTCCATGTGAAGGAAACTGTGGTTCCACGTAGCCCTCTGTGCTTTCTCCACTTTACTACTTTGCTTTCCAAGTATGGCAGCTTCCCCATCAGTGGTCACACCGACACACCCATCACAGGCCAGTCCCACGGAGCCCAGGTACACATCCATTCTGTAAAAGACAGCCTCTGACCAGTCCCACAGAGCCCAGGTACATATCAATTGTGTTAAAGACAGCCTCTGACCAGTCCCACAGAGCCCAGGTACACATCCATTGTGTTAAAGACAGCCTCTGACCAGTCCCACAGAGCCCAGGTACATATCCACTGTGTTAAAGACAGCCTCTGACCAGTCCCACAGAGCCCAGGTACATATCCACTGTGTTAAAGACAGCCTCTGACCAGTCCCACAGAGCCCAGGTACATATCCACTGTGTTAAAGACAGCCTCTGCAGTGGTGGTAATGGTGGGCAAATCAGCACTGGAAGGGAACTGCTCCTCGTAGTTATTATCCCAGACGTGTCTGACATAAACCATTAGAATGGCACGGTTAGCCACATGTGTGGATTCATCAAGATGCAGTGCATCATGGCCGTTTGCACTGATGCGCTCTGATGTCTGGTGCTTTATGTCCTCAGACATGTCCTGGATTCTCCTCCTCGTGGTGTCATCGGAAAGGGTATGGTTTTATTAAGTTTGTGGGCGACTGACTGTCTTATCTTCATGGTTTGGTGTCCAGGTGTCTTTTCATGTTGTAGGGTTTCCTGCTCTCATTAGCTAACAGCTCGTTGCATTGGACGTCTACACTCACCCTGCCTGTCTTCTACATATGTAAAACCACATTTGATGAAGTCGGGGTGGTATTTTCTCTTCTTGACAGGGACTGGGTTGCAGTGGCGACCCATCAATCAGGACAAGTGGGGCAGAGCACCTGTTTTGAGACCCACATTTTTAGCAAAACATTTTAAATAAAGAACAAATAAAACAATTATAACATATCATTTGTGCATGTTATTTTGGCATTAATAGAGTGTCTTTCAAAACTATTCATCCCCCTTGGCGTTTTTCCTATTTTGTTGCATTACAAGCTGTAATATAAAGTGATTTACATTTGGATTTCAAATAATAAACATAAACAAAATTGTCCAAATTGGTGAATTGAAATTGAAAAAATTAAATGTTGATTTAAAAACGGAAAAGTGGTGCGTGCATATGTACTCATCCCCTTTGCTATGAAGCCCCTAAATAGATCTGGTGCAACTAATTACCTTCAGAAGTCACATAATTAGTTAAATAAAGTCCACCTTTGTGCAATCTAAGTGTCACATGATCTCAGTATATATACACCTGTTCTGAAAAGCCTCAGAGTCTGCAACACCACTAAGCAAGGGGCACCACCAAGCAAGCGGCACCATGAAGACCAAGGAGCTCTCCAAACAGGTCAGGGACACAGTTCTGGAGAAGTACAGATCAGGGTTGGGTTATGAAAAAATATACGAAACTTTGAACATCCAACGGAGCACCATTAAATCCATTATTAAAAAATGGAAAGAATATGGCACCACAACAAACCTGCCAAGAGAGGGCCGCCCACCAAAACTCACAGACCAGGCAAGGAGGGCATTAATCAGAGAGACAACAAAGAGACCAAAGATAACCCCGAAGGAGCTGCAAAGCTCCACAGCGGAGATTGGAGCATCTGTCCATAGGACCACTTTATGCCGTACACTCCACAGAGCTGGGCTTTACAGAAGAGTGGCCAGAAGAAAGCCATTGCTTAAAGAGAAAAATAAGAAACCCCATTTTGTTTTCACCAAAACGAATGTGGGAGACTCCCCAAATATATAGATAAAGGTACTCTGGTCAGATGAGACTAAAATTGAGCTTTTTGGCCATCAAGGAAAATGCTATGTCTGTCGCAAACCCAACACCTCTCATCACCCCGAGAACACCATCCCCACAGTGAAGCATGGTGGTGGCAGCATCATGCTGTGGGGATGTTTTTCATCGGCAGGGACTGGGAAACTGGTCAGAATTGAAGGAATGATGGATGGGGCTAAGTACAGGGAAATTCTTGAGGGAAACCTGTTTCAGTCTTCCAGAGATTTGAGACTGGGACGGAGGTTCACCTTCCAGCAGGACAATGACCCTAAGCATACTGCTAAAGCAACACTCGAGTGGTTTAATGGGAAACATTTAAATGTCTTGGAATGGCCAAATCAAAGCCCAGACCTCAATCTAATTGAGAATCTGTGGTATGACTTAAAGATTGCTGTACACCAGTGGAACCTATCCAACTTAAACGAGCTGGAGCAGTTTTGCCTTGAAGAATGGGCAAAAATCCCAGTGGCTTGATGTGCCAAGTTTATAGAGAAATACCCCAAGAGACTTGCAGACTGTAATTGCTGCAAAAGGTGACTCTACAAAGTATTGACTTTGGTGGGGTGAATAGTTATGCAAGCTCAGGTTTTCATTTTTTTGGTCTTATTTCTTGTTTGTTTCACAATAAATATTTTGCATCTTCAAAAATTGTAGGCATGTTGTATAATCAAATGATACAACCCCTAAAAAATTTTTTTTTAATTCCAGGTTATAAGGCAACAAAATAGGAAAAATGCCAAGGGGTGTGAATACTTTCACAAGCCACTGTAAGTGCCAAGTATCAGTTTGCAAACAATGTAAAAGAAAAAATATATATATATCATTGAGTTAACAAAGCTGCATACAAACATGGTCTTTCCTTTGTTTTCTTATAATGAAGGCAGCTCCAAAATTTCAGTCTCTCTCTTTCTGTGGTTCCACGTAGCCCTCTGTGTTTTCTGCACACACAACATTCTATTATAAGAATTGTGTTATTTGACGTGTCAACTTAAAAGCTTATTTAATGCGTAAATAGTGTTATTTGAAGTGTCTTTTTTGACACGCAAAAACCCAAACAGCGTTAAATGTCCCTCACCCTAATAATTTGGTCTATTTTTACCTCTTAATTTTGCCTACTGTTCTAACTTGGTGGTGAACACGTAGCCTATAACCTGTTTTAGAGAAACGTAATCATTGAATAGTGTCAGAGCTTTCATTGTCTGCTTATATGCCCCCTTTATTTATCTTACTGTTCTGACTTGGTGTACACTGTAAGAACGGCCCATGTTCTGAATTCTGTCGCTGTACATTTCAAAGGTGCTTAACAAATAGTTATATTGACTACTTCCGTCGTCGCTCTGCAAGGGCCGCTGCTTTTGTGGCGCGATGGGTAACGATGCTTTGTCCGTGTCAGTTGTCTTAATCAAAATTACGGATTGTCTCTTATCTGCTTGTCGTCCCCTTATGCTATAGTTACATGTACATCTCAATTGTCAGTAGAAACCACATTTGTTTAAGTAGGTCAGCCATATCAGCTATGTTTTTTAAAAGGCAGTAAATGAGGCTAAATGAACTGTTTCGCTGCCAGACAAGACTCCGCTGAGAGCCAGGTGTAGCAGTGGTAAGGTGTTGGGACAGCTTTATGTAGGCCCTAACAGTTTGTGGGCACCGCTTGGCACCGTTATAGTGCAATTAATGTATTGTTCAGTGTATTTGCTTTTCTGACATGCATCCCACTTTTATTTTTGTTTCCCCCACCAAGATTTACATGCTAAAATCGCCACTGTTGGGTTGTCTGCCTTATTGTTGACATTGGAAGCAGCTGTAAATGAAGAGGAGAGCTGCACGTTTTAAAAAACTTGTTCATGATTTTACTCTGACAAAATCTGAGATGACAGTGTTGTTAACCAAAGGCTAAGCTTGAGAGCTAGCATATTTATTTCATTTCATTTGCGATTTTCATGAATAGTTAACGTTGCGTTATGGTAATGGGCTTGAGGCTGTATTTACGATCCTGGATCCAGGATGGCGAGTATCAAAACTTGTTCATGATTTTACTCTGACAGCTAGCCTGCATGAGTTAAATGACAGCTAACTATCCACATGCGAAATGCCTGCAGAACACATGTGCATTGTTTGCTGTCAATCAAGCTAGCTGTCAGAAGATCTCTATCTGATTGGACGTGTCACATATAAAACAAAACATTGCTGCAGAATGACATTTTTAAATTGGATCAGTGTGTGTGTGTGGGTGGGGCGAGAACGTTTTCGTATTGGTCAGTGAGTGTTTATACCGAAAAACCCTCTTGAGTCCGAACGTAGAAAGCCATTTCGTCACTGCGACGCGCTGCACGTATAAAGTCAGCAACGATAGGTGTTGCGATGGTATCCTTTCAAAAATAAAAGTGAAGTTGCGGCGATTACCTTTCAAAAATAAATACTATTCTTATTTTGTATATATTCTTGCACAATTCCCGAGACCCCTTAAAATCCTCCCGACCCCCCCCCCCCAGTTGAGAATCACTGCCTGACTATAGCCCCCCCCCCAGTTGAGAATCACTGCCTGACTATAGCCCCCCCCCCAGTTGAGAATCACTGCCTGACTATAGCCCCCCCCCAGTTGAGAATCACTGCCTGACTATAGCCCCCCCCCAGTTGAGAATCACTGCCTGACTATAGCCCCCCCCCCCCCCCAGTTGAGAATCACTGCCTGACTATAGCCCCCCCCCCCAGTTGAGAATCACTGCCTGACTATAGCCCCCCCCCCCCCCCCCCCAGTTGAGAATCACTGCCTGACCTGTGGGGTAACTATAGCCCCCCCCCCCCCAGTTGAGAATCACTGCCTGACCTGTGGGGTAACTATAGCCCCCCCCCCCAGTTGAGAATCACTGCCTGACCTGTGGGGTAACTATAGCCCCCCCCCCCTCTCCTAAACACAGGGTGTTGACATACAAAGGTAAAGATAAAGGTATGTGGATGATGGTCAAGCGTTGGCAAACAAACTATGAAGAGAAATAAGTGGCTACAGTTGACACTATTTCTGGGGGGGGGTGCTATTTAATGAAATGTTGTTTTTAGAAAAGGAGAATTTTTCCCAAGGACCTGGGGTTATCACTCACTGACTGCTTTATTAAAAACTGAGTACAATTTGTATCTCTAAACAAGTTGATTATTTATCTTTCGGCTCCCCAAATGGTGTGTGTATATATACTTTGTATATATATATATATATATATATATATATATATATATATATATATATATATATATATATATATATATATATATATATATATATGAGTTGCAAAGAAAAAGCCATATCTCAGACTGGCCAATAAAAAGAAAAGATTAAGATGGGCAAAAGAACACAGACACTGGACAGATGAACTCTGCCTAGAAGGCCAGCATCCCGGAGTCGCCTCTTCACTGTTGACGTTGAGACTGGTGTTTTGCGGGTACTATTTAATGAAGCTGCCATTTGAGGACTTCTGAGGTGTATGTTTCTCAAAATAGACACTCGAATGTACTTGTCCTCTTGCTCAGTTGTGCACCGGGGCCTCCTACTCCTCTTTCTATTCTTATAGCCAGTTTGCGCTTTTCTGTGAAGGGAGTAGGACACAGCGTTGTACGAGATCTTCAGTTTCTTGACAATTTCTCACATGGAATAATCTTAATTTCTCAGAACAAGAATAGACTGACGAGGTTCAGAAGAAAGTTCTTTGTTTCTGGCCTTTTTGAGCCTGTAATCAGACACACAAATGCTGATGCTCCAGATACTCATCTAGTCTAAAGAAGGCCAGTTTTATTGCTTCTTCAATCAAATCAAATCCAATTTAATTAGTCACATGCGCCGAATACAACAGAATACAACACCTTACAGTGAAATGCTGACTTTACAAGCCCCTAACCGACAGTGCAGTTTCAAAAAATACGGAGAAGAATAAGAGATAAACAATAACAAGTAATTAAAGAGGAGCAGTAAAAAATTACAATATATACAGGGGGTGTGGAGGCTATATACAGGGTATTACGGTACAGAGTCATTGTGGAGGCTATATACAGGGTATTACGGTACAGAGTCATTGTGGAGGCTATATACAGGGTATTACGGTACAGAGTCAATGTGGAGGCTATATACAGGGTGTTACGGTACAGAGTCAATGTGGAGGCTATATACAGGGTATTACGGTACAGAGTCAATGTGGAGGCTATATACAGGGTATTACGGTACAGAGTCATTGTGGAGGCTATATACAGGGTATTACGGTACAGAGTCAATGTGGAGGCTATATACAGGGTGTTACGGTACAGAGTCAATGTGGAGGCTATATACAGGGGGTACCAGTACAGAGTCAATGTGGAGGCTATATACAGGGTATTACGGTACAGAGTCAATGTGGAGGCTATATACAGGGTATTACGGTACAGAGTCATTGTGGAGGCTATATACAGGGTATTACGGTACAGAGTCAATGTGGAGGCTATATACAGGGGGTACCGGTACAGAGTCAATGTGGAGGCTATATACAGGGGGTACTGGTACAGAGTCAATGTGGAGGCTATATACAGGGTATTACGGTACAGAGTCAATGTGGAGGCTATATACAGGGTATTACGGTACAGAGTCAATGTGGAGGCTATATACAGGGTATTACGGTACAGAGTCAATGTGGAGGCTATATACAGGGTATTACGGTACAGAGTCAATGTGGAGGCTATATACAGGGTATTACGGTACAGAGTCAATGTGGAGGCTATATACAGGGTATTACGGTACAGAGTCAATGTGGAGGCTATATACAGGGTATTACGGTACAGAGTCAATGTGGAGGCTATATACAGGGTGTTACGGTACAGAGTCAATGTGGAGGCTATATACAGGGTATTACGGTACAGAGTCAATGTGGAGGCTATATACAGGGTATTACGGTACAGAGTCAATGTGGAGGCTATATACAGGGTATTACGGCACAGAGTCAATGTGGAGGCTATATACAGGGTATTACGGTACAGAGTCAATGTGGAGGCTATATACAGGGTATTACGGTACAGAGTCAATGTGGAGGCTATATACAGGGTATTACGGTACAGAGTCAATGTGGAGGCTATATACAGGGGGTACTGGTACAGAGTCAATGTGGAGGCTATATACAGGGTATTACGGTACAGAGTCAATGTGGAGGCTATATACAGGGTATTACGGTACAGAGTCAATGTGGAGGCTATATACAGGGGGTACTGGTACAGAGTCAATGTGGAGGCTATATACAGGGTATTACGGTACAGAGTCAATGTGGAGGCTATATACAGGGTATTACGGTACAGAGTCATTGTGGAGGCTATATACAGGGTATTACGGTACAGAGTCAATGTGGAGGCTATATACAGGGTATTACGGTACAGAGTCAATGTGGAGGCTATATACAGGGTATTACGGTACAGAGTCAATGTGGAGGCTATATACAGGGTGTTACGGTACAGAGTCAATGTGGAGGCTATATACAGGGGGTTACGGTACAGAGTCAATGTGGAGGCTATATACAGGGTGTTACGGTACAGAGTCAATGTGGAGGCTATATACAGGGGGTTACGGTACAGAGTCAAGGTGGAGGCTATAGTGTCACGCCTTGGTCTTAGTGTTTTGTGTTTTCGTTATATATTTTGGTCAGGCCAGGGTGTTACATGGGTTTACGTGCGGTGTTTCGTATTGGGGTTTTATAGGATTTGGGATTGCTAGATTTAGGAGTGTGTCTAGTTAGGCTTGGCTGCCTGAGGCGGTTCTTGATCAGAGTCAGGTGCTTCTCGTTGCCTCTGATTGGGAACCGTATTTAGGTAGCCTGAGTTCGCTTTGTCTTTGGTGGGTGATTGTTCCTGTCTCTGTGTAGTTTCACCAGATAGGCTGTATTAGGTTTCACGTTCCGTTTGTTGTTTTGTATTTATTAAGTTATTTCATGTATCGTCATTTTCTCTTCATTAAAGAACATGAGTAACCACCACGCTGCATTTCGGTCCGACTCTCTCTCAACAAACGAAGAACGCCGTTACAGAATCACCCACCACATACGGACCGAGCGGCGTGGAAACAGGCAGCGACCGCAGGAAAAGCGAAAGGAGGAATGGACATGGGAAGACGTATTGGATGGCAAAGGTTGTTACACTTGGGAGGAGATACTGGCTGGAAGAGATCGCCTCCCATGGGAACAGGTGGAGGCACTTAGGAGAGCAGAGGCAGCCGGAGATAAGAGCCGACGATACGAGGGAACACGGTTGGCAAGGAAACCCGAAAAGCAGCCCCAAAATTTTTTGGGGGGGGGGCTCAGAGGGAGAGTGGCTGAGTCGGGTGTCAGACCTGAGCCAACTCTCCCTGCTAATCGTGAAGAGCAGTTGCAGTGGGAGAGGCTGCATCACTTGGAGAATTGGACATGGGAGGAGGAACTGGACGGAAAAGAACCCTGGGCTCAGCCTGGAGAATATCGCCGTCCCAAGGAAGAACTAGAGGCGGCTAAAGCAGAGAGGCGCTGGTATGAGGAGGCACGGCGACGCGGATGGAAGCCTGAGAGTCGGCCCCAAAAATGTATTGGGGGGGGGCTTACAGGGAGTATGGCTATGCCAGGTAGGAGACCTGCGCAAACTCCCTGTGCTTACTGGGGGGCTAAAGAGACCGGGCAGGCACCGTGTTATGCTAGTGAGCGCACGGTGTCTCCAGTGCGGGTGCATAGCCCGGTACGGTTCATACCAGCCCTTCGTATTGGCCGGGCTAGAGTGGGCATCGAGCCAGGTAAGCTTGGGCAGGCTCGGTGCTCAAGAGCTCCAGTGCGCCTGCACGGTCCGGTCTATCCAGAGCCACCTCCACACACCAGTCCTCCGGTAGCAGCTCCCCGCACCAGGCTTCCTGTGCGTGTCCTCGCTCCAGTATCACCAGTGCCCGCACCACGCATCAGGCCTACAGTGCGCCTCGCCTCTCCTGCTCTGTCGGAGTCTCCCGCCTGTTCAGCACAGCCAGAGCCTTCCTTCCCTCCTGCGCTGTCGGAGTCTCCCGCCTGTTCAGCGCAGCCAGCGTTTTCCTCCTCTCCTGCGCTGTCGGAGTCTCCTGTCTGTTCAGTGCAGCCAGCGTTTTCCTCCTCTCCTGCGCTGTCGGAGTCTCCCGCCTGTTCAGCGCTATCAGAGCCTTTCTTCTCTACAGCGCTGCCGGAGCCTCCTGCCTGTTTGAAGCAGCCTGAGCTGCCAGTCTGCAGGGTGCTGTCAGCCTGCATGGAGCAGTTAGAGATGTCAGTCTGCATGAAGCAGCCAGAGCTGTCAGTCTGCAAGGAGCTGCCAGTCTGCATGAAGCAGCCAGAAATGCCAGTCTGCAAGGAGCTGCCAGTCTGCAAGGAGCTGCCAGTCTGCAAGGAGCTGTCAGCCTGCAAGGAGCTGCCAGTCTGCAGGGAACTGTCAGTCTGCAAGGAGCTGTCAGTCTGCAAGGAGCTGTCAGTCTGCAAGGAGCTGCCAGTCTGCAAGGAGCTGTCAGTCTGCATGAAGCAGCCAGAGCTGTCAGTCTGCAAAGAGCTGCCAGTCTGCAAGGAGCTGCCAGTCTGCAAGGAGCTGCCAGTCTGCAAAGAGCTGTCAGCCTGCATGGAGCAGTCAGAGCTGTCAGTCTGCGAGGAGCTGCCAGTCTGCAAGGAGCTGCCAGTCTGCAAGGAGCTGCCAGTCTGCAAGGAGCTGTCAGTCTGCAAGGAACTGTCAGTCTGCAAGGAGCTGTCAGCCTGCATGGAGCAGTCAGAGCTGTCAGTCTGCAAAGAGCTGCCAGTCTGCAAGGAGCTGTCAGCCTGCATAGAGCAGCTAGATCCGCCAGTCAACCAGAATCTTCCAGATCTGCTAGTCAACCTGAATCTTCCAGAACCGCCAGCCAGCCAGGATCTACCGGAGCCTACTACCTACCTGAGCTTCATCTCAGTACTGGGCTTCCTCTCAGTACTGGGCTTCATCTCAGTACTGGGCTTCCTCTCAGTACTGGGCTTCCTCTCAGTACTGGGCTTCCCCTCAGTTCCGGGTTGCCCCTCAGTTCCGGGCTGCCCCTCAGTTCCGGGCTGCCCCTCAGTCCCGAGCTGCCCCTCAGTCCCGAGCTGCCCCTCAGTCCCGAGCTGCCTCAGTCCCGAGCTGCCTCAGTCCCGAGCTGCCCCTCAGTCCCGAGCTGCCCCTCAGTCCCGAGCTGCCCCTCAGTCCCGAGCTGTCCCTCAGTCCCGAGATGCCCCTCAGTCACGAGCTGCTCCTTAGTTCTGTGGGGTTCTGGGTGAGGACTATTAGGCCATGGTCGGCGGCGAGGGTGGATTATCCCAGGACGCGAAGGGGAGGAACTAGGACATTAATGAAGTGGGGTCCACGTCCCGAGCCGGAGCCGCCACCAATGACAGACGCCCACCCGGGCCCTCCCTATGGTTTTGAGGTGCGTCCGGGAGTCCGCACCTTGGGGGGGGGGGGGGTTCTGTCACGCCTTGGTCTTAGTGTTTTGTGTTTTCGTTATATATTTTGGTCAGGCCAGGGTGTGACATGGGTTTACGTGTGGTGTTTCGTATTGGGGTTTTATAGGATTTGGGATTGCTAGATTTAGGAGTGTGTCTAGCTAGTTAGGCTTGGCTGCCTGAGGCGGTTCTTGATCAGAGTCAGGTGCTTCTCGTTGCCTCTGATTGGGAACCGTATTTAGGTAGCCTGAGTTCGCTTTGTCTTTGGTGGGTGATTGTTCCTGTCTCTGTGTAGTTTCACCAGATAGGCTGTATTAGGTTGGTGGGTGATTGTTCCTGTCTCTGTGTAGTTTCACCAGATAGGCTGTATTAGGTTGGTGGGTGATTGTTCCTGTCTCTGTGTAGTTTCACCAGATAGGCTGTATTAGGTTGGTGGGTGATTGTTCCTGTCTCTGTGTAGTTTCACCAGATAGGCTGTATTAGGTTTCACGTTCCGTTTGTTGTTTTGTATTTATTAAGTTATTTCATGTATCGTCATTTTCTCTTCATTAAAGAACATGAGTAACCACCACGCTGCATTTCGGTCCGACTCTCTCTCAACAAACGAAGAACGCCGTTACATATAGACTGGGTGTTACGGTACAGAGTCCATGTGGAGGCGAAATACAGGGGGTACTGATACAGAGTCAATGTGCAGGGGGGCACCAGTTAGTAATGAGACTATATACAGGGGGTACTGGTACAGAGTCAATGTGCAGGGGGGCACCGGTTAGTAATGAGACTATATACAAGGGGTACTGATACAGAGTCAATGTGCAGGGGGCACCGGTTAGTAATGTACATGTAGGTAGAGTTAATTAAAGTAGCAGTGGTATAAAGAGGCGGAATACAGCTCATTCAATGCTATCTTAGTGCCAGCCTCTGAATGAGGTGGTATGTAAACAGCTACAAAGAATACAGATAAACTCTCTCGGGAAGGTAGTGTGGTCTACAGTTTATCATGAGAAACTCTACCTCAGGCGAGCAATAGCTTGAGACTTCCTTCGATATCGTGCAACAGCTGTTGTTTACAAAAATACATAGTCCACCCCCCCCTTGTCTTACCAGACGCTGCTGTTCTATCCTGCTGGTCGTATAACCAGCCAGCTGTATGTTGATAGTGTCGTCGTTCAGCTCGTGAAGCATAAGATGTTACAGTTTTTAATGTCCCGTTGGAAATTTAATCTTCTCAATAACGTGTCCATTTTATTGTCCAAAGATTGCATGTTTGCAAGCAGAATTGAGGGGAGTGGGGGTTTATTAGATCTCCTCAGAAGGCAGCCCGCCTTCCGGCCTCTCTGAAATAGCTGAGCTGAAATAAAAGATCCCAGAAATGTTCCAGACACACAAAAAGCTTATTCCTCACAAATGTTTTGCACAAATTTGTTTACATATCTGTTCGTGAGCATTTCTCCTTTGCCAAGATAATACATCCAACTGACATAGGTGGCATATCAAGAAGCGGATTAAGCAACATGATCATTACACAGGTGCACTTCGTTCTGGGGACAATAAAAGGCCACTCTAAAATGTGTAGTTTTGTCACACAACACAATGCCACAGATGTCTCAAGTTTTGAGGGAGAGTGGAGCTCGCATGCTGACTGCAGGAATGTCCACCACAGCTGTTGCCATATTATTGAATGGTAATTTCTGTACACAATACTTGGACGTGAGAATCTCTCCATGTGAGAGACGCAAACTCGGTCTCAACCTTTAAGTCTTTACTGAAGACTCATCTCTTCAGTGGGTCATATGATTGAGTGTAGTCTGGCCCAGGAGTGTGAAGGTGAACGGAAAGGCTCTGGAGCAACGAACCGCCCTTGCTGTCTCTGCCTGGCCGGTTCCCCTCTTTCCACTGGGATTCTCTGCCTCTAACCCTATTACAGGGGCTGAGTCACTGGCTTACTTGGGCTCTTTCATACGTCCCTAGGAGGGGTGTGTCACTTGAGTGGGTTGAGTCACTGATGTGATCTTCCTGTCTGGGTTGGCGGCCCCCTTGGGTTGTGCCGTGGCGGAGATCTTTGTGGGCTATACTCGGGCCTTGTCACAGGATGGTAAGTTGGTGGTTGAAGATATCCCTCTAGTGGTGTGGGGGCTGTGCTTTGGCAAAGTGGGTGGGGTTATATCCTTCCTGTTTGGCCCTGTCCGGTGGTGTCCTCGGATGGGGCCACAGTGTCTCCTGACCCCTCCTGTCTCAGCCTCCAGCATTTATGCTGCAGTAGTTTATGTGTCGGGGGGCTAGGGTCAGTTTGTTATATCTGGAGTACTTCTCCTGTCCTATCCGGTGTCCTGTGTGAATTTAGGTATGCTCTCTCTAATTCTCTCTTTCTCTCTCTCTTTCTTTCTTTCTTTCTCTCTCTCTCTCTCTCTCTCTCGGAGGACCTGAGCCCTAGCACCATGCCTCAGGACTACCTGACATGATGACTCCTTGCTGTCCCCAGTCCACCTGGCCGTGCTGCTGCTCCAGTTTCAACTGTTCTGCCTATGATTATTATTATTTGACCATGCTGGTCATTTATGAACATTTGAACATCTTGGCCATGTTCTGTTATAATCTCCACCCGGCACAGCCAGAAGAGGACTGGCCACCCCACATAGCCTGGTTCCTCTCTAGGTTTCTTCCTAGGTTTTGGCCTTTCTAGGGAGTTTTTCCTAGCCACCGTGCTTCTACACCTGCATTGCTTGCTGTTTGGGGTTTTAGGCTGGGTTTCTGTACAGCACTTTGAGATATCAGCTGATGTACGAAAGGCTATATAAATACATTTGATTTGATTTGGAAGCTGAAAATGTCTCAGTTCTTCCATGGCCTGCATACTCACCAGACATGTCATTAATTCAGCATGTTTGGTATGCTCTGGATTTACGTGTTCGGCATTGTGGCTAGTTCCCTCCAATATCCAGCATTTCACTGTAAGGTCTACACCTGTTGTATTCGGCGCATGTGACAAATACAATTTGATTTGATTTGAACTTCACACAGTCATTGAAGTGTAGTGGGACAACATTCCACAATCGTCAGACGGATCAACTCTATGCAAAGGAGATGTGTCACGCTGCATGAGGCAAGTGGTGGTCACACCAGATACTGACTGGTTTTCTGATCCACGCCCCTACCTTTTTTAAAGGTATCTATGACCACCAGATGCAGATCTGTATTCCCAGTCATGTGAAATCCATAGATTAGGACCTAATTAATTAATTTTAATTGACTGATTTCCTTGTATGAACTGTAGCTCAGTAAAATCTTAGAAATGGTTGAAATTATATTTTTGTTCAGTGTATATATATATATATATATATATATACACAAAGTTTATAGCGCTAACTTATACATATACAATCTATCTTTTTCTAAATGACGAAATATTAGATGAATTTACCTCAATATCGTTTTGTTAGTGACTTTCAGACATAACATTTTTAGTTGAGCAAGAGTAGTGGCAGCCGTGGAACTTGTAGGAAAAATAATTGTGACAAAACAATGGTTTCTGTGAGAATTACAAGGGGTGGGGGGTGGGGGTAGTTCTCCCTTGGTAGCTTGTTACTCTACTAGAATAAAACGATTGGATGGGAAACCTGGTTATTTTAAGAACAAAATCTACGTGATGATGGGGCGACACTAGCCTCGTCGCGAAACTGTAGCAGTAGGATACTGCCTCAAGAAAGATTGAATCGAAACACTTGACCTGTTGCATGTTTTGGCAGGTAAATCTGGCTCATTTAAATGTAATGTAAAGTCTGCAGTCTTCTCATTATTAGGATCATGTAGATTATTAATAAATAGGGCAGTCAGTCAAAACTCCATCTACTGATCTCATTGTTTCCATGGTTTCGCTTAAGCAGTTAGCTTCTCATCTAATCATCTCAGAATTTGGCCCCTCCACTATAAAGTAAGCCAAGCCTGCAAGTCTGGTAAACCAAGCCTGCAAGTCTGGTAAGCCAAGCCTGCAAGTCTGGTAAGCCAAGCCTGCAAGTCTGGTAAGCCAAGCCTGCAAGTCTGGTAAACCAAGCCTGCAAGTCTGGTAAGCCAAGCCTGCAAGTCTGGTAAGCCAAGCCTGCAAGTCTGGTAAGCCAAGCCTGCAAGTCTGGTAAGCCAAGCCTGCAAGTCTGGTAAGCCAAGCCTGCACGTCTGGTAAGCCAAGCCTGCAAGTCTGGTAAGCCAAGCCTGCAAGTCGGGTAAGCCAAGACTGCAAGTCTGGTAAGCCAAGCCTGCAAGTCTGGTAAGCCAAGCCTGCAAGTCTGGTAAGCCTAGTGCAAGTCTGGTAAGCCTAGCCTGCAAGTCTGGTAAGCCAAGACTGCAAGTCTGGTAAGCCAAGACTGCAAGTCTGGTAAGCCAAGACTGCAAGTCTGGTAAGCCAAGAGTGCAAGTCTGGTAAGCCAAGCCTGCAAGTCTGGTAAGCCAAGCCTGCAAGTCTGGTAAGCCAAGCCTGCAAGTATGGTAAGCCAAGCCTGCAAGTCTGGTAAGTCAAGCCTGCAAGTCTGGTAAGCCAAGACTGCAAGTCTGGTAAGCCAAGACTGCAAGTCTGGTAAGCCAAGACTGCAAGTCTGGTAAGCAAAGAGTGCAAGTCTGGTAAGCCAAGATTGCAAGTCTGGTAAGCCAAGCCTGCAAGTCTGGTAAGCCAAGAGTGCAAGTCTGGTAAGCCAAGCCTGTAAGTCTGGTAAGCCAAGCCTGTAAGTCTGGTAAGCCTAGCCTGTAAGTCTGGTAAGCCAAGCCTGCAAGTCTGGTAAGCCAAGCCTGCAAGTCTGGTAAGCCAAGCCTGTAAGTCTGGTAAGCCAAGCCTGCATGTCTGGTAAGCCAAGACTGCAAGTCTGGTAAGCCAAGCCTGCAAGTCTGGTAAGTCAAGCCTGCAAGTCTGGTAAGCCAAGCCTGCAAGTCTGGTAAGCCAAGACTGCAAGTCTGGTAAGCCAAGCCTGCAAGTCTGGTAAGCCAAGACTGTACGTCTGGTAAGCCAAGCCTGCAAGTCTGGTAAGCCTATAGCTGTTTTGTTTCACACTGGAAGCAAACAAAGAGTAAGCTAAAATAGTTTATTTAATGTCTTGGAATTAAAATATAGTCCTGAATTAGTCAGTCAGCAGAGAGTTAAAGCGACAGTTCAAAACTGCAGAATAAACCCTGTTTTTATGGACACAGATCATCAATAGTTGTTCCTGTACACTGCGATGCTCTATGTGTACCATATAGTGTCCCGGGGGGCATCACGCAAACCTATTTGACCACAGTAAAAATCCAGCAACACTTCCTATGACCTAACATCTATTTCAAACTCCTCTGTTTTGTACAGAAAATTGTGTACGGTGCAGTATGTACCGGTATGTCCAATGTGAAAATCCGATTGTATTTAAACTGATAGTCCACTCTTTCAAGGCAGCAGAATGAGCAGTGATGTTCCTTGGGGTGTAAACTATTGTGGATTTTGGAAAGCAGAAGTGCTCCTGTGTAGAATGGACACCTATGTGTGACACAACAGAGAGAGAGAGAAGTGTGTACAGTGCAGTAAACGATAGGAGTACAGACACAAAAAGACAATCAATACAAAACAATATAAATGTCCCATATGAAACATTGTGCAATGTGAATGAGCTAATTAACAATGCGATTTTAAAAGTGTTTCCAAAAGTTGATTATTATAATTATTATAAAATATATTATTAATGTTATTACTGTTGTTATTAATAGTAGCATTATAAGTAATGTTTAGTTGTTTGTAGTACTGCTGTTACCATGACAACTATCATGGCTTTTAATGCTGTTAACAATATCAACGCTATAATATTATTTGTGCTATAAAGGCAAATCACTTTTTTCCCTTTTTTTTATGTTGTTAAACAACATTCTATGTCTGCTCAACATTTCCTCATATTTCGCTCATTTCTATTTTTTTTTAAATTGCCGAGGTCACGGTTTTATTTTTGCTAGGTATTGTTTATTTCTTCTGTTTTATTATTGTTGGCGGAATGAAGGTCTAATCTCGCTCTTGAATTTTCACGTGACATTTTTGGAATCAACTCCGTCTGTCAAAATCGGAGACCGCTCAGAGATCAGAATTCCGTTGAAAGGGTCAATGAGGGAGTTCTATTCCACTGGTCTGGATAAAACCGGGCAATGGCCCGGCACGTAATCGAAAGCGGGGAGGGAGGAGCGCAATTTTCAAATCAAACATTAATCTGCGCCGCCCGGTCATCATGGTGCATCGTCCAAAAACATAAATCTTTTCCATAAAATAAATGTGTGAATTTTCAAACTAGTTTTCACTGGGTAGGTATAAACAGCGTTTTTATAAATAAATAAAAGTCACTTTTGCATGTGAAAACACAGAATCCTTCTCATCACTGATCACTCCACGTGCTTAATTAAGTCACTTTTGTTTTTAGCCGAGTTGAAGCGGGGAACCTGGCTCATGCCCGCGAGTCAGCCCGGTTACAACGAACACGTTCACTTTTCACCTGGTGTAAACTCCTCCCTCGGGGTAAACCGGGCCAGATAAACAAATCCCCTCAATGAGTGGATAACCCCGCTCATTGTCATGAAAAACATTTATCCAATCCACTCCAGAAGTGACGGAGGCAATGAGAATTACTTTCCAACGAACCTCAGATTTACAATGAATTAATGAATTTCTTAATGATTAGCAAATTACTGTTGAATAATTGATTTGTTCTTCCTCATTTGTTTAAGTACACGTTTGGAATTTCAAAATCATGATTTTGTTAGACTACCTTATTCTCGAATGAGACAAGGGTAATGAAATACAATCTCAGTTGTACAAAGTACATACATTTTCCCCCTCAAATATCACTCGAGTCATTCTGGACACATTGGGCGCACAATGGCAGTTAGTTAGAGCCTGTTGTGTAATAGCTGTGAGTCATTTGGGTAAAGCAGGTCTAAATCTACTAAATCCTAGATGACTAACGAGCGCGGGGGATATTTTGGTCGTATTTGGTCTGATCCAGCCTCATACAGGCTACGTCCCAATGGCACCCTTGCATCCACTACTTTCGACCAGAGCCCTATGGGTCCTGGGTCAAAAGTAGTGCACTTATATAGGGAATAGTGTGCTACTTGGGAGGGTAGAATAGTCTCAGAGGCAGTTTACGATGAAGTAAACTCACAGGAATGTGTGGCAAAAAAGCCCCTGGGAATGTCGGATCCTGTGTAAGAAGACGGAGTGTGGATGAGGGTGGAATGGAGAGATGCAAGGGTCAGAAAAGACTGGGGAGGGGAAGTATATAGGAATGTTGACTGATTTTATATGTTATGTTTGGCAGACACTACCCTCTGCTTTAATAGATAATTGAATTACAGTACTGTCTTTGAGAAAATATTTAACAGACATTTTAACAGTCTACATACAAACTATATGAGGTAATGATAACATAAAAGACGCAAAAGTTATTGATGAGTATCAGAAATGAGATTTTGAGAATTTGGTCAGAACCTTCCCTATAGTGGATATAGATTTAAGTCTCTGTGGTTTGATGTGGGGAATGTAGTTTGTCATGACGTTATTACATACAGGAAATGTTACAAAAAGACTACAAATGCTAAAATGAGTTAAAAGTTGTAATTTAGAATCGGCGGCTTATTATTTCCTGAAAATATTGTTGCAGCATGACTGACCGAGAGCCTCAGCCCCGCACAACGATGACAGTGTTTACCGATTCAAATGAGTGTGGGCTTTTCCTTTTCATTGAAAAGACAATCTGTCTTTTGTCTTGTGGTGGCCCAGGCCAGTCATGCATGTGGCTGTGGGGTTTATCTGACCATGTGACTCAGCATGAATCCGTTCCATGCTTGCGTCTCATAGGGCACCCTATTCCCTACGTAGTGCACTCCTTTAGACCAGAAGCCTTATGGGCCCTGGTCAGAAATAGGGCTCTGGTCAAAAGTAGTATACTATATAAGCAATGGGGTGCCATTTGGGGCACTGGCCAATGATTGTGCTGGACTTTGACTGATTACATGGGCACATTTCCTAATGACAAAAGACAAACGAACCGCCAATTTCAAAGGGCATTATCACAGGATCATAGGATAAATGCCAGGGGTAATGATGCCAAGCCCTACTATAGTATAGATGCCAGGGGTAATGATGCCAAGCCCTTTCACTATGTCTTCTAGAATCTGATTCACACAGTCATTCCCCTGTCTGTCTTTCACTGTCTTCTAGAACCCGTTTTACCCGTTCCCCTGTCTGTCTTTCACTATGTCTTCTAGAACCCGTTTTACCCGTTCCCCTGTCTGTCTTTCACTGTCTTCTAGAACCCGTTTTACCCGTTCCCCTGTCTGTCTTTCACTATGTCTTCTAGAACCCGTTTTACCCGTTCCCCTGTCTGTCTTTCACTGTCTTCTAGAACCCGTTTTACCCGTTCCCCTGTCTGTCTTTCACTATGTCTTCTAGAACCCGTTTTACCCGTTCCCCTGTCTGTCTTTCACTGTCTTCTAGAACCCGTTTTACCCGTTCCCCTGTCTGTCTTTCACTATGTATTCTAGAACCCGTTTTACCCGTTCCCCTGTCTGTCTTTCACTGTCTTCTAGAACCCGTTTTACCCGTTCCCCTGTCTGTCTTTCACTATGTATTCTAGAACCCGTTTTACCCGTTCCCCTGTCTGTCTTTCACTATGTCTTCTAGAACCCGTTTTACCCGTTCCCCTGTCTGTCTTTCACTGTCTTCTAGAACCCGTTTTACCCGTTCCCCTGTCTGTCTTTCACTATGTCTTCTAGAACCCGTTTTACCCGTTCCCCTGTCTGTCTTTCACTATGTCTTATAGAACCCATTTTACCCGTTCCCCTGTCTGTCTTTCACTGTCTTCTAGAACCCGTTTTACCCGTTCCCCTGTCTGTCTTTCACTATGTATTCTAGAACCCGTTTTACCCGTTCCCCTGTCTGTCTTTCACTATGTCTTCTAGAACCCGTTTTACCCGTTCCCCTGTCTGTCTTTCACTGTCTTCTAGAACCCGTTTTACCCGTTCCCCTGTCTGTCTTTCACTATGTATTCTAGAACCCGTTTTACCCGTTCCCCTGTCTGTCTTTCACTATGTCTTCTAGAACCCGTTTTACCCGTTCCCCTGTCTGTCTTTCACTATGTCTTCTAGAACCCGTTTTACCCGTTCCCCTGTCTGTCTTTCACTGTCTTCTAGAACCCGTTTTACCCGTTCCCCTGTCTGTCTTTCACTGTCTTCTAGAACCCGTTTTACCCGTTCCCCTGTCTGTCTTTCACTATGTATTCTAGAACCCGTTTTACCCGTTCCCCTGTCTGTCTTTCACTATGTCTTCTAGAACCCGTTTTACCCGTTCCCCTGTCTGTCTTTCACTATGTATTCTAGAACCCGTTTTACCCGTTCCCCTGTCTGTCTTTCACTATGTCTTCTAGAACCCGTTTTACCCGTTCCCCTGTCTGTCTTTCACTGTCTTCTAGAACCCGTTTTACCCGTTCCCCTGTCTCTTTCACTGTCTTCTAGAACCCGTTTTACCCGTTCCCCTGTCTGTCTTTCACTATGTATTCTAGAACCCGTTTTACCCGTTCCCCTGTCTGTCTTTCACTATGTATTCTAGAACCCGTTTTACCCGTTCCCCTGTCTGTCTTTCACTATGTCTTCTAGAACCTGTTTTACCCGTTCCCCTGTCTGTCTTTCTCTATGTCTTCTAGAACCCGTTTTACCCGTTCCCCTGTCTGTCTTTCACTATGTATTCTAGAACCCGTTTTACCCGTTCCCCTGTCTGTCTTTCACTGTCTTCTAGAACCCGTTTTACCCATTCCCCTGTCTGTCTTTCACTGTCTTCTAGAACCCGTTTTACCCGTTCCCCTGTCTGTCTTTCACGATGTATTCTAGAACCCGTTTTACCCGTTCCCCTGTCTGTCTTTCACTATGTATTCTAGAACCCGTTTGACCCGTTCCCCTGTCTGTCTTTCACTATGTCTTCTAGAACCCGTTTTACCCGTTCCCGTCTGTCTTTCACTATGTCTTCTAGAACCCATTTTACCCGTTCCCCTGTCTGTCTTTCACTATGTCTTCTAGAACCCGTTTTACCCGTTCCCCTGTCTGTCTTTCACTATGTCTTCTAGAACCCGTTTTACCCGTTCCCCTGTCTGTCTTTCACTATGTCTTCTAGAACCCGTTTTACCCGTTCCCCTGTCTGTCTTTCACTGTCTTCTAGAACCCGTTTTACCCGTTCCCCTGTCTGTCTTTCACTATGTCTTCTAGAATCGTCTACATATTCATTCACCATACACACACACACACACACACACACACACACACACACCCTGATACAGGAATGCAAATTCATTGAAACATAATTAATGTGTGAAGTCCCAATGATATCTCTGTAACCTTTCTTTTATATTTAAAAGGGGAGGAAGTTCAGTATTTACCGAATAATTCCAGATAAATAGTGCAACCGATATACATTTAAAAGAAGCAGTCAGAAAAGCCAGTATTTATAAAACACTTAGTCAAGTATTTAGGCCACAACTTATGAACAGCGAGTCAAAATCACAAGGAGTAAAATACCTTGTTTTACATGAATAAAAAAAGAAATATACTCAAAATCAATATAACCAACCCAATAAATATTTCATTTAGAAAACATTCCCACTGACTTCTGATCAGGTTTAAATTAAAGCCATATGAAGGAAAAGACAGGGCAGATCAGCACATCAAATAAGAATGATAATCTCCTGTTATTAACTGGGATTTCTGAGTGGCAGACAATCAGACGCATTTTAAAAGGAGGAAAAGTGGTTGTAAAGTGGTCAACATTTACTCCTCTGATTGTTCTGCTGGAGAAAAGGATATTTGTCTTTTGGATGGTAGGCCGAGGAACAAAGAGGGCTGTGAGATTCCCAGGGGCGAGGTTGTTATTGTTAATTGTGCAACATCATCATTCACTTTTAAGCCTTTTGTCCATGGAATGAGCCGCCCAAACTCAAGAGACAATTCAACACAAATAAGTTGATTCGATTCAAAAACGAGCCGATTTCTATTTGATTCAATTCAAAAACGAGCCGATTCAGTTAACTTCAGCCCTCGTCTTATTGGTCCAGATCCAGCGTGTCGAGCTCCTCCTCTACCTCGCCCAGATAATCTCCAGTGAACAGGTTCTCGTCTACAGGATACATCCTCCGTGTCCTCCTCCGTGTCCCCCTCTCCGTTCACTCCGTTCTCCTCCACCACAAGCCTCACTCAGTTTGTCTGTATGGAGGAGAAGATTTATTCAGCGAAGGTGAAACGGTCAATTAAAATAGAAAATAAAAAACGTTTCCAGTCCCCTATTTAAAACATGATCTAGACCATAAAGTTCTGTAACGTTGCACTCTCCTGAACAGACCCCAGGCCATGTGCCAACAATATCAGTGGATGAAGTGATCATTGAAACCCCCGCCACCCCACCCTGACTGGTCAGATAAAATTATTACAACAGGAAAGGAGTAGTACAGTTTCTCTGAGGGAAACTTTTGGACGGACAGACATCTTGTTAAAAAAAACAACAACAACAGAAGGTTATCAAACTGTCAGACGGACAGACGTCCTGTAGAAACAGTTAGACAAGCCAGGCTGTGCATCACCATCTGTGTCCTTAGTGGGCCGAGGTCTGGCAACGACCCGGTCTGCTGACGCCCCTGTGATCCCAGCATCCTTTAGGAGTAAAACACATCAATGTCCAGGAAGTCTTCAGCCTCCACTACCTGTCAGAGAAGCATAGATTGGAAAATGAGATGTATTTTAGTGTTATATCTCAAGAAACCACTCTAACCACTCTCACCTCATTTGCTCACATTGTATATAGACTTGTTTATACTGCATTATTGACTGTATGTTTGTTTTTACTCCATGTGTAACTCTGTGTCGTTTTATCTGTCGAACTGCTTTGCTTTATCTTGGCCAGGTCGCAATTGTAAATGAGAACTTGTTCTCAACTAGCCTACCTGGTTAAATAAAGGTGTTCTCAACTAGCCTACCTGGTTAAATAAAGGTGTTCTCAACTAGCCTACCTGGTTAAATAAAGGTGTTCTCAACTAGCCTACCTGGTTAAATAAAGGTGTTCTCAACTGGCCTACCTGGTTAAATAAAGGTGTTCTCAACTAGTCTACCTGGTTAAATAAAGGTGTTCTCAACTAGCCTACCTGGTTAAATAAAGGTGTTCTCAACTAGCCTACCTGGTTAAATAAAGGTGTTCTCAACTAGCCTACCTGGTTAAATAAAGGTGTTCTCAACTAGCCTACCTGGTTAAATAAAGGTGTTCTCAACTAGCCTACCTGGTTAAATAAAGGTGTTCTCAACTAGCCTACCTGGTTAAATAAAGGTGTTCTCAACTAGCCTACCTGGTTAAATAAAGGTGTTCTCAACTAGCCTACCTGGTTAAATAAAGGTGTTCTCAACTAGCCTACCTGGTTAAATAAAGGTGTTCTCAACTAGCCTACCTGGTTAAATAAAGGTGTTCTCAACTAGCCTACCTGGTTAGATAAAGGTGTTCTCAACTAGCCTACCTGGTTAAATAAAGGTGTTCTCAACTAGCCTACCTGGTTAAATAAAGGTGTTCTCAACTAGCCTACCTGGTTAAATAAAGGTGTTCTCAACTAGCCTACCTGGTTAAATAAAGGTGTTCTCAACTAGCCTACCTGGTTAAATAAAGGTGTTCTCAACTAGCCTACCTGGTTAAATAAAGGTGTTCTCAACTAGCCTACCTGGTTAAATAAAGGTGTTCTCAACTAGCCTACCTGGTTAAATAAAGGTGTTCTCAACTAGCCTACCTGGTTAAATAAAGGTGTTCTCAACTAGCCTACCTGGTTAAATAAAGGTGTTCTCAACTAGCCTACCTGGTTAAATAAAGGTGTTCTCAACTAGCCTACCTGGTTAAATAAAGGTGTTCTCAACTAGCCTACCTGGTTAAATAAAGGTAAAATAAAATAAAATAAATAAAATAATAAAATAAATAAAATAAATAAAATAAAAAATATGATACCAATCTACCTATTAAAACCAAATGACCATTCAGGACAGAAAACAAACAAGGAGTCCTAAGAGTTGTAGAACATCTACATATAAAACATCTCTATTGTCAAAGTAACATTACACTTCATTATATTATAACTTTGGTATTTAGTTGAATCTGTCATCTCATCTAACAGTACATTTACCTCATCACCATCATCATCGCCCTTGGTATCATCTGCCTCTTCATCATCGTCGTCAACCAGGTCGGGGTCGAAACTCAAACACTTCACGACCACTCACCTGGAAGAGAGAGACATTTTCTCACCACATACACTGAGTGGACAAAACATTAGGAACACCTTCCTAATAATGAGTTGCACCCCCCTTTGCCCTCAGAACAGCCTCAATTCACCAGGGACATGGACTCTACAAGGTGTTGAAAGCGTTCCACAGGGATGCTGACCCATGTTGACTCCAATGCTTCCCACAGTTGTGTCAATTTGGCTTGTTGAGCGTTAAAAGCCAGTGTGCCTGTCACCTACTACCGTACCCCGTTCAAAAGGCACTTAAATATTTAGTCTTGCCCGTTCACCTTCTGAATGGCACATATACACAATCCATGTCTCAATTGTCTCAAGGCTCCTCCCCTTCATCTACACTGATTGAAGTGGATTTAACAGGTGACATCAATAAGGGATCATAGCTTTCACCTGGATTCACCTGGATTCACCTGGATTCACCTGGATTCACCTGGTCAGTCTAATGTCATGGAAGGAGCAGGTGTTCTTCATTGTTTTGTACACTCAGTGTCTAGGACAATGTTCAGGGCAGGACATTTCATTCAAGGGGTTTTGTCACCACCCTGTGGTAGGAGAGGAGGTGGCTCATGTGCTTCAGTGTATCGTGAAATATTGTCCTTCCTCCCAGGCCATTACAGAGGGCATGTAAATACTGTATCTACCAGTACAATTACAAAGACCTTGATCAACACGAGCTCAAAAAGGAGACCCACAAACCAATAAAGTCTGCTAGATATACTCACGGCTTCTGTACCAGACTTATTATCGCTCCTGTCTCAAATAACAATAAACCTAGTAGCAACTCACCCCCAGTGACCTGCCTGCTGATAAATCAGCCCTCTTCCTCTTCATGTCCTGCTCATCCTTAGCGATCCTCTAGTGTCTCTCCATGTCCTGCTCATCCTTAGCAATCCTCTAGTGTCTCTTCCTCGTCTTCCAGGCTAGGAACGTCTCCAGAGTGATGCGGGTGACGTTAGGACCCAGGGCTGATCGCTGCAAATAGAGATGATTTTTAAGAAAAAAGTTAAGTGTTTTTGTCACAGACATTTTTGGTAACAAATAGCCATTAATACACCATTTTAGAAACTATGAATAAATACATATAAATGTTTACAACAACAAAAATGTCATAAGCGGTTACAAGGCTTTATTCATGTAAATGGTAATAAAATGTTATACCAACATTTACTTCACAACTCTACTACATTAGGAATGATCCTAGACATAGAATGACATAGATTATGTTTATCAACTCTAGTACATTAGGAATGATCCTAGACATAGAATGACATAGATTATGTTTATCAACTCTAGTACATTAGGAATGATCCTAGACATAGAATGACATAGATTATGTTTATCAACTCTAGTACATTAGGAATGATCCTAGACATAGAATGACATAGATTATGTTTATCAACTCTAGTACATTAGGAATGATCCTAGACATAGAATGCCATAGATTATGTTTCACAACTCTACTACATTAGGATTGATCCTAGACATAGAATGACATAGATTATGTTTCTATGGGGATGATCAACCGACCTCATTCTCGATCAGCTCCTCCAGTGAGTCTCCCTTCGTCTTGTCCTTCCTGAGGACGAACCCGGCAGGAAGAGCACGGAGGTACATACAGTTGTCTCCTCCCCCGGGACAGACCCAGAACCAACCGTTGCTCTCTATGTCATCCAGGAAGTACTTACAAAACCTATGGGAGAAAACATTACTTCAGTCCGTCCTCGTAGAAGAGCAAAGCATTGGAACAATAACAAACGCTGCTAGTTACATTATGTGACACGCATTGTAGCAGGTAACAATATGTAGGTTAACAGAGATCCTGTAGGTCATTCGATGGACGAACAAGCATGTAACAATATGTAGGTTAACAGAGATCCTATAGGTCATTGTATGGACGAACAAACATTGTTACAATATTTAGCCTTCCAGTAATTTGTTTGTTGATGCGTACAATCTGAGTTTGTTGAGTTTTGGCTTTCTTCATCTCTGCCTCTCCGAGTTTCTTGTGGACGACTTCCTCAAGCTTCTTCTCATCCCAGTTGTCTATGGTGTCTATAACAGATTGAAAAAATACATTCATTTCGCATCACAACGAGACAATCATCAAAGTGCAGATAAGTTCATCCCTGACACTGTGGTGGGCAGCATGACAGGCACAAACCTGATGGCAAAATGCATAGTTTATAACATCATTTACTATGAAATTTAGCCAGCATATGGTGACCTCTAGACCAACTACCTGCATTCATCCAATCATTTTTTGTTGTTGTAGGAAAATGAAAACAGTGTGCCCTAATGAACACAGCCTTGCTATAGTATAGAAACAAGCCCCGAATGGCATTATCCCAGTGTCATTGGTGAGAGAAATGGCCACAGGAAGTGTCACTGGTCCAAATAGATAATAGGTAACCAATTAGGGTGAACCTGAGGTAATTGCCTTTAACCGGAGAGACAGGTTGACCTCAAATCTATGATGAACCATTCTTTTAGTGCCAAGAGATGACCTGTCAGTACAAATACTAGTCTGTTCTTAATTTATTTACCTGTACAAATAAAGGTTAAATAAATATGAATCAAACGGCGTCAACAAGCCTATGAATTTTAATCATAGAGACAACACGCGTACCTTTTTCCAGGTCTTCATCTCTGCCATCGACACACAGACTGCACTTTTCACACTTCCTCTCAAGAGTCAGGTCGTGGGAGAACTTACACTCACCTCCGTTAGTGCACTGGTCTTTTATTTTTTACCTTTATTTAACCAGGCAAGTCAGTTAAGAACAAATTCTTATTTTCAATGACGGCCTGGGAACAGTGGGTTAACTGCCTTGTTCAGGGGCAGAACGACAGATTTGTACCTTGTCAGCTCAGGGGGTTTGAACTTGCAACCTTCCGGTTACCAGTCCAACGCTCTAACCACTAGGCTACCCTGCCGCCTCTACACTCTAACCACTAGGCTACCCTGCCGCCTCTACACTCTAACCACTAGGCTGCACTGGTCTTGCTTGAAGAAGGCACAAAGCACAGATTTGGGATCAACACCTGACAACAAGAATTAGGAGACATGGGGAGAGGAAATGAAATAATAATTATAATTATACTACATGGGGGTAATATACTGTAGCCTTTCTCAAGGACCCTCAGGTATCCTAGTGGTTAGAGTGTATGGGCGGCAGGTATCCTTGTGGTTAGAGTTTAGGGGTGGCAGGTAACCTAGTGGTTAGAGTGTAGAGGAGGCAGGTAGCCTTGTGGTTAGAGTGTAGAGGCGGCAGGTAACCTAGTGGTTAGAGTGTAGAGGTGGCAGGTAGCCTAGTGGTTAGAGTGTAGAGGTGGCAGGTAACCTAGTGGTTAGAGTGTAGAGGAGGCAGGTAGCCTTGTGGTTAGAGTGTAGGGGCGGCAGGTAACCTAGTGGTTAGAGTGTAGAGGAGGCAGGTAGCCTTGTGGTTAGAGTGTAGGGGCTGGCAGGTAACCTCGTGGTTAGAATGTAGGTCTATTAGATACTTTTTAACTGCCAAGAATCTTATCACTCAATCATAAATAGTCCCAGTACCTTTGGCGACTTTTTGTGTAACAGGCTTGAAAGAAAGTTCATTCATCTCTTCCAGCTCCTTCTTCTTGTCAATCTTCTTCTTCTTATCTCCTTCAGCAGCTGCAAACCTGATAACATCAGGCACAGAGACACATTGAAGTGCATTAGACCGGGTGGGTTGGGACACTAAGGTCCAGTCACACCAAAAGATATATTGGGGACGGGGGGCAGGAGCTACAACGCTTTTGAAAAAGTATTCATCCCCCCTTTGTTGTTTTTCCTATTTGTGGAGTGAATCTATGATTAGTATTATTGGACCATGCTGGTCATTTATGAACATTTGAACATCTTGGCCATGTTCTGTTATCTCTACCTGACACAGCCAGAAGAGGACTGACCACCCCTCATAGCCTGGTTCCTCTCTAGGTTTCTTCCTAGGTTCTGGCCTTTCTAGGGAGTTTTTCCTAGCCACCGTGCTTCTTTGGGGTTTTAGGCTGGGTTTCTGTACAGCACTTTGAGATATCAGCTGATGTAAGAAGGGCTTTATAAATTAATTTGATTTGGAGTAGTTGAAAAACGAGTTTTAATGACTCCAACCTAAAGTGTATGTAAACTTCGACTTCACCTGTAGCTGGCTGGTGTTCCCACCTGTCGTCCGTTCTGCTGTTCATGCTTGACTTGAGTGACAGGTTTGATAAAGGGTCATATTTAGGCTAACTACCTGACACATGACATTGACTCCCAAGATGACTCCAAAAAGATTCAGCCATGGCTCAGGACAACACGATCAATCAACAAGTATGATCTGCCTCCTGAACAACTACATTTGATGTTGTTGCTATTGTTAGCAAATCGGGTTACCACAGCAGATACAGTCAGATGAAGACTAGCACATGCTACACCGCAAAGTGTACAGAAGGAAACGCGGAAGGACGCATGATTACGCCCTGATCACACCAATAGTGCTTCAAAATTGCGTTAATTTGAGACGCAGCGTTATCTGGTTATGTGTGCAACAAAAACGTTCAACCACATTCAATTTCTGCTACCATTTATGTCAAACCTTTTTTTACACATACAGTTTGATGCATTAATTCGAGAAATCAAATGTAGCAAACAGTATAGACTTTACGTCCGTCCCCTCGCGATCACAGACAACAGTCACGGTCGAAGCATCGTTACCCATCGCTTCACAAAAGCCGCGGCACTTGCAGAGCAAGGTCTCAGAGCGAGTGACGTCACCGATTGAAACGCCACTAGCGCGCACCACCGCTAACTAGCTAGCCATTTCACATCGGCTACATAAGCACCACACAGAACAAACTAAAACTGCCTCTTGCAACTCTACACTCAAAAGGCAAAAGCAGGATACCATTGGAAATGAATGTGCTTCTAGTTTGCCAAAATGCTAATATCGCTGTCGGTGGGATCGAGGCGTTAGCGTAGTTATTTAAATTATTATTATTATTATTTACCTTTATTTAGCTAGGCAAGTTAGTTAAGAACACATTCTTATTTTACAATGACAACCTAGCGTAGTCATTTACATTTAAATAGTAGCAAAGACAGTGTAGGAAACTTAAAAGCCTACAGTAAATAAATAGTTTCCCTGCCCTCAACAATATTTCTAATTGCACATTAATATAGATTCATAATGGAATATTTGCATGTGTCTGAAGAAAATAGAGCCCCACAGTGGAGGTGTCATAATACCCATAACACTTTGCGGTCAAAAAGGGAAACGGTTCCAATAGTTTTACACAATTCAATTTTTCCCAAAGGGATTTTTGTGTAGAGCCATTAATAACCCTGGTGTAATTCAGACACCATTAACCCTGGTGTAATTCAGACACTATTAACCCTGGTGTAATTCAGACATCATTAACCCTGGTGTAATTCAGACACAATTAACCCTGGTGTAATTCAGACACCATTAACCCTGGTGTAATTCAGACACCATTAACCCTGGTGTAATTCAGACACCATTAACCCTGGTGTAATTCAGACACCATTAACCCTGGTGTAATTCAGACACCATTAACCCTGGTGTCATTCAGACACCATTAACCCTGGTGTCATTCAGACACCATTAACCCTGGTGTCATTCAGACATCATTAACCCTGGTGTCATTCAGACATCATTAACCCTGGTGTAAATCAGACACCATTAACCCTGGTGTAATTCAGACATCATTAACCCTGGTGTAATTCAGACATCATTAACCCTGGTGTAATTCAGACACCATTAACCCTGGTGTAATTCAGACACCATTAACCCTGGTGTAATTCAGACACCATGAACCCTGGTGTCATTCAGACACCATTAACCCTGGTGTAATTCAGACACCATGAACCCTGGTGTATTTCAGACACCATTAACCCTGGTGTAATTCAGACACCATGAACACTGGTGTAATTCAGACATGGCGGAGATCTTTGTGGGCTATACTCAGCCTTGTCTCAGGATGGTAAGTTGGTGGTTGAAGATATCCCTCTAGTGGTGTGGGGGCTGTGCTTTGGCAAAGTGGGTGGGGTTATATCCTTCCTGTTTGGCCCTGTCCGGGGGTGTCCTCGGATGGGGCCACAGTGTCTCCTGACCCCTCCTGTCTCAGCCTCCAGTATTTATGCTGCAGTAGTTTATGTGTCGGGGGGCTGGGGTCAGTTTGTTATATCTGGAGTACTTCTCCTGTCCTATTCGGTGTCCTGTGTGAATCTAAGTGTGCGTTCTCTAATTCTCTCCTTCTCTCTTTCTTTCTCTCTCTCGGAGGACCTGAGCCCTAGGACCATGCCCCAGGACTACCTGACATGATGACTCCTTGCTGTCCCCAGTCCACCTGGCCATGCTGCTGTTCCAGTTTCAACTGACCTGAGCCCTAGGACCATGCCCCAGGACTACCTGACATGATGACTCCTTGCTGTCCCCAGTCTACCTGGCCATGCTGCTGCTCCAGTTTCAACTTCCACCTGACTGTGCTGCTGCTCTAGTTTCAACTGTTCTGCCTTATTATTATTCGACCATGCTGGTCATTTATGAACATTGAACATTTTGACCATGTTCTGTTATAATCTCCACCCGGCACAGCCAGAAGAGGACTGGCCACCCCACATAGCCTGGTTCCTCTCTAGGTTTCTTCCTAGGTATTGGCCTTTCTAGGGAGTTTTTCCTAGCCACCGTGCTTCTACACCTGCATTGCTTGCTGTTTGGGGTTTTAGGCTGGGTTTCTGTACAGCACTTTGAGATATCAGCTGATGTACGAAGGGCTATATAAATAAATTTGATTTGATTTGATTTGATTTGATGAACCCTGGTGTAATTCAGACACCATTAACCCTGGTGTAATTCAGACACTATTAACCCTGGTGTAATTCAGACACTATTAACCCTGGTGTAATTCAGACACCATTAACCCTGGTGTATTCAGACACCATTAACCCCGGTGTTATTCAGACACCATTAACCCTGGTGTAATTCAGACACCATTAATCCTGGTGTAATTCAGACACCATTAACCCTTGTGTAACTCAGACACCATTAACCCTGGTGTAATTCCTACATCATTGACCCTGGTGTAATTCAGACACCATTAACCCTGGTGTAATTCCTACACCATTAACCCTGGTGTAATTCAGACACCATTAACCCTGGTGTAATTCCTACACCATTAACCCTGGTGTAATTCAGACACCATGAACCCTGGTGTAATTCAGACACCATTAACCCTGGTGTAATTCCTACATCATTAACCCTGGTGTAATTCAGACACCATGGACCCTGGTGTAATTCAGACACCATTAACCCTGGTGTAATTCCTACCTCATTGACCCTGGTGTAATTCAGACACCATTAACCCTGGTGTAATTCAGACACCATTAACCCCGGTGTTATTCAGACACCATTAACCCTGGTGTAATTCAGACACTATTAACCCTGGTGTAATTCAGACACTATTAACCCTGGTGTAATTCAGACACCATTAACCCTGGTGTAATTCAGACACCATTAACCCCGGTGTTATTCAGACACCATTAACCCTGGTGTAATTCAGACACCATTAATCCTGGTGTAATTCAGACACCATTAACCCTTGTGTAACTCAGACACCATTAACCCTGGTGTAATTCCTACATCATTGACCCTGGTGTAATTCAGACACCATTAACCCTGGTGTAATTCCTACACCATTAACCCTGGTGTAATTCAGACACCATTAACCCTGGTGTAATTCCTACACCATTAACCCTGGTGTAATTCAGACACCATGAACCCTGGTGCAATTCAGACACCATTAACCCTGGTGTAATTCCTACATCATTAACCCTGGTGTAATTCAGACACCATGGACCCTGGTGTAATTCAGACACCATTAACCCTGGTGTAATTCCTACATCATTGACCCTGGTGTAATTCAGACACCATTAACCCTGGTGTAATTCAGACATGAACCCTGGTGTCTATCAGACACCATTAACCCTGGTGTAATTCAGACACCATTAACCCTGGTGTAATTCCTACATCATTGACCCTGGTGTAAATCAGACACCATTAACCCTGGTGTAATTCAGACATCACCAACCCTGGTGTAACTCAGACACCATTAACCCTGGTGTAATTCAGACACCATTAACCCTGGTGTAATTCAGACATCATTAACCCTGGTGTAATTCAGACATTAACCCTGGTGTAATTCAGACACCATTAAACCTGGTGTAATTCAGACATTAACCCTGGTGTAATTCAGACACCATTAACCCTGGTGTAATTCAGACACCATTAACCCTGGTGTAATTCCTACATCATTAACCCTGGTGTAATTCAGACATCATTAACCCTGGTGTAATTCAGACATCATTAACCCTGGTGTAATTCAGACATCATTAACCCTGGTGTAATTCAGACACCATTAACCCTGGTGTCATTCAGACACCATTAACCCTGGTGTAATTCAGACACCATTAACCCTGGTGTAATTCAGACATCACCAACCCTGGTGTAATTCCTACACCATTAACCCTGGTGTAATTCAGACACCATTAACCCTGGTGTAATTCAGACACCATTAACCCTGGTGTAATTCAGACACCATGAACCCTGGTGTAATTCAGACACCATTAACCCTGGTGTAATTCAGACACCATGAACCCTGGTGTAATTCAGACACCATTAACCCTGGTGTAATTCAGACACCATGAACCCTGGTGTAATTCAGACACCATTAACCCTGGAGTAATTCAGACATCATTAACCCGGGTGTAATTCAGACACCATTAACCCTGGTGTAATTCAGACACCATGAACCCTGGTGTAATTCAGACACCATTAACCCTGATGTAATTCAGACACCATGAACCCTGGTGTAATTCAGACACCATTAACCCTGATGTAATTCAGACACCATTAACCCTGGTGTAATTCAGACACCATTAACCCTGGTGTAATTCAGACACCATTAACCCTGGTGTCATTCAGACACCATTAACCCTGGTGTCATTCAGACATCATTAACCCTGGTGTCATTCAGACACCATTAACCCTGGTGTAATTCAGACACCATTAACCCTGGTGTAATTCAGACACCATTAACCCTGGTGTCATTCAGACACCATTAACCCTGGTGTAATTCCTACACCATTAACCCTGGTGTAATTCAGACACCATTAGCCCTGGTGTAATAAAGACACCATTAACCCTGGTGTAATTCAGACACCATTAACCCTGGTGTAATTCAGACACCATTAACCCTGGTGTAATTCAGACATCATTAACCCTGGTGTAGAGCCATTATTAACCCTGGTGTAATTCAGACACCATTAACCCTGGTGTAATTCAGACACCATTAACCCTGGTGTAATTCCTACATCATTAACCCTGGTGTATTCAGACACCATTAACCCTGGTGTAAATCAGACACCATTAACCCTGGTGTAATTCAGACACCATGAACCCTGGTGTAATTCAGACACCATTAGCCCTGGTGTAATTCAGACACCATTAACCCTGGTGTAATTCCTACATCATTGACCCTCAGCCCTCTTTTCCCATCAACTCCCTCCATCTACTGGACAGGGTTTAGTGACCTGATGATTTTCCCATACATCAGGCTAACCCAGCTATGTGGTTTTATAATATTCAGATACACAATGCCTACACGTAGACCTGGTAAAACTGCTGCCAATGACTGGAACGAACTACAAAAATCTCTGAAACTGGGAACACTTATCTCCCTCACGAGCTTTAAGCACCAGCTGTCAGAGCAGCTCACAGATTACTGCACCTGTACATAGCCCATCTATAATTTAGCCCAAACAACTACCTCATCCCCCTACTGTATTTATGTACCGCTTGTCGTCTAGGGAAAAAGAGGAGGACCAAAATGCACCGTTTATTTATTTATTATGATGATTATCCATTTAAATAGAAAACAAACAATAAACCAACAAAATGAACGAAGACGAAACAGTCCCGTAACGTGGACACAGGAAACAGGAACAATCACCCACAATACAAAACAGGCTCCCTAAATATGGTTCTCAATCAGGGACAACGATTGACAGCTGCCTCTGATTGAGAACCATACCAGGTCCAAACACAGAAATAGAAAATCATAGACAAACTAACATAGACAACCCACCCATCTCACGCCCCGACCATACTAAAACAACAGACAACCCACCCAACTCACGCCCCGACCAGACTAAAACAACAGACAACCCACCCAACTCACGCCCCGACCATACTAAAACAACAGACAACCCACCCAACTCACGCCCTGACCATACTAAAACAACAGACAACCCACCCAACTCACGCCCCGACCATACTAAAACAACATAACAACCCACCCAACTCACGCCCCGACCATACTAAAACAACAGACAACCCACCCAACTCACGCCCCCGACCAGACTAAAACAACAGACAACCCACCCAACTCACGCCCCGACCATACTAAAACAACAGACAACCCACCCAACTCACGCCCCGACCATACTAAAACAACAGACAACCCACCCAACTCACGCCCCGACCATACTAAAACAACAGACAACCCACCCAACTCACGCCCTGACCATACTAAAACAACAGACAACCCACCCAACTCACGCCCTGACCACACTAAAACAACAGACAACCCACCCAACTCACGCCCTGACCACACTAAAACAACAGACAACCCACCCAACTCACGCCCCCGACCATACTAAAACAACAGACAAACCACCCAACTCACGCCCCGACCATACTAAAACAACAGACAACCCACCCAACTCACACCCCGACCACACTAAAACAACAGACAACCCACCCAACTCACACCCTGACCACACTAAAACAACAGACAACCCACCCAACTCACACCCTGACCATACTAAAACAACAGACAACCCACCCAACTCACACTCTGACCATACTAAAACAACAGACAACCCACCCAACTCACACTCTGACCATACTAAAACAACAGACAACCCACCCAACTCACGCCCTGACCATACTAAAACAACAGACAACCCACCCCAACTCATGCCCTGGCCACACTAAAACAACAGACAACCCACCCAACTCACGCCCTGACCAGACTAAAACAACAGACAACCCACCCAACTCACGCCCTGACCATACTAAAACTAACATAGACAACCCACCCAACTCACACCCTGACCATACTAAAACTAACATAGACAACCCACCCAACTCACGCCCTGATCATACTAAAACTAACATAGACAACCCACCCAACTCACACCCTGACCATACTAAAACTAACATAGACAACCCACCCAACTCACACCCCGACCATACTAAAACTAACATAGACAACCCACCCAACTCACACCCCGACCATACTAAAACTAACATAGACAACCCACCCAACTCACACCCCCGACCATACTAAAACTAACATAGACAACCCACCCAACTCACACCCGACCATACTAAAACTAACATAGACAACCCACCCAACTCACACCCCGACCATACTAAAACTAACATAGACAACCCACCCAACTCACACCCCGACCATACTAAAACTAACATAGACAACCCACCCAACTCACTCCCCGACCATACTAAAACTAACATAGACAACCCACCCAACTCACACCCTGACCATACTAAAACTAACATAGACAACCCACCCAACTCACACCCTGACCATACTAAAACTAACATAGACAACCCACCCAACTCACACCCTGACCATACTAAAACTAACATAGACAACCCACCCAACTCACACCCTGACCATACTAAAACTAACATAGACAACCCACCCAACTCACACCCTGACCATACTAAAACTAACATAGACAACCCACCCAACTCACACCCTGACCATACTAAAACAACAGACAAAACAAAGGAACTAAGGTCAGAACGTGACAATTTATTTATTTATTTTGCTCCTTTGCACCCCATCTCTACTTTGCATATTCTTCCACTGCAAATCTACCATTCCAGTGTTTTACTTGCTATATTGTATTTACTTTGCCACCATGGCCTTTTTTTTGTTGCCTTTACCTCCCTTATCTCACCTCATTTGCTCACATTGTATATAGACTTATTTTCTACTGTATTATTGACTGTGCTTGTTTTACTCCATGTGTATCTCTGTGTTGTTGTATATATTTATTTCCCTTATTGATGATAACTAATCAGGGCATTACCTGTACACAACTGTCTGCAGCAGCCCTCTCAATTGAAAAATAGCCACATGTCAGCAAGAGTGCTATTACAGTTTTTCTCAGTCGCTTTGGTGCATTTCTTAGATCAAAAGTGCAATTCTTGATACTAGTTGTACAAATTCCAAATCATCTAGTCACTTGTGCACATCATTAAAGCAATTTCTTATTCCTTTGAACAAATGGCAATTGATAATGTACAAGTGTCAGCTTGTTTCCACATTATCAATTGCTCATGTCATGTTGATCAAAATATAGTAGATGGATCTCTGTTGAATAGTCTTACCCCTCAAAACATCTAGGCATTAGTTCCTTGCATAAGCCATTACATGCAAAATTGTTGAACTATTTGTCATAAACTGTCAAGCATAGTTTTACACATTTCTATTAGACCTTTTTTGCAAAAACGTGAATTGATGAATCGTGCAGGTGAAATTGACCCTCACTCATGAAGGAATGTAAAAGTGTTAGTTCAACCAACAATCAACCAGTTGTCTCAATTGCTCAAAGGTGCATCTCATGAAGAATCAATTGGCAAGCATATATAGACAGACCACAACACAGAGTTGCAATTTTCCAATAATGGATGGACCAGGAGACGAAAAGGGTCAACAGCCAAGAGGAGGAAGAAGAGGAGCAAGGATGCGTGGTGGAAGGCAAAACAGAGGAAGAGGCAGAAGAGGACATAGGCGCATATCTGATGACATAAGGGCCACTATTGTAGACCATGTTGTCAATCATGGCCTTACAATGGCTGAGGCGGGTCGAAGGGTGCAGCCGAATATTGGGAGATCAACCGTGTCCTCAATAGTTCAAACGTTTCGAAGAGAGAACAGGTATGTCCACCAATGTACAGTGCACTGTTACTGTATATAAGCAGTATACTGTATACTTCCTACAATGCTTCATATTACAGTAGTCCACTTGTATTTCACAGCATACAGAAATATACCCTATACAGATACATACTGCACCTTACATGCACCCACCTGTATGTTTTACAGTAAAATGTGTGTTCGCATAGTTTTTGTCTATGTGAAAGTAGGACTGCAAGATTACCTCAAACCGGTGGCAGAGGACGCCTTTTCACACCTCAACAGGAGGAGGCTATTTACACCATGGTCCGAGCAAACAATGCCATGAGACTCAGGGAAATACAAAGGACCATTATAGAAGACAACGATGTCTTTGAAAACATCCATACGGTTAGCATCTCAACCATCGACAGGGTGCTGCATAGAAACCAGATGAGTATGAAACAGCTGTACCGTGTACCATTCCAAAGGAATGAGGACAGAGTTAAGGAGCTACGGTACCAGTATGTACAGGTAAAACATATATCTATGTAACTACTTTACAGCAACATTTTATAGTGATACATAGTACAGTAAGCATAAACTGCACACATTTCCATTGCTGTGGAAGGAACATGCAATATATGTACCTTTTATGTCACTCTACCTTACCAAAACAAATTCAACTGTGTGTTCTGGGATATAGCGTATAATGGAGTTGGAATCAAGTGAACCCTCTCACAACTTGGTATACGTGGATGATGCTGGCTTCAACCTGACCAAATGCAGAAGGCGGGGTCGGAATATCATCGGTCACAGAGCTACTGTGGATTTGCCAGGCCAACGGGGAGGAAATATCACCATGTGTGCTGCTATTTCGGAGCATGGTGTCCTAACCCATATCCCCTTATAGGGCCATACAACACCCAACATCTACTCAACTTTTTAGAGACTCTCTACAGGGCTCTCATCCCTGATGATGAGAGGGGTCTGTTTAGAGAGGATTTGCCAAAGTATGTGGTCATTTGTGATAATGTGAGTTTCCATCGATCAAACATCATAAGGCAATGGATTGTGACCCACCCGAGGATGCTCATAGAATTCCTCCCACCTTATTCACCATTCCTTAACCCAATTGAGGAGCTCTTTTCAGCATGGAAGTGGAAGGTGTACGATCGTCAGCCACACACACAGATGACCCTGCTGGCTGCAATGGATGCAGCATGTGAGGACATCACAGTAGACGCCTGCAGAGGATGGATAAGGCATTCCAAAAGATTCTTTCCACGTTGCATTGGAAGGGAAAATATCCGGTGTGATGTGGATGAGAATATGTGGGCAGACAGACAGGAACGTCTGGATGTGTAGAGACAGCACAACAGTGCTGCGGGCAAAGTTGTGCCTTAGGGGTGGTTTCCTGTGTTTCTTTCTAATTTAGTTTTTTTCCCTTTGTACCCCTTGGGTTGTCCAGTCTCTTTCAATCAATACCCCACATACAGTAATATGTAAATAGTACTGTTGAAATGGATAAATGCCATAGAAGTGCAGCCCTGTGCATTTTCAATACAGTAACTGTCATCCAAACTGTAGCCTAAGTTTACATCAGGTAATACTGTCAAAGTACACAGTTACATTGACAACGTGCCTAAACATTTTGACAACCTTGTTCGTGAACAATGACTCAATGACTTGTCATTCTGATGACACTGACATGATCATTGGCATGAATATTTACTTGTGAGAGATGTACTAAGGATTTTTAGTGACTGACTAGCTTTAGAAACATGTATATTGCAGTTTGTACAAATTGTTCTGAGAAATGCACTTATTATTTTGCACATGTTAGGGATGAAGTGAAAAATGCACCAAAGCGACTGAGAAAAACTGTAAAAACTTGGGATGGAGGGTCCGTTGTCTGTACTGGAGATTCAATGATTAATGTTTCTCTGCTCACACAACGCAAAACAAAACATGATATATGACAGGATAACATGATATATGACAGGATAACATGATATATGACAGGATAACATGATATATGACAGGATAATATGATATATGACAGGCTAATATGATATATGACAGGATAACATGATATATGGCAGGATAACATGATATATGACAGGATAACATGATATATGACAGGATAACATGATATATGACAGGATAACATGATATATGACAGGATAACATGCAGGATAACATGATATATGACAGGATAACATGATATATGACAGGATAACATGCAGGATAACATGATATATGACAGGATAACATGATATATGACAGGATTACATGATATAGGTCTACAGGTATTTCTACCCCAGAACAGGTATTTCCTACATCAGAACAGGTATTCCTACATCAGAACAGGTATTCCTACATCAGAACAGGTATTCCTACATCAGAACAGGTATTCCTATATCAGAACAGGTATTCCTACATCAGAACAGGTATTCCTACATCAGAACAGGTATTCCTACATCAGAACAGGTATTCCTATATCAGAACAGGTATTCCTACATCAGAACAGGTATTCCTACATCAGAACAGGTATTTCTACCCCAGAACAGGTATTTCTACCCCAGAACAGGTATTCCTACATCAGAACAGGTATTCCTACATCAGAACAGGTATTCCTACAGCATAACAGGTATTCCTACATCAGAACAGGTATTCCTACATCAGAACAGGTATTCCTACATCAGAACAGGTATTCCTACATCAGAACAGGTATTCCTACATCAGAACAGGTATTCCTACATCAGAACAGGTATTCCTACATCAGAACAGGTATTCCTATATCAGAAAGGTATTCCTACATCAGAACAGGTATTCCTACATCAGAACAGGTATTCCTACATCAGAACAGGTATTCCTACATCAGAACAGGTATTCCTATATCAGAACAGGTATTCCTACATCAGAACAGGTATTCCTACATCAGAACAGGTATTTCTACCCCAGAACAGGTATTTCTACCCCAGAACAGGTATTCCTACATCAGAACAGGTATTCCTACAGCAGAACAGGTATTCCTACATCAGAACAGGTATTCCTACATCAGAACAGGTATTCCTACAGCAGAACAGGTATTCCTACATCAGAACAGGTATTTCTACCCCAGAACAGGTATTTCTACCCCAGAACAGGTATTCCTACATCAGAACAGGTATTCCTACATCAGAACAGGTATTCCTACATCAGAACAGGTATTCCTACATCAGAACAGGTATTCCTACATCAGAACAGGCATTCCTACATCAGAACAGGTATTCCTACAGCAGAACAGGTATTCCTACATCAGAACAGGTATTCCTACAGCAGAACAGGTATTCCTACATCAGAACAGGCATTCCTACATCAGAACAGGTATTCCTACATCAGAACAGGTATTCCTACAGCAGAACAGGTATTCCTACAGCAGAACAGGTATTCCTACATCAGAACAGGTATTCCTACATCAGAACAGGTATTCCTACAGCAGAACAGGTATTCCTACATCAGAACAGGTATTCCTACAGCAGAACAGGTATTCCTATATCAGAACAGGTATTCCTATATCAGAACAGGTATTCCTACATCAGAACAGGTATTCCTACATCAGAACAGGTATTCCTACATCAGAACAGGTATTCCTACATCAGAACAGGTATTCCTACATCAGAACAGGTATTCCTACATCAGAACAGGTATTCCTACATCAGAACAGGTATTCCTACAGCAGAACAGGTATTCCTACAGCAGAACAGGTATTCCTACATCAGAACAGGTATTCCTACATCAGAACAGGTATTCCTACATCAGAACAGGTATTCCTACATCAGAACAGGTATTCCTACATCAGAACAGGTATTCCTACATCAGAACAGGTATTCCTACATCAGAACAGGTATTCCTACATCAGAACAGGTATTCCTACATCAGAACAGATATTCCTACATCAGAACAGGTATTCCTACAGCAGAACAGGTATTCCTACAGCAGAACAGGTATTCCTACATCAGAACAGGTATTCCTACATCAGAACAGGTATTCCTACAGCAGAACAGGTATTCCTACATCAGAACAGGTATTCCTACATCAGAACAGGTATTCCTACATCAGAACAGGTATTCCTACATCAGAACAGGTATTCCTACATCAGAACAGGTATTCCTACATCAGAACAGGTATTCCTACATCAGAACAGGTATTCCTACATCAGAACAGGTATTCCTACAGCAGAACAGGTATTCCTACATCAGAACAGGTATTCCTACAGCAGAACAGGTATTCCTACATCAGAACAGGTATTCTACCCCAGAACAGGTATTCCTACAGCAGAACAGGTATTCCTACATCAGAACAGGTATTCCTACAGCAGAACAGGTATTCCTACAGCAGAACAGGTATTCCTACATCAGAACAGGTATTCCTACATCAGAACAGGTATTCCTACATCAGAACAGGTATTCCTACATCAGAACAGGTATTCCTATATCAGAACAGGTATTCCTACATCAGAACAGGTATTCCTACATCAGAACAGGTATTTCTACCCCAGAACAGGTATTTCTACCCCAGAACAGGTATTCCTACATCAGAACAGGTATTCCTACAGCAGAACAGGTATTCCTACATCAGAACAGGTATTCCTACATCAGAACAGGTATTCCTACATCAGAACAGGTATTCCTACATCAGAACAGGTATTCCTACATCAGAACAGGTATTCCTACATCAGAACAGGTATTCCTACATCAGAACAGGTATTCCTACATCAGAACAGGTATTCCTACAGCAGAACAGGTATTCCTACATCAGAACAGGTATTTCTACCCCAGAACAGGTATTCCTACAGCAGAACAGGTATTCCTACAGCAGAACAGGTATTCCTACAGCAGAACAGGTATTCCTACATCAGAACAGGTATTCCTACAGCAGAACAGGTATTCCTACATCAGAACAGGTATTCCTACATCAGAACAGGTATTCCTACAGCAGAACAGGTATTCCTACATCAGAACAGGTATTCCTACATCAGAACAGGTATTCCTACATCAGAACAGGTATTCCTACATCAGAACAGGTATTCCTACATCAGAACAGGTATTCCTACATCAGAACAGGTATTCCTACAGCAGAACAGGTATTCCTACAGCAGAACAGGTAATCCTACATCAGAACAGGTATTCCTACATCAGAACAGGTATTCCTACAGCAGAACAGGTATTCCTACATCAGAACAGGTATTCCTACAGCAGAACAGGTATTCCTACAGCAGAACAGGTATTCCTACATCAGAACAGGTATTCCTACATCAGAACAGGTATTCCTACAGCAGAACAGGTATTCCTACAGCAGAACAGGTATTCCTACAGCAGAACAGGTATTCCTACATCAGAACAGGTATTCCTACATCAGAACAGGTATTCCTACATCAGAACAGGTATTCCTACAGCAGAACAGGTATTCCTACATCAGAACAGGTATTCCTACATCAGAACAGGTATTCCTACATCAGAACAGGTATTCCTACATCAGAACAGGTATTCCTACATCAGAACAGGTATTCCTACAGCAGAACAGGTATTCCTACATCAGAACAGGTAGGTAACCGCAGCAAAAAAAAAGAAATCTCCCTTTTTCAGGACCCTGTCTTTCAAAGATAATTCGTAAAAATCCAAATAACTTCACAGATCTTTATTGTAAAGGGTTTAAACACTGTTTCCCAGGCTTGTTCAACAACCTGTGGAACAGTTGTTAAGACACTAACAGCTTACGACGGTAGGCAATTAAGGTCACAGTTATGAAAACTTAGGGCACTAAAGAGGCCTTTCTACTGACTCGAAAAAACACCAAAAGAAAGATGCCCAGGGTCCCTGCTCATCTGCGTGAACGTGCCTTAGGCATGCTGCAAGGAGGCAGGAGGACTGCAGATGTGGACAGGGAAATAAATTGCAATGTCCGTACTGTGAGATGCCTAAGACAGCGCTACAGGGAGATAAGACGGACAGCTGATCGTCCTCGCTGTGGCAGACCACGTGTAACAACACCTGCACAGGATCGCTACATCCGAACATCACACCTGCAGGACAGGTACAGGATGGCATCAGCTGCCTGAGTTACACCAGGGAGCGCACTCTCCCTCCATCAGTGCTCAGACTGTCCGCAATAGGCTGACAGAGGCTGGACTGAGGGCTTATAGGCCTGTTGTAAGGCAGATCCTCACCAGACATCACCGGCAACAATGTCGCCTATGGGCATAAATCCAACATCGCTGGACCAGACAGGACTGGCAAAAACTGCATTTCACGTTTATCGTCGAAGGAATGAGCGTTACACCGAGGTCTGTACTCTGGAGCGGGATCGATTTGGAGGTAGAGGGTGTATCATGGTCTGGGGCGGTGTGTCACAGCATCATCGGACTGAGCTTGTTGTCATTGCAATCTCAACGCTGTGCAATACAGCGAAGACATCCTCCTCCCTCATGTGGTACCATTCCTGCAGGCTCATCCTAACCCTCCAAGCATGGCAATGTCACCAGCCATACTGCTCATTCTGTGCGTGATTTCCTGCTAGACAGGAATGTCAGTGTTCTGCCATAGCCAGCGAAGAGCCCAGCTTTCCATCCCATTTAGCACATTTGGGACCTGTTGGATCGGAGGGTGAGGGCTAGGGCCATTCCCCCCAGAAATGTCCGGGAACTTGCAGGTGCCTTGGTGAAAGAGTGGGAGATGTTACATCTCACAGCAAGAAGTGGCAAACCTGGTGCAGTCCATGAGGAGGAGATGCACTGCAGTACTTAATGCAGCTGGTGGCCACACCAGATACTGACTGTTACTTTTGATTTTGACCCCCCCCCCCCTTTGTTCTGGGACACAATTTTACATTTCTGTTAGTCACATATCCGTGGAACTTGTTCAGTTTGTCTCAGTTGTTGAATCTGGTTATGTTCATACAAATATTTACACATGTTAAGTTTGCCTTAAATAAACGCAGTTGACACTGAGATTACAATTATTTTTTAACTGAATTTATATATTTCTTGTGAGATTAAAACAACAACAACATAAGCAACTTGTTACTTCCTCCCCTGTTGTGTGTTGAGAGTTATCAGTCTAGCAGGGAGAGTCCAGGTGATACCTGTTGTGTGGGGAGAGATATCAGTCTAGCAGGGAGAGTCCAGGTGATACCTGTTGTGTGTTGAGAGTTATCAGTCTAGCAGGGACAGTACAGGTGATACCTGTTGTGTAGGGAGAGATATCAGTCTAGCAGGGACAGTCCAGGTGATACCTGTTGTGTAGGGAGAGATATCAGTCTAGCAGGGAGAGTACAGGTGATACCTGTTGTGTAGGGAGAGATATCAGTCTAGCAGGGAGAGTCCAGGTGATACCTGTTGTGTAGGGAGAGATATCAGTCTAGCAGGGACAGTCCAGGTGATACCTGTTGTGTAGGGAGAGATATCAGTCTAGCAGGGAGAGTCCAGGTGATACCTGTTGTGTAGGGAGAGATATCAGTCTAGCAGGGAGAGTCCAGGTGATACCTGTTGTGTAGGGAGAGATATCAGTCTAGCAGGGAGAGTCCAGGTGATACCTGTTGTGTGGGGAGAGATATCAGTCTAGCAGGGAGAGTCCAGGTGATACCTGTTGTGTGGGGAGAATTATCAGTCTAGCAGGGACAGTACAGGTGATACCTGTTGTGTAGGGAGAGATATCAGTCTAGCAGGGAGAGTCCAGGTGATACCTGTTGTGTAGGGGACAGTTATCAGTCTACCTGTTAATAATGAGTTTTGTTTAGTCAATTCCAAGGACGCCTGCTTGTGTTCATACTGCAGAGGTGGTTCCTGTCTGTGGTCAGTCTGCAGAGCTTTCATAGGCCAACTGTAGCTCAGAGTGAAGGCACGGCACATCGGCAGCTGTACTGGGTTCTCTCGTGGAGTTTAGCCAAGGCAAGGTGTCTAGCCTGATGCCTAATGCCAGAACGGCCCCTCCTCGCGTCGCTCTGCGTCTGTCTGTCGACCGGCCCAGCCGTTGGTCTTATCTGCAGCCGCCATGTTCAGTTTACAGGGCACGAGGGGGCAGTGGGAGTAAGGGGAGGGGGGAGGGGGGTTGGAGAGAAGGAGAGAGGGAACGAGAGAGGGACAGAGAGAGAGATGGAGGGATGGAGGGAGGGAAAGCGGGAAAGCGGGAAGGGGAGAGAGAGACGGAGGGAGAGAAGGAGAAAGAGAGAGGGACTTGTGTTCTGCCGCAGAAATGTCTCCCTTTCTGCTCAGTGAGCACATTGAGGCTGACAGGTAGCTATCCCCACAGCGGGCTGGAAGCAGATGGCTGGGGACACAGCTCTCATCAGCAGAACAACAGGAGCTGAGACAGGCAGGCATCTCCCTCTCGCTCTCTCTCCATCTCTCTTCCTCTCTCCAGGATACTCAATTCAAATGAAAGGGGTGTTATTGGCACAGGAAAACACATTTACATCGCCCTAGCAATTGAAATAAACAACAAACAAAAGCGAAATAAACAAATTTAACATCAACAAAGATTTTAAACATTGCATTCAACAAGTTTTCAATAGATAAAGATATTTAAAGTGTTTTATTATCAGCTATGTACAGTGCAATGTGCAAATAGTTGTAGTAGGAACATTATGGGAAGATAAATAAACAGATCAATATTGGTGGTGTTTACTATGTTGTTTGTGTTCCTCCGGTTGCCCTTTTCTCTTGGCAACGGGCAACAAATGTTGCTGCAGTGATTGCACATTGTGGTATTTGTGTGATCTGTGGGAAATATGTGTCTCTAATATGGTCATACATTTGGGCAGGAGGTTAGGAAGTGTAGCTCAGTTTCCACCAAATTTTCAGTCTTCTCTTGAGAGCCATGTCTGTCTACAGCGGCCTTTCTCAATAGCAAGGCTATGCTCAGTGAGTCTTTTTTTATTTATTTTTATTTTACCTTTATTTAACCAGGTAGGCAAGTTGAGAACAAGTTCTCATTTACAATTGCGACCTGGCCAAGATAAAGCAAAGCAGTTCGACAGATAAAACGACACAGAGTTACACATGGAGTAAAAACAAACATACAGTCAATAATGCAGTATAAACAAGTCTATATACAATGTGAGCAAATGAGGTGAGAAGGGAGGTAAAGGCAAAAAAGGCCATGATGGCAAAGTAAGTACAATATAGCAAGTAAAATACTGGAATGGTAGTTTTGCAATGGAAGAATGTGCAAAGTAGAAATAAAAAATAATGGGGTGCAAAGGAGCAAAATAAATAAATAAATTAAAATTAAATACAGTTGGGAAAGAGGTAGTTGTTTGGGCTAAATTATAGGTGGGCTATGTACAGGTGCAGTAATCTGTGAGCTGCTCTGACAGTTGGTGCTTAAAGCTAGTGAGGGAGATAAGTGTTTCCAGTTTCAGAGATTTTTGTAGTTCGTTCCAGTCATTGGCAGCAGAGAACTGGAAGGAGAGGCGGCCAAAGAAAGAATTGGTTTTGGGGGTGACTAGAGAGATATACCTGCTGGAGCGTGTGCTACAGGTGGGAGATGCTATGGTGACCAGCGAGCTGAGATAAGGGGGGACTTTACCTAGCAGGGTCTTGTAGATGACATGGAGCCAGTGGGTTTGGCGACGAGTATGAAGCGAGGGCCAGCCAACGAGAGCGTACAGGTCGCAATGGTGGGTAGTATATGGGGCTTTGGTGATAAAACGGATTGCACTGTGATAGACTGCATCCAATTTGTTGAGTAGGGTATTGGAGGCTATTTTGTAAATGACATCGCCAAAGTCGAGGATTGGTAGGATGGTCAGTTTTACAAGGGTATGTTTGGCAGCATGAGTGAAGGATGCTTTGTTGCGAAATAGGAAGCCAATTCTAGATTTAACTTTGGATTGGAGATGTTTGATATGGGTCTGGAAGGAGAGTTTACAGTCTAACCAGACACCTAAGTATTTGTAGTTGTCCACGTATTCTAAGTCAGAGCCGTCCAGAGTAGTGATGTTGGACAGGCGGGTAGGTGCAGGTAGCGATCGGTTGAAGAGCATGCATTTAGTTTTACTTGTATTTAAGAGCAATTGGAGGCCACGGAAGGAGAGTTGTATGGCATTGAAGCTTGCCTGGAGGGTTGTTAACACAGTGTCCAAAGAAGGGCCGGAAGTATACAGAATGGTGTCGTCTGCGTAGAGGTGGATCAGGGACTCACCAGCAGCAAGAGCGACCTCATTGATGTATACAGAGAAGAGAGTCGGTCCAAGAATTGAACCCTGTGGCACCCCCATAGAGACTGCCAGAGGTCCGGACAGCAGACCCTCCGATTTGACACACTGAACTCTATCAGAGAAGTAGTTGGTGAACCAGGCGAGGCAATCATTTGAGAAACCAAGGCTGTCGAGTCTGCCGATGAGGATATGGTGATTGACAGAGTCGAAAGCCTTGGCCAGATCAATGAATACGGCTGCACAGTAATGTTTCTTATCGATGGCGGTTAAGATATCGTTTAGGACCTTGAGCGTGGCTGAGGTGCACCCATGACCAGCTCTGAAACCGGATTGCATAGCAGAGAAGGTATGGTGAGATTCGAAATGGTCGGTAATCTGTTTGTTGACTTGGCTTTCGAAGACCTTAGAAAGGCACGGTAGGATAGATATAGGTCTGTAGCAGTTTGGGTCAAGAGTGTCCCCCCCTTTGAAGAGGGGGATGACCGCAGCTGCTTTCCAATCTTTGGGAATCTCAGACGACACGAAAGAGAGGTTGAACAGGCTAGTAATAGGGGTGGCAACAATTTCGGCAGATAATTTTAGAAAGAAAGGGTCCAGATTGTCTAGCCCGGCTGATTTGTAGGGGTCCAGATTTTGCAGCTCTTTCAGAACATCAGCTGAATGGATTTGGGAGAAGGAGAAATGGGGAAGGCTTGGGCGAGTTGCTGTTGGGGGTGCAGTGCTGTTGTCCGGGGTAGGAGTAGCCAGGTGGAAAGCATGGCCAGCCGTAGAAAAATGCTTATTGAAATTCTCAATTATGGTGGATTTATCAGTGGTGACAGTGTTTCCTATCTTCAGTGCAGTGGGCAGCTGGGAGGAGGTGTTCTTATTCTCCTTGGACTTTACAGTGTCCCAGAACTTTTTTGAGTTAGTGTTGCAGGAAGCAAATTTCTGCTTGAAAAAGCTAGCCTTGGCTTTTCTAACTGCCTGTGTATAATGATTTCTAGCTTCCCTGAACAGCTGCATATCACGGGGGCTGTTCGATGCTAATGCAGAACGCCATAGGATGTTTTTGTGTTGGTTAAGGGCAGTCAGGTCTGGGGAGAACCAAGGGCTGTACCTAGTCAAAGCTTTCCTTAATTTTGGGTCAGTCACAGTGGTCAGGTATTCTGCCACTTTGTACTCTCTGATTAGGGTCAGATAGCATTCTAGTTTGCTTTGTTTTTTGGTTGATTCTTTCCAGTGTGTCAAATAGTTAGTTTTTTGCTTACTCATAATTTGGTTGGGTTTATGTTCTGCTGTCCTGGGGCTCTGTTTGTGTTTGTGATACTCTGTCTGTCTATCTATCTCTCTCTCACCCCCCCTCCCCTCCCCTCCTCTCCTCTCTCCATCTCCCACACACACACACACACACACACACACACACACACACACACACACACACACACACACACACACACACACACACACACACACACACACACACACACACACACACACACACACACACACACACACGCACACACACACACACACACACACTCCTGGTTTATAAAGAGTAGCCTGGGGATATTCTGCTGTTCATTGATGTCTCTGCATCCCTGAGGATGTACAGGGACTCCTGATCAGTAGTAGCATGGTATCGTATTATATACGACGAGTGACAGATAAGTCATGTGGAGAAAAAAACGAACTTTTCTAATGTGAATGACACAGTGAGAAACAATGAGAAAACACTTCACAGACTAGATGCAAAAAAAAGACATACAGTAGCCGAAGCCTAATTATAATATAGGCTTTAATTATAATTATTTTCATGTAGCCTTCACGAAACATGTGAGTGATGAGCTGGTAATGTTAACTGCAATACATCCAGTTTACTTCAGTACCAGAAGACATGATGCCTTACAAGTGTATATTGTCTCTTACGGAACAGTAAACACTTCTAGTACAACAACACATATGGAATACAGTTGATTTGCATTAATCTCAGAAACCCAGAACTCTGCATCAGCTACTCGTTACGTCCGTCTATCCATGAGAGATTAACATTAAAGGGCTAGTCAGTTCAGTTTATTAAAAGGCTAGATATTTTACCCAAAGGGCTAGTTAGTTCACTTTACTAAAGGGCTAGTTAGTTCACTTTACTAAAGGGCTAGTTAGTTCACCTAAAGGGCTAGTTAGTTCACCTAAAGGGCTAGTTAGTTCACCTAAAGGGCTAGAGAGTTCACCTAAAGGGCTAGTTAGTTCACCTAAAGGGCTAGTTAGTTCACCTAAAGGGCTAGTTAGTTCACCTAAAGGGCTAGTTAGTTCACCCAAAGGGCTAGTTAGTTCACCTAAAGGGCTAGTTAGTTCACTTGATTAAAATGCTAGTTAGTTCAGTTTGTATAATGTGATAACCTGCTATACTGTGATAACCTGCTATACTGTGATAACATGCTATACTGTGATAACCTGCTATACTGTGATAACCTGCTATAGTGTGATAACATGCTATACTGTGATAACATGCTATACTGTGATAACATGCTATACTGTGATAACATGCTATACTGTGATAACATGCTATACTGTGATAACATGCTATACTGTCATAACCCGCTATACTGTGATAACCTGCTAAACTGTGATAACCTGCTATAGTGTGATAACCTGCTATACTGTGATAACCTGCTATACTGTGATAACCTGCTATACTGTGATAACCTGCTATACTGTGATAACATGCTATACTGTGATAACCTGCTATACTGTGATAACCTGCTATAACCTGCTATACTGTGATAACCTGCTATACTGTGATAACCTGCTATACTGTGATAACCTGCTATACTGTGATAACCTGCTATACTGTGATAACCTGCTATACTGTGATAACCTGCTATAACCTGCTATACTGTGATAACCTGCTATAACCTGCTATACTGTGATAACCTGCTATAGTGTGATAACCTGCTATACTGTGATAACCTGCTATAGTGTGATAACCTGCTATACTGTGATAACCTGCTATAGTGTGATAACCTGCTATACTGTGATAACGTGCTATACTGTGATAACCTGCTATACTGTGATAACATGCTATACTGTGATAACGTGCTATACTGTGATAACCTGCTATACTGTGATAACCTGCTATACTGTGATAACATGCTATACTGTGATAACCTGCTATACTGTGATAACCTGCTAAACTGTGATAACCTGCTATAGTGTGATAACCTGCTATACTGTGATAACCTGCTATACTGTGATAACCTGCTATAGTGTGATAACCTGCTATACTGTGATAACCTGCTATACTGTGATAACCTGCTATAGTGTGATAACCTGCTATACTGTGATAACCTGCTATACTGTGATAACATGCTATACTGTGATAACATGCTATACTGTGATAACATGCTATACTGTGATAACCTGCTATACTGTGATAACCTGCTATACTGTGATAACCTGCTAAACTGTGATAACCTGCTATACTGTGATAACCTGCTATACTGTGATAACCTGATATAACCTGCTATACTGTGATAACCTGATATAACCTGCTATACTGTGATAACCTGATGTAACCTGCTATACTGTGATAACCTGATATAACCTGCTATACTGTGATAACCTGATATAACGTGATAACCTGCTATACTGTGATAACATGCTATACTGTGATAACCTGCTATAATGTGATAACCTGCTATAGTGTGACAACCTGCTATAGTGTGATAACCTGCTATACTGTGATAACCTGCTATAACCTGCTATACTGTGATAACCTGCTATAATGTGATAACCTGCTATAATGTGATAATCTGCTATACTGTGATAACCTGCTATACTGTGATAACCTGCTATACTGTGATAACCTGCTATACTGTGATAACCTGCTATACTGTGATAACCTGCTATAACCTGCTATACTGTGATAACCTGCTATAACCTGCTATACTGTGATAACCTGCTATACTGTGATAACCTGCTATAATGTGATAACCTGCTATACTGTAATAACCTGCTATAACCTGCTATACTGTGATAACCTGCTATAGCCTGCTATACTGTTATAACCTGCTATAACCTGCTATACTGTAATAACCTGCTATAACCTGCTATACTGTGATAACCTGATATAACCTGCTATACTGTTATAACCTGCTATAACCTGCTATACTGTTATAACCTGCTATAACCTGCTATACTGTAATAACCTGCTATAACCTGCTATACTGTAATAACCTGCTATAACCTGCTATACAGTGATAACCTGATATAACCTGCTATACTGTGATAACCTGATATAACCTGCTATACTGTGATAACCTGCTATAACCTGCTATACTGTTATAACCTGCTATAACATGCTATACTGTAATAACCTGCTATAACCTGCTATACTGTAATAACCTGCTATAACCTGCTATACAGTGATAACCTGATATAACCTGCTATACTGTGATAACCTGATATAACCTGCTATACTGTGATAACCTGCTATAACCTGCTATACTGTTATAACCTGCTATAACATGCTATACTGTAATAACCTGCTATAACCTGCTGTACTGTTATAACCTGCTATAACCTGCTATACTGTTATAACCTGCTATAACCTGCAATACTGTTATAACCTGCTATAACCTGCTATAATGTTATAACCTGCTATAACCTGCTATACTGTTATAACCTGCTATAACCTGCTATACTGTGATAACCTGCTATACTGTGATAACCTGATATAACCTGCTATACTGTGATAACCTGATATAACGTGATAACCTTCTATAATTGTGATAACCTGCTATACTGTGATAACCTGATATAACCTGCTATACTGTGATAACCTGATATAACGTGATAACCTTCTATAATTGTGATAACCTGCTATAATTGTGATAACCTGCTATACCTGTCACGCCCTGGTCTAAGTATTTTGTGTTTATCTTCATGTATTGGGTCAGGCCAGGGTGTGGCATGGGGTTTTTGTAACTGTGGTGTGTTTGTCTTGGGGTTTTGGTGTGTATATATTTGGGATTGTAGCTAGTGGGGTTATCTAGCAAGGTCTATGGCTGTCTGGAGTGATTCTCAATCAGAGGCAGGTGCTTATCGTTGTCTCTGATTGGGAACCATATTTAGGCAGCCATATTCTTTGAGTTTGTCGTGGGTGATTGTCCTATTTGTCTTGATGTCCTTGTTTATGTTAGTTGACACAAGTATAGGCTGTTTTCGGTTTTCGTTTCGTTTATTGTTTTTGTAGTGTTCGTGTTTTACGTTTGTTTAATAAACATGGATCGCAATCGACACGCTGCAGTTTGGTCCGACTCTCCTTCACCACACTTAGAAAACCGTAACAATACCGTGATAACCTGCTATACTGTGATAACCTGATATAATGTTATAACCTCGTATTTGTCGTATTTGTGGCCAAAGCATAAATTGGAAAAAAACACCACACCGCTGGGGTGGCAGCGTAGCCTAGTGGTTAGAGCATTGGACTAGTAACCGGAAGGTTGCGAGTTCAAACCCCCGAGCTGACAAGGTACAAATCTGTCGTTCTGCCCCTGAACAGGCAGTTAACCCACTGTTCCTTGTCATTGAAAATAAGAATCTGTTCTTAACTGACTTGCCTAGTTAAATAAAGGTTAAATTAAAAAGGGCCATAACCATGGTCTGAGATTTAGGGAAGTCTGGACAGGGGACAGTCTGGACAGGGGACAGTCTGGACAGGGGACAGTCTGGACAGGAGACAGTCTGGACAGGAGACAGTCTGGACAGGAGACAGTCTGGACAGGGGACAGGGGACAGTCTGGACAGGGGACCGGGGACAGTCTGGACAGGGGACTGTCTGGACAGGGGACAGTCTGGACAGGGGAACAGGGACAGTCTCGGCAGGGGACAGTCCAGACAGGGGACAGTCTGGACAGGGGACCAGGGACAATCTGGACAGGTGACTGTCTGGACAGGGGACAGTCTGGACAGGGGACCAGGGACAGTCTGGGCAGGAGACAGTCTGGACAGGGGACCAGGGACAGTCTCGGCAGGGGACAGTCCAGACAGGGGACCAGGGACAGTCTGGACAGGGGACAGTCTGTACGGACGACAGTCTGGACAGGGGACCAGGGACAGTCTCGGCAGGGGACAGTACAGACAGGGGACAGTCTGGACAGGAGACAGTCTGGACAGGAGACAGTCTGGACAGGGGACAGTCTGGACAGGGGACAGTCTGGACAGGAGACAGTCTGGACAGGAGACAGTCTGGACAGGGGACCGGGGACAGTCTGGACAGGAGACAGTCTGGACAGGGGACCGGGGACAGTCTGGACAGGAGACAGGAGACAGGGGACAGTCTGGACAGGGGACCGGGGACAGTCTGGACAGGGGACAGTCTGGACAGGGGACCAGGGACAGTCTGGACCGGGGACAGTCTGGACAGGGGAACAGGGACAGTCTGGACAGGTGACAGTCTGGACAGGGGACCAGGGACAGTCTCGGCAGGGGACAGTCCAGACAGGGGACAGTCTGGACCGGGGACAGTCCAGACAGGGGACAGTCTGGACAGGGGACCAGGGACAATCTGGACAGGGGACCAGGGACAATCTGGACAGGTGACTGTCTGGACAGGGGACAGTCTGGACAGGGGACCAGGGACAGTCTCGGCAGGGGACAGTCTGGACAGGGGACCAGGGACAGTCTCGGCAGGGGACAGTCCAGACAGGGGACCAGGGACAGTCTGGACAGGGGACAGTCTGTACGGACGACAGTCTGGACAGGGGACCAGGGACAGTCTCGGCAGGGGACAGTACAGACAGGGGACAGTCTGGACAGGAGACCAGGGACTGTCTGGACAGGGGACAGTCTGGACAGGGGACAGTCTGTACGGACGACAGTCTGGACAGGGGACCAGGGACAGTCTCGGCAGGGGACAGTACAGACAGGGGACAGTCTGGACAGGTGACTGTCTGGACAGGGGACAGTCTGGACAGGGGACCAGGGACAGTCTCGGCAGGGGACAGTCTGGACAGGGGACCAGGGACAGTCTCGGCAGGGGACAGTCCAGACAGGGGACCAGGGACAGTCTGGACAGGGGACAGTCTGTACGGACGACAGTCTGGACAGGGGACCAGGGACAGTCTCGGCAGGGGACAGTACAGACAGGGGACAGTCTGGACAGGAGACCAGGGACTGTCTGGACAGGGGACAGTCTGGACAGGGGACAGTCTGTACGGACGACAGTCTGGACAGGGGACCAGGGACAGTCTCGGCAGGGGACAGTACAGACAGGGGACAGTCTGGACAGGAGACCAGGGACAGTCTGGACAGGGGACCAGGGACAGTCTGGACAGGGGGAATTAGGAATGTGAGTGAATACGTGCATCAGACCTTAAAAAAGAACAAATGTAACTGATTGAAAGTATAAGGAGATATCAGTGAAAAAATGCAGTGATCAAGACATTGTACCAGTACAATGAATGAAGCTTACTCAGGTGTTCATAGGTTCATTCATTGCTTATTTCCCCCAGTGTATGTATCCCTGTGTTTCCTGTCTCTCTGTACCAGTGTATTTATCCCTGTGTTTCCGGTCTCTCTGTACCAGTGTATTTATCCCTGTGTTTCCTGTCTCTCTGTACCAGTGTATTTATCCCTGTGTTTCCTGTCTCTCTGTACCAGTGTATTTATCCCTGTGTTTCCTGTCTCTCTGTACCAGTGTATTTATCCCTGTGTTTCCTGTCTCTCTGTACCAGTGTATTTATCCCTGTGTTTCCTGTCTCTCTGTTGCCAGTGTATTTATCCCTGTGTTTCCTGTCTCTCTGTACCAGTGTATTTATCCCTGTGTTTCCTGTCTCTCTGTTGCCAGTGTATTTATCCCTGTGTTTCCTGTCTCTCTGTACCAGTGTATTTATCCCTGTGTTTCCTGTCTCTCTGTACCAGTGTATTTATCCCTGTGTTTCCTGTCTCTCTGTACCAGTGTATTTATCCCTGTGTTTCCTGTCTCTCTGTACCAGTGTATTTATCCCTGTGTTTCCTGTCTCTCTGTACCAGTGTATTTATCCCTGTGTTTCCTGTCTCTCTGTTGCCAGTTCGTCTTGTCTGTTTCAAGTCAACCAGTGTGTTTCCCCGTTCTTTTGCTATTCTCTCTTTTACTAGTCCTCCTGGTTTTCACACCTGTTTTCTGGACTCTGTACCCGCCTGCCTGACCATTCTGCCTGCCTTGACCTCGAGCCTGCCTGACCAGTCTGCCTGCCTTGACCTCGAGCCTGCCTGACCAGTCTGCCTGCCTTGACCTCGAGCCTGCCTGACCAGTCTGCCTGCCTTGACCTCGAGCCTGCCTGACCAGTCTGCCTGCCTTGACCTCGAGCCTGCCTGACCAGTCTGCCTGCCTTGACCTCGAGCCTGCCTGACCAGTCTGCCTGCCTTGACCTCGAGCCTGCCTGACCAGTCTGCCTGCCTTGACCTCGAGCCTGCCTGACCAGTCTGCCTGCCTTGACCTCGAGCCTGCCTGACCAGTCTGCCTGCCTTGACCTCGAGCCTGCCTGACCAGTCTGCCTGCCTTGACCTCGAGCCTGCCTGACCAGTCTGCCTGCCTTGACCTCGAGCCTGCCTGACCAGTCTGCCTGCCTTGACCTCGAGCCTGCCTGACCAGTCTGCCTGCCTTGACCTCGAGCCTGCCTGACCAGTCTGCCTGCCTTGACCTCGAGCCTGCCTGACCAGTCTGCCTGCCTTGACCTCGAGCCTGCCTGACCAGTCTGCCTGCCTTGACCTCGAGCCTGCCTGACCAGTCTGCCTGACACTCTGCTCCTCCTGGACTCTGATCTGGTTTTGACCTTTTTGCCTGTCCATGACTATTCTCTTTCCTACCCCTTTTGGAACTAATAAATATCAAAGACTCAAACCATCTGCCTCCCGTGTCTGCATCTGGGTCTGGCCCTGAGCCCTTATACAGGGATGGTAAAAACAGCTCGATTGCCATAGCAACATCAGGGAAACTGGGCAGAATCTTTAATTAAGCCTCTCATTATCCTTAATTGCAGGCCTCGATGTGTTACGTAAGGAGATCTGTCTGTATAGGAAGTTCTGGGGACAAGTCGTCTGGATTCTGGCAGATGCAAACAGATGATCAAGAAAACTTTAAGCAAAAGTTATTGAGGGCTTAAATAAAAACAACAACAACAACAACAACAGTTTGTGATTTTTGACTTGTGTGGTTGCAATATCAACACTCCCTTATCTCTGGTATGTCTTGGTATTGCATAAAAAAACAACAGATAGTCCAGTTGAGTACAAGTTCTCATTTACAACTGCGACCTGGCCAAGATAAAGCAAAGCAGCGCGACCCAAAACAACACAAAGTTATTCAATGTCTCAGGAAAGACAGTCTGATTGGAAATAATCGGTGGGCCAGCAACATGGACCTGAAGGCTATGGTGAAAACATTTGAACACAAAAATGCTACGTAATGCGATCAAATACTGTAGCTACTATAGGCCAGTCTCATACTGTAGCTACTATAGGCCAGTCTCATACTGTAGCTACTATAGGCCAGTCTCATACTGTAGTTACTATAGGCCAGTCTCATACTGTAGCTACTATAGGCCAGTCTCATACTGTAGCTACTATAGGCCAGTCTCATACTGTAGCTACTATAGGCCAGTCTCATACTGTAGCTACTATAGGCCAGTCTCATACTGTAGCTACTATAGGCCAGTCTCATACTGTAGCTACTATAGGCCAGTCTCATACTGTAGCTACTATAGGCCAGTTTCATACTGTAACTACTATAGGCCAGTTTCATACTGTAGCTACTATAGGCCAGTTTCATACTGTAGCTACTATAGGCCAGTTTCATACTGTAGCAACTATTGGCCAGTTTCATACTGTAGCTACTATAGGCCAGTCTCATACTGTAGCTACTATAGGCCAGTCTCATACTGTATATACTATAGGCCAGTTTCATACTGTAGCTACTATAGGCCAGTTTCATACTGTAGCTACTATTGGCCAGTTTCATACTGTAGCTACTATAGGCCAGTCTCATACTGTAGTTACTATAGCCCAGTCTCATACTGTAGCTACTATAGGCCAGTCTCATACTGTAGCTACTATAGGCCAGTCTCATACTGTAGCTACTATAGGCCAGTTTCATACTGTAGCTACTATAGGCCAGTCTCATATGGTAGCTACTATAGGCCAGTCTCATACTGTAGCTACTATAGGCCAGTCTCATACTGTAGCTACTATAGGCCAGTCTCATACTGTAGCTACTATAGGCCAGTCTCATACTGTAGCTACTATAGGCCAGTCTCATACTGTAGCTACTATAGGCCAGTCTCATACTGTAGCTACTATAGGCCAGTCTCATACTGTAGCTACTATAGGCCAGTCTCATACTGTAGCTACTATAGGCCAGTCTCATACTGTAGTTACTATAGGCCAGTTTCATACTGTAGCTACTATAGGCCAGTTTCATACTGTAGCTACTATAGGCCAGTTTCATACTGTAGCTACTATAGGCCAGTTTCATACTGTAGCTACTATAGGCCAGTTTCATACTGTAGCTACTATAGGCCAGTCTCATACTGTAGCTACTATAGGCCAGTCTCATACTGTAGTTACTATATGCCAGTTTCATACTGTAGCTACTATAGGCCAGTCTCATACTGTAGTTACTATATGCCAGTTTCATACTGTAGCTACTATTGGCCAGTCTCATACTGTAGCTACTATTGGCCAGTTTGATACTGTAGCTACTATTGGCCAGTCTCATACTGTAGTTACTATAGGCCAGTTTCATACTGTAGCTACTATAGGCCAGTTTCATACTGTAGCTACTATTGGCCAGTTTCAAACTGTAGCTACTATTGGCCAGTTTCATACTGTAGCTACTATTGGCCAGTCTCATACTGTAGCTACTATAGGCCAGTCTCATACTGTAGTTACTATAGGCCAGTCTCATACTGTAGCTACTATAGGCCTCTACATACTGTAGCTACTATAGGCCAGTCTCATACTGTAGCTACTATAGGCCAGTCTCATACTGTAGCTACTATAGGCCTCTACATACTGTAGCTACTATTGGCCAGTTTCATACTGTAGCTACTATAGGCCAGTCTCATACTGTAGCTACTATAGGCCAGTTTCATACTGTAGCTACTATAGGCCAGTTTCATACTGTAGCTACTATAGGCCAGTTTCATACTGTAGCTACTATTGGCCAGTCTCATACTGTAGCTACTATAGGCCAGTCACATACTGTAGCTACTATAGGCCAGTCTCATACTGTAGCTACTATTGGCCAGTCTCATACTGTAGCTACTATAGGCCAGTCTCATACTGTAGCTACTATTGGCCAGTCTCATACTGTAGCTACTATAGGCCAGTCTCATACTGTAGTTACTATAGGCCAGTCTCATACTGTAGGTACTATAGGCCAGTTTCACACTGTAGCTACTATAGGCCAGTTTTATACTGTAGCTACTATAGGCCAGTCTCACAGGTGGAGATATAGAGGTATGGGACTGTAGGTGGAGGTAAAGAGGTTTGGGACTGTAGGTGGAGGTATGTGACTGTAGGTGGAGGTATAGAGGTATGTGACTGTAGGTGGAGGTAAAGAGGTATGTGACTGTAGGTGGAGGTAAAGAGGTATGGGACTGTAGGTGGAGGTATAGAGGTATGGGACTGTAGGTGGAGGTAAAGAGGTATGGGACTGTAGGTGGAGGTAGAGATGTATGTGACTGTAGGTGGAGGTAGAGAGGTATGTGACTGTAGGTGGAGGTAGATGGAGGTATAGAGGTATGTGACTGTAGGTGGAGGTATAGAGGTATGTGACTGTAGGTGGAGGTAGAGAGGTATGGGACTGTAGGTGGAGGTATAGAGGTATGGGACTGTAGGTGGAGGTAAAGAGGTATGGGACTGTAGGTGGAGGTAGAGAGGTATGTGACTGTAGGTGGAGGTAGAGAGGTATGTGACTGTAGGTGGAGGTAGTTGGAGGTATAGAGGTATGTGACTGTAGGTAGAGGTATAGAGGTATGTGACTGTAGGTGAAGGTAGAGAGGTATGGGACTGTAGGTGGAGGTAGGTGGAGGTATAGAGGTATGTGACTGTAGGTGGAGGTAAAGAGGTATGGAACTGTAGGTGGAGGTAAAGAGGTATGTGACTGTAGGTGGATGTAAAGAGGTATGGGACTGTAGGAGCGGGTAGAGAGGTATGGGACTGTAGGTGGAGGTATAGAGGTATGTGACTGTAGGTGGAGGTATAGAGGTATGTGACTGTAGGTGGAGGTAAAGAGGTATGGGACTGTAGGTGGAGGTAAAGAGGTATGGGACTGTAGGTGGAGGTAAAGAGGTATGTGACTGTAGGTGGAGGTAAAGAGGTATGTGACTGTAGGTGGAGGTATAGAGGTATGTGACTGTAGGTGGAGGTAAAGAGGTATGTGACTGTAGGTGGAGGTAAAGAGGTATGTGACTGTAGGTGGAGGTATAGAGGTATGTGACTGTAGGAGCGGGTAAGGATGACAGAGGCAGAGAATATTACCTAACAGGGATTTTATATCATTAACGTTGTAAATGTGGGGAAAAAGGGGCTGGATGGAACCAAAGCAAAGAAAGTAAAAGTTAAAGAGTCCCCTCTCCTACCTTACCCTCCTACCCACTACCCCTACCCACCTATTCTTTACAACACCTGGTGCGCTAACCAAAATACAGGGGGTGGTCCGCCCAGGTCATACCTAGTGTGCATAGACAGAGTACATACTACAGGAAAATGTAAGCCCGCAGGCCTCTTGCCTAAGCACTCCCAAGGTGACCCCCCCACCCCCCTGGGAACAAATGAAACAGAATAATTACAAGCTTAAAGGGAACAAATTCAATAATCAATAACACTGGGTCCTATTTGCATACACATACCTCAGAAGCTATAAAAAAAACTTGCAGCAAAACGGTTACCGGGGAAACAACCAAAACAGGACAAAGGAACACTGGATTTTATAGATGCAGGAGGCAGTAATTACAGACAGCTGTATCCCCTGACGAGAGGGAGGGGTCAGAGCTCCACTTTGCACTGGCGCCGACCAATCAGCTGCATGGAATCAAGGAAGTCATCCTGAAACATATACACATACATAAAAACACAAATCATCCAAAACAACAAGGAAACTTTGGAACAAAACACTACTACAGGCCAGTCTCATACTGTAGCTACTACAGGCCAGTCTCATACTGTAGCTACAACAGGCCAGTCTCATACTGTAGCTACTACAGGCCAGTCTCATACTGTAGCTACTACAGGCCAGTCTCATACTGTAGCTACTACAGGCCAGTCTCATACTGTAGCTACTACAGGCCAGTCTCATACTGTAGCTACTACAGGCCAGTCTCATACTGTAGCTACTACAGGCCAGTCTCATACTGTAGCTACTACAGGTCAGTCTCATACTGTAGTTACTATAGGCCAGTCTCATACTGTAGCTACTACAGGCCAGTCTCATACTGTAGCTACTACAGGCCAGTCTCATACTGTAGCTACTACAGGTCAGTCTCATACTGTAGTTACTATAGGCCAGTCTCATACTGTAGCTACTACAGGCCAGTCTCATACTGTAGCTACAACAGGTCAGTCTCATACTGTAGTTACTATAGGCCAGTCTCATACTGTAGCTACTATAGGCCAGTCTCATACTGTAGCGACAACAGGCCAGTCTCAAACTGTAGCTACTACAGGCCAGTCTCATACTGTAGCTACAACAGGCCAGTCTCATACTGTAGCTACTATAGGCCAGTGTCATACTGTAGCTACTATAGGCCAGTGTCATACTGTAGCTACTATAGGCCAGTCTCATACTGTAGCTACTACAGGCCAGTCTCATACTGTAGCTACTACAGGCCAGTCTCATACTGTAGCTACTACAGGCCAGTCTCATACTGTAGCTACTACAGGCCAGTCTCATACTGTAGCTACAACAGGCCAGTCTCATACTGTAGCTACTATAGGCCAGTGTCATACTGTAGCTACTATAGGCCAGTGTCATACTGTAGCTACTACAGGCCAGTCTCATACTGTAGCTACTACAGGCCAGTCTCATACTGTAGCTACTATAGGCCTCTACATACTGTAACTACTACAGGTCTCTACATACTGTAGGTACTACAGGCCAGTCTCATACTGTAGCTACTATAGGCCTCTAATTCTGTAACTAATACAGGCCAGTCTCATACTGTAGCTACTATAGGCCAGTCTCATACTGTAGCTACTACAGGCCAGTCTCATACTGTAGCTACTATAGGCCAGTCTCATACTGTAGCTACTACAGGCCTCTACATACTGTAGGTACTACAGGCCAGTCTCATACTGTAGCTACTATAGGCCAGTCTCATACTGTAGCTACTACAGGCCTCTACATACTGTAGCTGCTACAGGCCAGTCTCATACTGTAGCTACTATAGGCCAGTATCATACTGTAGCTACTACAGGCCAGTCTCATACTGTAACTACTATAGGCCAGTCTCAACCTGTAGCTACTATAGGCCTCTACATACTGTAGCTACTACAGGCCAGTCTCATACTGTAGCTACTACAGGCCAGTCTCATACTGTAGCTACTACAGGCCAGTCTCATACTGTAGCTACTACAGGCCAGTCTCATACTGTAGCTACTACAGGCCAGTCTCATACTGTAGCTACTACAGGCCAGTCTCATACTGTAGCTACTACAGGCCAGTCTCATACTGTAGCTACTATAGGCCAGTCTCATACTGTAGCTACTATAGGCCTCTACATACTGTAACTACTACAGGTCTCTACATACTGTAGGTACTACAGGCCAGTCTCATACTGTAGCTACTATAGGCCTCTAATTCTGTAACTAATACAGGCCAAGCTCATACTGTAGCTACTATAGGCCAGTCTCATACTGTAACTACTATAGGCCAGTCTCATACTGTAGCTACTACAGGCCAGTCTCATACTGTAGCTACTATAGGCCAGTCTCATACTGTAGCTACTACAGGCCTCTACATACTGTAGGTACTACAGGCCAGTCTCATACTGTAGCTACTATAGGCCAGTCTCATACTGTAGCTACTACAGGCCTCTACATACTGTAGCTGCTACAGGCCAGTCTCATACTGTAGCTACTATAGGCCAGTATCATACTGTAGCTACTACAGGCCAGTCTCATACTGTAACTACTATAGGCCAGTCTCAACCTGTAGCTACTATAGGCCTCTACATACTGTAGCTACTACAGGCCAGTCTCATACTGTAGCTACTATAGGCCAGTCTCATACTGTAGCTACTATAGGCCAGTTTCATACTGTAACTACTAAAGGCCAGTCTCATACTGTAGCTACTATAAGCCTCTACATACTGTAGCTACTAAAGGCCAGTCTCATACAGTAGCTACTATAGGCCATTCTCATGCTGTAGCTAATACAGGCCAGTCTCATACTGTAGCTACTACAGGCCAGTCTCATGCTGTAGCTACTATAGGCCAGTCTGATACTGTAACTACTACAGGCCAGTCTCATACGGTAGTTACTATAGGCCAGTCTCATACTATAACTACTATAGGCCAGTCTCATATTGTAACTACTATAGGCCAGTCTCATACTGTAACTACTATAGGCCAGTCTCATACTGTAGCTACTACAGGCTAGTCTCATACTGTAGCTACTATAGGCCAGTCTCATACTGTAGCTACTATAGGCCAGTCTCATACTGTAGCTACTATAGGCCAGTCTCATACTGTAGCTACTATAGGCCAGTCTCATACTGTACCTACTATAGGCCAGTCTCATACTGTAGCTACTATAGGCCAGTCTCATACTGTAGCTACTATAGGCCAGTCTCATACTGTAACTACGACAGGCCAGTCTCATACTGTAGCTACTACAGGCCAGTCTCATACTGTAGCTACTATAGGCCAGTCTCATACTGTAGCTACTATAGGCCAGTCTCATACTGTAGCTACTATAGGCCAGTCTCATACTGTACCTACTATAGGACAGTCTCATACTGTAGCTACTATAGGCCTCTACATACTGTAGCTACTATAGGCCAGTGTCATACTGTAGCTACTACAGGCCAGTCTCATACTGTAACTACTACAGGCCAGTCTCATACTGTAGCTTCTATAGGCCAGTCTCATACTACACCTACTATACGCCAGTCTCATACTGTAGCTACTATAGGCCAGTCTCATACTGTAGCTACTATAGGCCAGTCTCATACTGTAACTACGACAGGCCAGTCTCATACTGTAGCTACTATAGGCCAGCCTCATACTGTAGTTACTATATGCCAGTCTCATACTGTAGCTACTATAGGCCAGTCTCATACTGTAGTTACTATAGACCAGTCTCATACTGTAGCTACTATAGGCCAGTCTCATACTGTAACTACTATAGGCCAGTCTCATACTGTAGTTAATATAGGCCAGTTTCAAACTGTAGCTAATATAGACCAGTCTCATACTGTAGTTACTATAGGCCAGTCTCAAACTGTAGCTAATACAGGCCAGCCTCATACTGTAGCTACTATAGGCCAGTCTCATACTGTAACTACTATAGGCCAGTCTCATAATGTAGCTACAATAGGCCAGTCTCATACTGTAACTACTATAGGCCAGTCTCAAACTGTACCTACTATAGGCCAGTCTCATACTGTAGCTACTATAGGCCTCTACATACTGTAGCTACTATAGGCCAGTGTCATACTGTAGCTACTACAGGCCAGTCTCATACTGTAACTACTACAGGCCAGTCTCATACTGTAGCTTCTATAGGCCAGTCTCATACTATAACTACTATACGCCAGTCTCATACTGTAGCTACTATAGGCCAGTCTCATACTGTAGCTACTATAGGCCAGTCTCATACTGTAGTTACTATAGCCCAGTCTCATACTGTAGCTACTATAGGCCAGCCTCATACTGTAGTTACTATATGCCAGTCTCATACTGTAGCTACTATAGGCCAGTCTCATACTGTAGCTACTATAGGCCAGTCTCATACTGTAGTTACTATAGACCAGTCTCATACTGTAGCTACTATAGGCCAGCCTCATACTGTAACTACTATAGGCCAGTTTCATACTGTAGTTAATATAGGCCAGTTTCAAACTGTAGCTAATATAGACCAGTCTCATACTGTAGTTACTATAGGCCAGTCACAAACTGTAGCTAATACAGGCCAGCCTCATACTGTAGCTACTATAGGCCAGTCTCATACTGTAACTACTATAGGCCAGTCTCATAATGTAGCTACTATAGGCCAGTCTCATACTGTAACTACTATAGGCCAGTCTCAAACTGTAGCTACTATAGGCCAGTATCATACTGTAGCTACTACAGGCCAGTCTCATACTGTAACTACTATAGGCCAGTCTCAACCTGTAGCTACTGTAGGCCTCTACATACTGTAGCTACTACAGGCCAGTCTCATACTGTAGCTACTATAGGCCAGTCTCATACTGTAGCTACTATAGGCCAGTCTCATACTGTAACTACTATAGGCCAGTCTCATACTGTAGCTACTATAAGCCTCTACATACTGTAGCTACTAAAGGCCAGTCTCATACTGTAGCTACTATAGGCCAGTCTCATGCTGTACCTACTATAGACCAGTCTCATACTGTAGCTACTATAGGCCAGTCTCATACTGTAACTACTATAGGCCAGTTTTATACTGTAACTACTATAGGCCAGTCTCATACTGTAACTACTATAGGCCAGTCTCATACTGTAACTACTATAGGCCAGTCTCATACTGTAACTACTATAGGCCGGTTTTATACTGTAACTACTATAGGCCAGTCTCATACTGTAGTTACTATAGGCCTTTACATACTGTAGCTACTATAGGCCTATACATACTGTAGCTACTATAGGCCAGTCTCATACTGTAGTTACTATAGGCCTCTAAATACTGTAGCTACTATAGGCGTCTACATACTGTAGCTACTATAGACTAGACTCATACTGTAACTACTATAGGCCAGTCTCATACTGTAACAACTATAGGCCAGTCTCATACTGTAACTACTATAGGCCAGTCTCATATTGTAGTTACTATAGGCCAGTCTCATACTGTAACTACTATAGGCCAGTTTCATACTGTAACTACTATAGGCCCGTCTCATACTGTAGTTACTATAGGCCAGTCTCATACTGTAGTTACTATAGGCCCGTCTCATACTGTAACTACTATAGGCCAGTCTCAGACTGTAGTTACTATAGGCCAGTTTCATACTGTAGCTACTACAGGCCAGTCTCATACTGTAATTACTATAGGCCAGTCTCATACTGTAACTACTATAGTCCAGTCTCAAACTGTAGTTACTATAGGCCAGTCTCAAACTGTACCTACTATAGGCCAGTTTTATACTGTAACTACTATAGGCCAGTCTCAAACTGTAACTACTATAGGCCAGTCTCATACTGTAACTACTATAGGCCAGTCTCATACTGTAACTACTATAGGCCTCTACATACTGTAGGTAATATAGGCCAGTCTCATTCTGTAACAACTATAGGCCAGTCTCATTCTGTAACTACTATAGGCCAGTCTCATACGGTACCTACCATAGACCAGTCTCATACTGTAACTACTATAGGCCAGTCTCATACTGTAGCTACTATAGGCCAGTCTCATACTGTAACTACTATAGGCCAGTCTCATATGGTACCTACTATAGACCAGTCTCATACTGTAACTACTATAGGCCTCTACATACTGTAACTACTATAGGCCAGTCTCATACTGTACCTACTATAGGACAGTCTCATACTGTAACTACTATAGGCCAGTCTCATACTGTAACTACTATAGGCCAGTCTCATACTGTAACTATACTGTAACTCTCCCCTATATCTCCTTCCCTATATCTCCTCCCCTCTCTCCCCTATATCTCCCCTCTCTCCCCTATATCTACCCCTCTCTCCCCTATATCTGTTCCCCCCTCTCCCCTATATCTGTTCCCCTCTCTCCCCTATATCTCCTCCCCTCTCTCCCTATATCTCCTTCCCTCTCTCCCCTATATCTGTTCCCCTCTCTCCCTTATATCTGTTCCCCTCTCTCCCCTATATCTGTTCCCCCCTCTCCCCTATATCTGTTCCCCTCTCTCCCCTATATCTCCTCCCCTCTCTCCCTATATCTCCTTCCCTCTCTCCTCTATATCTGTTCCCATTTGTCCCCTATATCTCCTCCCCTCTCTCCCCTATATCTCCTCCCTTCTCTTCGCTATATCTCCCCCCTCTCCCCCCTATATCTGTTCCCCTCTCTCCCCTATATCTCGTTCCCCTCACTCCCCTATATCCTTCCCTCTCTCCCCTAAATCTCCTCCCTTCTCTCCCTATATCTCCTCCCCTCTCTCCCCTATATCTTCCCCCTCTCTCCCCTATACTTCCTTCCCTATATCTCCTCCCCTCTCTCCCCTATATCTCCCCCTCTCTCCCTATATCTCCTTCCCTATCTCCTCTATATCTGTTCCCCCCTCACCACTATATGTTCCCCTTATATCTGATCCCCTCTCTCCCCTATATCTCCTCCCCTCTCTCCCCTATATCTCCTTCCCTATATCTCCTCTCCTCTCTCACCTATATCTGTTCCCCTCTCTCCCCTATATCTCCTTCCCCCCCTATATCTGTTCCCCCCTATATATGTTCCCCTCTCTCCCCTATATCTCCGACCCCTCTATCCCCTATATCTGTTCCCCCCAATATTTGTTCCTCTCTCTCCCCTATATACTCCTCCCCTCTCTCCCCATATCTGTCCTCCACTTTCTCCCCTATATCTGTCCCCCCCTCCCCTATATCTGTTCCCCCTCTCTCCCCTATATATCTCCCCTCCCCTCTCTCCTCTCCCCATATCTGTTCCTCTCCTCCCTCTCCCCTATATCTGTTCCCCTCTCTCCCCATATCTGTTCTCCCCTCTATCTGTTCCCCCCTCTCCCTATATCTGTTCCCCCTCTTCCCCTATATCTGTTCCCCTCTCCCCTATATCTGTTCCCCCCTCTCCCCTATATCTGTTCCCTCTCTCCCCCTATATCTGTTCCCCTCTCTCCCCTATATCTGTTCCCCCTCTCCCCTATATCTTTCCCCCTCTCTCCCCTATATCTGTTCCCCCCTCTCCCCTATATCTGTTCCCCCTCTCTCCCCTATATCTGTTCCCCCCTCTCCCCTATATCTGTTCCCCCCTCTCCCCTATATCTCCCCCCTCTCTCCCCTATATCTGTTCTCCCCTCTCCCCTATATCTGTTCTCCCCTCTCCCCTATATCTGTTCCCCTCTCTCCCCTATAATCTGTTCTCTCCTCTCCCCTATATCTGTTCCCCCTCTCTCCCTATATCTGTTCCCCCTCTCTCCCCTATATCTGTTCCCCCTCTCTCCCCTATATCTGTTCCCCCTCTCCCTATATCTGTTCCCCTCTCTCCCCTATATCTGTTCCCCCCTCTCTCCCCTATATCTGTTCCCCTCTCTCCCCTATACCTGTTCCCCTCTCTCCCCTATATCTCCTCCCCTCTCTCCCTATATCTCCTCTCTTCTCTTCCCGATATCTCATCCCTCTCTCCCCGATATCTCATCCCCTCTATCTCCCCCTCTCTCCCCTATATCTCATCCCCTCTCTCCCCTATATCTCATCCCTCTCTCCCCGATATCTCATCCCCTCTATCTCCCCCTCTCTCCCCTATATCTCATCCCCTCTCTCCCCTATATCTCATCCCCTCTATCTCCCCCTATCTCCCCTATATCTCATCCCCTCTCTCCCCTATATCTGTTCCCCCTCTCTCCCCTATATCTTTTCCCCTCTCTCCCCTATATCTCATCCCCTCTCCCCTATATCTCTCTTCTCTCCCCTATGCACGTTCCTCTCCATCCCCTATACCCCCCTCTCTCCCCTATATCTCCTTTCCTCTCTCCCTTATATCTCCTTCCCTCTCTCCCCTAAATCTACTCCCCTGTATCTCCCCGTGGTCTATCCAACCTGTTATATGTGTAGAGGCGAGAAGCAAACAGCAGTCAACAGAATCAATCAAATCCCGATAAATAGCACCCGATTCCCTGTGCATTCCAGGACCAGGGTCAAAAGTTGTGCATTCTTTGTAGAGAACAGTGTTCCATTTGGGGCTCTGTCATAGTAACTAAGGGGTAATTTAAAGGACCACTCTAATCTTCTCCTCTATCTCCTCTATCTGTAACTCGGTATTCATATTCTTTTCATCAGTTTTGCTTTCATACTAATTACTGTGATTGAAAACAATGGCATTACCACGTCATACTCCACTGACCACATGGCTCTGCCTCTGCAGCGATGTACAGCCTCACGGGAGATGGATGGATTTCCTGCCTCTGCAGCATACAGGAGATATATAGATTTCCTGCCTCTGCAGCAGCATTTAGCCTCACGGGAGCATTCACATAAATCCCTTAGATGTTTTCAGTAGCCTATATCAGTAGCGGATTCCATGTTTTGGGGCTCCCGAGTGGCGCAGTGGTCTAAGGCACTGCATCTCAGTGCTAGAGGCGTCACTACAGACCCTGGTTCGATTCCAGGCTGTATCACAGCGGTCTAAGGCACTGCATCTCAGTGCTAGAGGCGTCACTACAGACCCTGGTTCGATTCCAGGCTGTATCACAACTGGCCGTGATTGGGAGTCCCACAGGGTGCTGCACAGTTGTCCCAGTGTCGTCCGGGTTAAGGTTTGGCCTGGGTAGGTCGGTCTGTCATTGTAAATTAGAATTTGTTCTGTAACTGACTTGCTTAGTTAAATAAAGGTTAAATAAAAAACATCCACAACATCACTGTTTGGGTTTTTGTCCTAAATGGCAACCCGTAGGGCTTTGGCACTCTATAGGGAATAGGGTGCCACAGGGCTCTGGTCTATAGTAGTGCACTCTATAGGGAATAGGGTGCCATAGGGCTCTGGTCTAAAGTAGTGCACTCTATAGGGAATAGGGTGCCATAGGGCTCTGGTCTAAAGTAGTGCACTATATAGGGAATAGGGCTCTGGTCTATAGTAGTGCACTATATAGGGAATAGGGTGCCATAGGGCTCTGGTCTAAAGTAGTGCACTCTATAGGGAATAGGGTGCCATAGGGCTCTGGTCTAAAGTAGTGCACTCTATAGGGAATAGGATGCCATAGGGCTCTGGTCTAAAGTAGTGCACTATATAGGGAATAGGGCTCTGGTCTTTAGTAGTGCACTATATAGGGAATAGGGTGCAATAGGGCTCTGGTCTAAAGTAGTGCACTATATAGGGAATAGGGTGCCATAGGGCTCTGGTCTAAAGTAGTGCACTCTATAGGGAATAGGATGCCATAGGGCTCTGGTCTAAAGTAGTGCCCTATATAGGGAATAGGGCTCTGGTCTATAGTAGTGCACTATATAGGGAATAGGGTGCAATAGGGCTCTGGTCTAAAGTAGTGCACTATATAGGGAATAGGGTGCCATAGGGCTCTGGTCTAAAGTAGTGCACTCTATAGGGAATAGGATGCCATAGGGCTCTGGTCTAAAGTAGTGCACTATATAGGGAATAGGGCTCTGGTCTATAGTAGTGCACTATATAGGGAATAGGAGAGCGTTTGGGATGCATTCCTTGTTTGTCAGCAACGGAAAAGCCACTGCAATTATTGTCTCATGTTACTAGCTAGCAAACATACAGTGGCTACACACAATAATACCAAAGACAGTATCAGCATGTGAAGTAGCTAGTCGGCTGTTAAATCACCCTAAACAAACTGCTATCGATTTAGGAGTCTACTATCTCCCCACGTTACAACCTATAGATTGATGTGCCTCACAGAGCGGGGTTTGAGCAGAGTGGAGTCTGACATTTAACAAACGGTCATGCAAGAGCAACGTTCAACGTCACCCTGGAGAAATGTGTTGGACCCTCTGTTAAAATAAATTACACATTTCTTGAGGTAGGTATATCGCAAAATATATGATCAATGAAATCAAACCCATGTCGCCTCAGGCGTATGAGTGTTGGGTTCAGTGGCTATAGCCATAAGACCACACGACATCGAGGCAAAACAATCCTTTTGTTTGGCCTATTCCTTGCCCTCAACATATAGTAAAAGAGTTTATACCCCTCCATCTGACCAATACCCCTCCATCTGACCAATACCGCTCCAACTGACCAATACCCCTCCATCTGACCAATACCCCTCCATCTGACCAATACCCCTCCAACTGACCAATACCCCTCCAACTGACCAATACCCCTCCATCTGACCAATACCCCTCCAACTGACCAATACCCCTCCATCTGACCAATACCCCTCCAACTGACCAATACCCCTCCAACTGACCAATACCCCTCCATCTGACCAATACCCCTCCAACTGACCAATACCCCTCCAACTGACCAATCCCCCTCCAACTGACCAATACCCCTCCATCTGACCAATACCCCTCCATCTGACCAATACCCCTCCATCTGACCAATACCCCTCCAACTGACCAATACCCCTCCATCTGACCAATACCCTCCATCTGACCAATACCCCCTCCATCTGGCCAATACCCCTCCAACTGACCAATACCCCTCCAACTGACCAATACCCCTCCAACTGACCAATACCCCTCCAACTGACCAATACCCCTCCATCTGACCAATACCCCTCCAACTGACCAATACCCCTCCAACTAGCCAATACCCCTCCATCTGACCAATACCCCTCCATCTGACCAATACCCCTCCATCTGACCAATACCCCTCCATCTGACCAATACCCCTCCATCTGACCAATACCCCTCCATCTGACCAATACCCCTCCAACTGACCAATACCCCTCCATCTGACCAATACCCCTCCAACTAGCCAATACCCCTCCATCTGACCAATCCCCCTCCAACTGACCAATCCCCCTCCAACTGGCCAATCCCCCTCCAACTGGCCAATCCCCTCCAACTGGCCAATACCCCTCCAACTGGCCAATACCCCTCCAACTGGCCAATCCCCCTCCAACTGGCCAATACCCCTCCAACTGGCCAATACCCCTCCAATACCCCTCCAATCCCCCTCCAACTGGCCAATCCCCCTCCAACTGGCCAATCCCCCTCCAACTGGCCAATACCCCTCCAACTGGCCAATCCCCCTCCAACTGGCCAATCCCCCTCCAACTGGCCAATCCCCCTCCAACTGGCCAATACCCCTCCAACTGGCCAATCCCCCTCCAACTGGCCAATCCCCCTCCAACTGGCCAATCCCCCTCCAACTGGCCAATCCCCCTCCAACTGGCCAATACCCCTCCAACTGGCCAATACCCCTCCAATACCCCTCCAATCCCCCTCCAACTGGCCAATCCCCCTCCAACTGGCCAATCCCCCTCCAACTGGCCAATACCCCTCCAACTGGCCAATCCCCCTCCAACTGGCCAATCCCCCTCCAACTGGCCAATCCCCCTCCATCTGACCAATACCCCTCCAACTGACCAATACCCTCCATCTGACCAATACCCCTCCATCTGACCAATACCCTCCAACTGACCAATACCCCTCCAACTGACCAATACCCCTACAACTGACCAATACCCCTACAACTGACCAATACCCCTCCATCTGACCAATACCCCTCCAACTGACCAATACCCCTCCAACTGACCAATACCCCTCCATCTGACCAATACCCCTCCAACTGACCAATACCCCTCCAACTGACCAATCCCCCTCCAACTGACCAATACCCCTCCATCTGACCAATACCCCTCCATCTGACCAATACCCCTCCATCTGACCAATACCCCTCCAACTGACCAATACCCCTCCATCTGACCAATACCCCTCCATCTGACCAATACCCCTCCATCTGGCCAATACCCCTCCAACTGACCAATACCCCTCCAACTGACCAATACCCCTCCAACTGACCAATACCCCTCCAACTGACCAATACCCCTCCATCTGACCAATACCCCTCCAACTGACCAATACTCCTCCAACTAGCCATACCCCTCCATCTGACCAATACCCCTCCATCTGACCAATACCCCTCCATCTGACCAATACCCCTCCATCTGACCAATACCCCTCCATCTGACCAATACCCCTCCAACTGACCAATACCCCTCCAACTGACCAATACCCCTCCATCTGACCAATACCCCTCCAACTGACCAATACCCCTCCATCTGACCAATACCCCTCCAACTAGCCAATACCCCTCCATCTGACCAATCCCCCTCCAACTGACCAATCCCCCTCCAACTGGCCAATCCCCCTCCAACTGGCCAATCCCCCTCCAACTGGCCAATACCCCTCCAACTGGCCAATACCCCTCCAACTGGCCAATCCCCCTCCAACTGGCCAATACCCCTCCAACTGGCCAATACCCCTCCAATACCCCTCCAATCCCCCTCCAACTGGCCAATCCCCCTCCAACTGGCCAATCCCCCTCCAACTGGCCAATACCCCTCCAACTGGCCAATCCCCCTCCAACTGGCCAATCCCCCTTCAACTGGCCAATCCCCCTCCAACTGGCCAATCCCCCTCCAACTGGCCAATACCCCTCCAACTGGCCAATCCCCCTCCAACTGGCCAATCCCCCTCCAACTGGCCAATCCCCTCCAACTGGCCAATCCCCCTCCAACTGGCCAATCCCCTCCAACTGGCCCATACCCCTCCAACTGGCCAATACCCCTCCAATACCCCTCCAATCCCCCTCCAACTGGCCAATCCCCCTCCAACTGGCCAATCCCCCTCCAACTGGCCAATCCCCCTCCAACTGGCCAATCCCCTCCAACTGGCCAATCCCCCTCCAACTGGCCAATACCCCTCCATCTGGCCTATACCCCTCCAACTGGCCAATCCCCCTCCAACTGGCCAATCCCCCTCCAACTGGCCAATCCCCCTCCAACTGGCCAATCCCCCTCCAACTGGCCAATCCCCCTCCAACTGGCCAATACCCCTCCAACTGGCCAATCCCCCTCCAACTGGCCAATCCCCCTCCAACTGGCCAATCCCCCTCCAACTGGCCAATCCCCCTCCAACTGGCCAATCCCCCTCCAACTGGCCAATCCCCCTCCACTGGCCAATACCCCTCCAACTGGCCAATACCCCTCCAATAACCCTCCAATACCCCTCCAACTGGCCAATACCCCTCCAATAACCCTCCAATACCCCTCCAACTGGCCATACCCCTCCAATAACCCTCCAATCCCCCTCCAACTGGCCAATCCCCCTCCAACTGGCCAATCCCCCTCCAACTGGCCAATCCCCCTCCAACTGGCCAATCCCCCTCCAATACCCTCCAATACCCCTCCAATCCCCCTCCAACTGGCCAATCCCCCTCCCAACTGGCCAATCCCCCTCCAACTGGCCAATCCCCCTCCAACTGGCCAATCCCCCTCCAACTGGCCAATCCCCCTCCAACTGGCCAATAACCCTCCATCTGGCCTATACCCCTCCAACTGGCCAATCCCCCTCCAACTGGCCAATCCCCTCCAACTGGACAATTCCCCTCCAACTGGCCAATCCCCCTCCAACTGGCCAATCCCCTCAACTGGCCAATCCCCCCTCAAACTGGCCAATCCCCTCCAACTGGCCAATCCCCCTCCAACTGGCCAATCCCCCTCCAACTGGCCAATCCCCCTCCAACTGGCCAATACCCCTCCAACTGGCCAATCCCCCCTCCAACTGGCCAATCCCCCTCCAACTGGCCAATCCCCTCCAACTGGCCAATCCCCCTCCAACTGGCCAATCCCCCTCCAACTGGCCCAATACCCCTCCAACTGACCAATCCCCCTCCAACTGGCCAATCCCCCTCCAACTGGCCAATCCCCCTCCAACTGGCCAATACCCCTCCAACTGGCCAATACCCCTCCAATAACCCTCCAATACCCCTCCAACTGGCCAATACCCCTCCAATAACCCTCCAATACCCCTCCAACTGGCCAATACCCCTCCAATAACCCTCCAATCCCCCTCCAACTGGCCAATCCCCCTCCAACTGGCCAATCCCCCTCCAACTGGCCAATCCCCCTCCAACTGGCCAATCCCCCTCCAACTGGCCAATCCCCCTCCAATACCCCTCCAATCCCCCTCCAACTGGCCAATCCCCCTCCAACTGGCCAATCCCCCTCCAACTGGCCAATCCCCCTCCAACTGGCCAATACCCCTCCAACTGGCCAATCCCCCTCCAACTGGCCAATCCCCCTCCAACTGGCCATCCCCCTCCAACTGGCCAATACCCCTCCAACTGGCCAATCCCCCTCCAACTGGCCAATCCCCCTCCAACTGGCCAATACCCCTCCAACTGACCAATCCCCCTCCAACTGGCCAATCCCCTCCAACTGGCCAATCCCCTCCAACTGGCCAATCCCCCTCCAACTGGCCAATCCCCTCCAACTGGCCAATACCCCTCCAACTGGCCAATACCCCTCCAATCCCCTCCAACTGGCCAATCCCCCTCCAACTGGCCAATCCCCCTCCAACTGGCCAATCCCCCTCCAACTGGCCAATCCCCTCCAACTGGCCAATACCCCTCCAACTGGCCAATCCCCCTCCAATCCCCCTCCAACTGGCCAATCCCCCTCCAACTGGCCAATCCCCCTCCAACTGACCAATACCCCTCCAACTGGCCAATACCCCTCCAATCCCCCTCCAACTGACCAATCCCCCTCCAACTGGCCAATCCCCCTCCAACTGGCCAATCCCCCTCCAACTGGCCAATACCCCTCCAACTGGCCAATCCCCCTCCAACTGGCCAATCCCCCTCCAACTGGCCAATCCCCCTCCAACTGGCCAATACCCCTCCAACTGGCCAATCCCCCTCCAACTGGCCAATCCCCCTCCAACTGGCCAATACCCCTCCAACTGACCAATCCCCCTCCAACTGGCCAATCCCCCTCCAACTGGCCAATCCCCCTCCAACTGGCCAATCCCCCTCCAACTGGCCAATCCCCCTCCAACTGGCCAATACCCCTCCAACTGGCCAATACCCCTCCAATCCCCCTCCAACTGGCCAATCCCCCTCCAACTGGCCAATCCCCCTCCAACTGGCCAATCCCCCTCCAACTGGCCAATCCCCATCCAACTGGCCAATCCCCCTCCAACTGGCCAATACCCCTCCAACTGGCCAATACCCCTCCAATCCCCCTCCAACTGGCCAATCCCCCTCCAACTGGCCAATCCCCTCCAACTGACCAATACCCCTCCAACTGGCCAATACCCCTCCAATCCCCTCCAACTGACCAATCCCCCTCCAACTGACCAATCCCCCTCCAACTGACCAATCCCCCTCCAACTGACCAATCCCCCTCCAACTGGCCAATCCCCCTCCAACTGACCAATCCCCCCTCCAACTGGCCAATCCCCCTCCAACTGGCCAATACCCCTCCAACTGGCCAATACCCCTCCAATCCCCTCTCCAACTGACCAATCCCCCTCCAACTGACCAATCCCCCTCCAACTGACAAATCCCCCTCCAACTGACCAATCCCCCTCCAACTGACCCAATCCCCCTCCAATCCCCCTCCAACTGCCAATCCCTCCAACTGACCAAATCCCCTCAACTGACCAATCCCCCTCCAACTGGCCATCCCCCTCCAATCCCCCTCCAACTGGCCAATCCCCCTCCAACTGGCCAATCCCCCTCCAACTGGCCAATCCCCTCCAACTGGCCAATACCCCTCCAACTGGCCAATCCCCCCTCCAACTGGCCAATCCCCCTCTAATATTTTGTAAAGCAAACAGATCTATCAAATGAGAGCTGTGTTAGACTGCAGAGGAATGGATCGGTTTGTGGATCCTCCTATGTCTTCCTTTGAGCCGTATGCAGTGCCTGTGTCTCTGTGTCTTCCTCATATTTAAAGTGTGTAGCTCTCTGGACTGTAATCAGGTTCTTTAATCTCTGTTTTAAATTGCCCCTCACAGAGGCTTCCTGACAGAGTCTTCCTGACAGAGGCTTCCTGACAGAGCTTCCTGACAGACAGAGGCTTCCTGACAGAGGCTTCCAGACAGAGGCTTCCTGACAGACAGAGGCTTCCTGACAGACAGAGGCTTCCTGACAGACAGAGGCTTCCTGACAGACAGGCTTCCTGACAGACAGAGGCTTCCCTGACAGACAGAGGCTTCCTGACAGAGGCTTCCTGACAGACAGAGGCTTCCTGACAGACAGAGGCTTCCTGACAGACAGAGGCTTCCTGACAGACAGGCTTCCTGACAGACAAGAGGCTTCTGACAGACAGAGGCTTCCTGACAGACAGAGGCTTCCTGACAGAGGCTTCCTGACAGACAGAGGCTTCCTGACAGACAGAGGCTTCCTGCAGACAGAGGCTTCCTGACAGAGGCTTCCTGACAGACAGAGGCTTCCTGACAGAGCTTCCTGACAGAGGCTTCCTGACAGACAGGCTTCCTGACAGACAGAGGGCTTCCTGACAGACGGAGGCTTCCTGACAGAGGCTTCCTGACATACAGGCTTCCTGACAGACAGAGGCTTCTGACAGACAGAGGCTTCCTGACAGACAGGCTTCCTGACAGACAGAGGCTTCCTGACAGACAGAGGCTTCCTGACAGACGCTTCCTGACAGACAGAGGCTTCCTGACAGACGCTTCCTGACAGACAGGCTTCCTGACAGACAGGCTTCCTGACAGACAGAGGCTTCCTGACAGACAGAGGCTTCCTGAAAGACAGAGGCTCCCTGACAGAGGCTTCCTGACAGACAGAGGCTTCCTGACAGACAGAGGCTTCCTGACAGACAGAGGCTTCCTGACAGAGGCTTCCTGACAGACAGAGGCTTCCTGACAGACAGAGGCTTCCTGACAGACAGAGGCTTCCTGACAGAGGCTTCCTGACAGACAGAGGCTTCCTGACAGAGGCTTCTTGACAGACAGGCTTCCTGACAGACAGAGGCTTCCTGACAGACGGAGGCTTCCTGACAGAGGCTTCCTGACATACAGGCTTCCTGACAGACAGAGGCTTCCTGACAGACAGAGGCTTCCTGACGACAGGCTTCCTGACAGACAGAGGCTTCCTGACAGACAGAGGCTTCCTGACAGACGCTTCCTGACAGACAGGCTTCCTGACAGACAGGCTTCCTGACAGACAGAGGCTTTCCTGACAGACAGAGGCTTCCTGAAAGACAGAGGCTCCCTGACAGAGGCTTCCTGACAGACAGAGGCTTCCTGACAGACAGAGGCTTCCTGACAGACAGGCTTCCTGACAGACAGAGGCTTCCTGACAGACAGGCTTCCTGACAGACAGAGGCTTCCTGACAGACAGGCTTCCTGACAGACAGAGGCTTCCTGACTTCCTGACAGACGCTTCCTGACAGACAGGCTTCCTGACAGACAGGCTTCCTGACAGACAGAGGCTTCCTGGCAGAGGCTTCCTGACAGACACAGGCTTCCTGACAGAGGCTTCCTGACAGACAGAGGCTTCCTGACAGAGGCTTCCTGACAGACAGAGGCTTCCTGACAGACAGAGGCTTCCTGACAGAGGCTTCCTGACAGACAGGCTTCCTGACAGACAGGCTTCCTGACAGACAGAGGCTTCCTGACAGACAGAGGCTTCCTGACAGACAGAGGCTCCCTGACAGAGGCTTCCTGACAGACAGAGGCTTCCTGACAGACAGAGGCTTCCTGACAGACAGAGGCTTCTGACAGAGGCTTCCTGACAGAGACTTCCTGACAGACAGAGGCTTCCTGACAGACAGAGGCTTCCTGACAGAGGCTTCCTGACAGAGGCTTCCCTGACAGAGGCTTCCTGACAGACAGAGGCTTCTTGACAGAGGCTTCCTGACAGAGGCTTCCTGACAGACAGAGGCTTCCTGACAGAGGCTTCCTGACAGAGGCTTTCTGACAGACAGAGGCTTCCTGACAGACAGAGGCTTCCTGACAGACAGACAGAGGCTGCCTGACAGACAGACAGAGGCTTCCTGACAGACAGAGGCTTCCTGACAGACAGGCTTCCTGACAGACAGAGGCTTCCTGACAGACAGAGGCTTCCTGACAGACAGAGGCTTCCTGACAGAGGCTTCCTGACAGACAGAGGCTTCCTGACAGACAGAGGCTTCCTGACAGACAGAGGCTTCCTGACAGAGGCTTCCTGACAGACAGAGGCTTCCTGACAGAGGCTTCCTGACAGAGGCTTCCTGACAGACAGGCTTCCTGACAGACAGAGGCTTCCTGACAGACGGAGGCTTCCTGACAGAGGCTCCCTGACAGAGGCTTCCTGACAGACAGAGGCTTCCTGACAGACAGAGGCTTCCTGACAGAGGCTTCCTGACAGACAGAGACTTCCTGACAGACAGAGGCTTCCTGACAGACAGAGGCTTCCTGACAGACAGAGGCTTCCTGACAGAGGCTTCCTGACAGACAGAGGCTTCCTGACAGACAGAGGCTTCCTGACAGAGGCTTCCTGACAGAGGCTTCCTGACAGAGGCTTCCTGACAGAGGCTTCCTGACAGACAGAGGCTTCCTGACAGAGGCTTCCTGACAGAGGCTTCCTGACAGACAGAGGCTTCCTGACAGACAGACAGAGGCTGCCTGACAGACAGACAGAGGCTGCTTGACAGACAGAGGCTGCCTGACAGACAGAGGTTGCCTGACAGACAGACAGAGGTTGCCTGACAGACAGACAGAGGCTGCCTGACAGACAGACAGAGGCTGCCTGACAGACAGAGGCTGCTTGACAGACAGAGGCTGCCTGACAGACAGACAGAGGCTGCCTGACAGACAGACAGAGGCTGGCTGACAGACGGAGGTTGCCTGACAGACAGAGGTTGCCTGACAGACAGAGGCTGCCTGACAGACAGAGGTTGCCTGACAGACAGACAGAGGCTGCCTGACAGACAGACAGAGGCTGCCTGACAGACAGAGGCTGCTTGACAGACAGAGGCTGCCTGACAGACAGACAGAGGTTGCCTGACAGACAGAGGTTGCCTGACAGACAGACAGACAGACAGACAGACAGACAGACAGACAGACAGACAGACAGAAGCTGCCTGACAGACAGAGGCTGCCTGACAGACAGAGGCTGCCTGACAGGGCAGAGGTTGCCTGACAGACAGAGGCTGCCTGACTGACAGAGGCTGCCTGACAGACAGAGGCTGGCTGACAGGGCAGATGTCAGACGCGATGGTTTAAGGCCCCTTGATTAATCAAACCGACCACTAGCGGCACTTCCACAATTTCCCCCCGAGGCGATTCTTCAGATGACTTGTCAGCTCCAATCCTCTCAGCCAGCCTCATCCCGACACCCCCCCCCCCCAGCCTAGCTACCCCCGCCCCACCGCTCTCAGATACTTCAAACCCATCACGGTCAATATGTAGCACTTAAACCCCCAGACCTGGACAATGTCCCAAATGGCAATCTTATTTCCTATTCCCTTTTGGTCAAAAGTAGTGCACTACATATCTCTCTCTCTCTCTCTCTCTGTCTCTCTCTCTCTGTCTCTCTCTCTCTGTCTCTCTGTCTCTCTCTCTCTCTGTCTGTCTGTCTGTCTGTCTGTCTGTCTGTCTGTCTGTCTGTCTGTCTGTCTGTCTGTCTCTCTCTCTCTCTCTCTCTCTCTCTCTCTCTCTCTCTCTCTCTCTCTCTCTCTCTCTGTCTCTCTCTGTCTCTCTCTGTCTCTCTCTGTCTCTGTCTCTGTCTCTGTCTCTGTCTCTCTCTGTCTCTGTCTCTGTCTCTGTCTCTGTCTCTGTCTCTGTCTCTGTCTCTGTCTCTCTCTCTCTGTCTGTCTCTGTCTCTGTCTCTGCCTGTCTCTGTCTGTCTGTCTGTCTCTGTCTCTGTCTCTGTCTCTGTCTCTGTCTCTGTCTCTGTCTCTGTGTGTGTGGGTGAACCACTGTAACAGCTGCACTGCTGAGATGAAGAAACCATTTAAACAACTTCCCCTGTGTGATTCGATGGCACTCGGCCAACCAACAAGAGGTCTGAGCCCCCCCCCCCCCCCCCTCCCCCCAAACTCATTTGAATATTCTAATTAGCTGCTTGGTTCTGATTTCATTTGTATGTTTTCGTAGCCTAATCAAGAGGTGCCTAGACGGTGTGTGCATCCCAAATAGCACTCTACTCCCTTTCAAGTGCACTAGTTTTTGACCAGGGCCCTAAACGCAGTGCACTCTGAAGTGAACGCGGCGCCATTGGAGATGCAGGATAGTAATCATACCTGGCAGTGATTTTTGACAAGCACACATCACACAGAAGATAAGAGTACCAGGCCGTAGGCTACGACACACGGGGGAGGAATCCGCCCAGAGAATGTTCTCCGAATTTCAAAAGCGTTGCAGAATATTCATTCTGATACCACTGATGCTACACGTCTGACAGAAACGATCACTAGTATAAAACAGTTGCCCCCCCCCATAGCACGTAATACCACATAGACCAATTTCATAGCTATTTCTTCAGCAGTAGTATGCAGTATGCTGATCTGATGAGCCCCAATAGAGAGGTACAGTAGGTACAGTAGGTAACAGACAGTATGTACAGTAGGTACAGTAGGTACAGTAGGTAACAGACAGTAGGTACAGTAGGTACAGTAGGTACAGTAGGTACAGTAGGTAACAGACATGTAGTGGAAAAATAAAGACAAAGCAGTATCTCAATTTCTGCATTTTCGTAATTAGATGTTTTAGTTCATGTTCAATAATGACTCATTGCAAATTGGATACTTGCTGCCAAAGGTGTTCACTGGGTGGGTAAAAATAGAGTTTTGCCGCTGTGAGAGAGCAAGAGAGCGAAACCCATAACAGATATCCAGCCACGAATTGAAGAGGAGGTGTGCATCGCAAATTGCCCCCTATTCCCAATCTAGTCTCATTTGGGACACAGGCCATAAGTTCTGGTCCAAAGCGGGACATTACATAACTCCATTCCTTGTTGATTTGGAGAAGTATATATAGAGAGAGAGAGATGAGAAGAAAGGCTAATGGGAACACACTGTGTCACAGAAAGGAACAGAGAGACAGGAAGGAACAGAGAGACAGGAAGGAACAGAGAGGAACAGAGAGACAGGAAGGAACAGAGAGACAGGAAGGAACAGAGAGACAGGAAGAACAGAGAGGAACAGAGAGGAACAGAGAGACAGGAAGGAACAGAGAGGAACAGAGAGACAGGAAGGAACAGAGAGACAGGAAGGAACAGAGAGACAGGAAGGAACAGAGAGGAACAGAGAGACAGGAAGGAACAGAGAGACAGGAAGGAACAGAGAGACAGGAAGGAACAGAGAGACAGGAAGGAACAGAGAGGAACAGAGAGACAGGAAGGAACAGAGAGGAACAGAGAGACAGGAAGGAACAGAGAGACAGGAAGAAACAGAGAGGAACAGAGAGACAGAAGGAACAGAGAGACAGGAAGGAACAGAGAGACAGGAAGGAACAGAGAGACAGGAAGAACAGAGAGGAACAGAGAGGAACAGAGAGAAAAGAAGGAACAGAGAGACAGGAAGGAACAGAGAGACAGGAAGGAACAGAGAGGAACAGAGAGGAACAGAGAGACAGGAAGGAACAGAGAGACAGGAAGGAACAGAGAGGAACAGAGAGACAGGAAGGAACAGAGAGACAGGAAGGAACAGAGAGACAGGAAGGAAGAGAGAGACAGGAAGGAACAGAGAGACAGGAAGGAACAGAGAGACAGGAAGGAACAGAGAGGAACAGAGAGACAGGAAGGAACAGAGAGACAGGAAGGAACAGAGAGACAGGAAGGAACAGAGAGGAACAGAGAGGAACAGAGAGACAGGAAGGAACAGAGAGGAACAGAGAGACAGGAAGGAACAGAGAGACAGGAGGGAACAGAGAGACAGGAAGGAACAGAGAGGAACAGAGAGACAGGAAGGAACAGAGAGACAGGAAGGAACAGAGAGACAGGAAGGAACAGAGAGGAACAGAGAGACAGGAAGGAACAGAGAGGAACAGAGAGACAGGAAGGAACAGAGAGACAGGAAGGAACAGAGAGGAACAGAGAGACAGAAAGGAACAGAGAGACAGGAAGGAACAGAGAGACAGGAAGGAACAGAGAGACAGGAAGGAACAGAGAGGAACAGAGAGGAACAGAGAGACAGGAAGGAACAGAGAGACAGGAAGGAACAGAGAGACAGGAAGGAACAGAGAGGAACAGAGAGGAACAGAGAGACAGGAAGGAACAGGGAGACAGGAAGGAACAGAGAGACAGGAAGGAACAGAGAGGAACAGAGAGGAACAGAGAGACAGGAAGGAACAGAGAGGAACAGAGAGACAGGAAGGAACAGAGAGACAGGAGGGAACAGAGAGACAGGAAGGAACAGAGAGGAACAGAGAGACAGGAAGGAACAGAGAGACAGGAAGGAACAGAGAGACAGGAAGGAACAGAGAGGAACAGAGAGACAGGAAGGAACAGAGAGGAACAGAGAGACAGGAAGGAACAGAGAGACAGGAAGGAATAGAGAGACAGGAAGGAACAGAGAGACAGGAAGGAACAGAGAGACAGGAAGGAACAGAGAGGAACAGAGAGACAGGAAGGAACAGAGAGGAACAGAGAGACAGGAAGGAACAGAGAGACAGGAAGGAACAGAGAGACAGGAAGGAACAGAGAGGAACAGAGAGGAACAGAGAGGAACAGAGAGACAGGAAGGAACAGAGAGGAACAGAGAGACAGGAAGGAACAGAGAGACAGGAAGGAACAGAGAGACAGGAAGGAACAGAGAGGAACAGAGAGACAGGAAGGAACAGAGAGACAGGAAGGAACAGAGAGACAGGAAGGAACAGAGAGGAACAGAGAGACAGGAAGGAACAGAGAGGAACAGAGAGACAGGAAGGAATAGAGAGACAGGAAGGAACAGAGAGACAGGAAGGAACAGAGAGGAACAGAGAGGAACAGAGAGACAGGAAGGAACAGAGAGGAACAGAGAGGAACAGAGAGACAGGATGGAACAGAGAGGAACAGAGACAGGAAGGAACAGAGAGACAGGAAGGAACAGAGACAGGAAGGAACAGAGAGACAGGAAGGAACAGAGAGGAACAGAGAGGAACAGAGACAGGAAGGAACAGAGACAGGAAGGAACAGAGAGGAACAGAGAGGAACAGAGACAGGAAGGAACAGAGAGGAACAGAGACAGGAAGGAACAGAGACAGGAAGGAACAGAGACAGGAAGGAACAGAGACAGGAAGGACACCTCATGTCTCTAATTAGCAGAGGCTCTGCCATAAGGAGTGTCTCCTCATCCCATTCTGGGGAACAGAGGCAGGAAGGAACAGAGGCTCTGCCATAAGGAGTGTCTCCTCATCCCATTCTGGGGAACAGAGGCAGGAAGGAACAGAGGCTCTGCCATAAGGAGTGTCTCCTCATCCCATTCTGGGGAACAGAGAGGAACAGAGACAGGAAGGAACAGAGGCTCTGCCATAAGGAGTGTCTCCTCATCCCATTCTGGGGAACAGAGAGGAACAGAGAGGAACAGAGGCAGGAAGGAACAGAGACAGGAAGGAACAGAGGCTCTGCCATAAGGAGTGTCTCCTCATCCCATTCTGGGGAACAGAGGCTCTGCCATAAGGAGTGTCTCCTCATCCCATTCTGGGGAACAGAGAGGAACAGAGGCTCTGCCATAAGGAGTGTCTCCTCATCCCATTCTGGGGAACAGAGGCTCTCCCATAAGGAGTGTCTCCTCATCCCATTCTGGGGAACAGAGGCTCTGCCATAAGGAGTGTCTCCTCATCCCATTCTGGGGAACAGAGGCTCTGCCATAAGTAGTGTCTCCTCATCCCATTCTGGGGAACAGAGGCTCTGCCATAAGGAGTGTCTCCTCATCCCATTCTGGGGAACAGAGGCTCTGCCATAAGGAGTGTCTCCTCATCCCATTCTGGGGAACAGAGGCTCTGCCATAAGGAGTGTCTCCTCATCCCATTCTGGGGAACAGAGGCTCTGCCATAAGGAGTGTCTCCTCATCCCATTCTGGGGAAAAGAGAGGAACAGAGACAGGAAGGAACAGAGGCTCTGCCATAAGGAGTGTCTCCTCATCCCATTCTGGGGAACAGAGGCTCTGCCATAAGGAGTGTCTCCTCATCCCATTCTGGGGAACAGAGACAGGAAGGAACAGAGGCTCTGCCATAAGGAGTGTCTCCTCATCCCATTCTGGGGAACAGAGAGGAACAGAGACAGGAAGGAACAGAGGCTCTGCCATGAGGAGTGTCTCCTCATCCCATTCTGGGGAACAGAGAGGAACAGAGACAGGAAGGAACAGAGACAGGAAGGAACAGAGGCTCTGCCATAAGGAGAGTCTCCTCATCCCATTCTGGGGATGAAACAGAAAAGATCTGACTGCTCCTTTGTGATGTTGGAAGAGGGTTGTATATTAATTGTCGGGGCTTGAGTCCAAACTGCACCCTATTCTATGTATAATGCGCTACTTGTAACCAGAGCCCTATGGGCCCTGGTCTAAAGTAGTGCACTATGTCGGAAATAGGGTGCAATTTGGGGCAAACCTGTTGGAGTCCAATGGAGATAATTCATCTGACTGGATCAATGGGCCCGGGTGTAACTCTTCTGACACGGCTTCTCCTCATGGGTTTACAGTACGATGCTCAGAAATAACAAGCATTGGTGGGATTGTGTGTGTGTGTGTGTGTGTGTGTATATGTGATGTGTGTGTGTGTGTGTGTATACATGTGATGTGTGTGTGTGTGTGTGTATACATGTGTGTGTGTGTGTGTGTGTGCATACATGTGATGTGTGTGTGTGTGTGTGTATACATGTGGGTGTGTGTGTGTGTGTGTATACATTCAATTTAGCTAATTCCCCCCCAAAATATAATTATTTGGCTCTGACTCATGTGATCTTCACTCTCTGACGTTTCATTCCTCACGTTTGCTCAGATAGAAGTTTTTAATTCCAAAGTTCGTCTTCACAGTGGACTAAATGTCCTTTCGTTTACTCTTCGCTTTGTAATCACGCCCCCCCCCCCCCCCGCTCCGACGTCCATCACGAATCCATTTCTGACATCCATGACAATACTCTCTCCGTAAGGGAACTGGTGGCAGTGAAGTCAGACGCAGGAGAGCAGAGATAGGTAATAGACATCCATGACAGTAATCTCTCTGTAAGGGAACTGGTGGCAGTCAGACGCAGGAGAGCAGAGATAGGTAATAGACATCCATGACAGTACTCTCTCTGTAAGGGAACTGGTGGCAGTCAGACGCAGGAGAGCAGAGATAGGTAATAGACATCCATGACAGTACTCTCTCTGTAAGGGAACTGGTGGCAGTCAGACGCAGGAGAGCAGAGATAGGTAATAGACATCCATGACAGTACTCTCTCTGTAAGGGAACTGGTGGCAGTCAGACGCAGGAGAGCAGAGATAGGTAATAGACATCCATGACAGTACTCTCTCTGTAAGGGAACTGGTGGCAGTCAGACGCAGGAGAGCAGAGATAGGTAATAGACATCCATGACAGTACTCTCTCTGTAAGGGAACTGGTGGCAGTCAGACGCAGGAGAGCAGAGATAGGTAATACCCGGAGTAGTTTCATTTCAAAACCAAAGGCAATAAAAAAAAGAACCTACATGGGTACAAAACCAGACAGTAACACAGTGCACAAGCACTTACAAACAAACAAATCCACACAAGGACATGGGGGAACAGAGGGTTAAATACACAACACTTAATGAGGGAAATGGAAACCAGGTGTCTAGGAAAACGAGACAAAACAAATGGAAAATGAAAAGTGGATCGACGATGGAGACCGGTGACGCCTACCGCCGAACAATGCTCGAACAAGGAGAGGAAACGACTTCGGTGGAAATCGGGACAATCTCTCTTAGCTAGTTAACTCATATATGACTTCCCTCTGCTAGCGTCAAACTGTGATAACATTAACCTAGACTGTACCAAGGCAAATAACCGCTTTAAACATGTGAAAACGGACTTCTTCCGGACAGACTAGTTCAACCATTTCTCTGGAACGAACTCAGTCTCAACACATACAACCCCCGTGATGTTCTGCGACACAACCCCATTACACAACAGTACAGATGTAGGATCCTAATTTGATCAGACTTGTCGTGGTAGTAACACTATCTTGCCGTAACGCTCTGGGTGATCAGGTTGACGCTGGTACATGGATGTGCCATCATGCCCTTAATTTAAATGCACATTCTATCATTTGAATTTTAAAACAAATATTTAGGACACATCCTGACCAGTGACGTATCGCAGTTTGGCTCCAGCGCAAGGTCAGAGCAATCCCTCCCCCTTCAGAGAGAAACTATAAACTATCATATAGCTAATCTCATGCTATTTTACACTTTTACCATAAGGCTGAGAGAAAAGGTTTCAGTTTTAGAGCTCAATGATTATTGAAAGGCGGAACAATTTCTACAAAAAAATATATTATAAAATATATTACAAATGTAAATATATATATATATATAATATAATATATAATATAATACTAAATAAACAGTATATTTGACCAAGGTTATCACACCATGTAAAGAAACAACCTCCTCTTTAAAAAAACATTAATGAAACAAACTGGATTTATTTCATCACCATAAAAGGCATTTACCATCGTTGTCCAACAAGTGTAAATTACTATTGCGTACTATTGTTTGTACAGATGAACGTGGTACCTTCAGGCGTTAGAAAATGTCTCCCAAGGATGAACCAGACTTGTGGAAGTCTACAATGTTTTTCTAAGGTCTTGGCTGATTTCTTAATTTTTTTTCTCCCAAAGAGGCACTGAGTTTGAAGGTAGGCCTTACAATACATCCACAGGTACACCTCCAATTGACTCAAATGATGTCAATTAGCCTATCAAAGCTTCTAAAGACATGACATCATTTTCTGGAATTTTCCAAGCTGTTAAAAGGCACAGTCAATTTAGTGACTTCTGACCCACTGGAATTGTGATGCAGTGAATTATAAGTGAAATAATCTGTAGTCTGTAAACAATTGTTAGAAAAATGTCTTGTGTCATGCACAAAGTAGATGTCCTAACCGACTTGCCAAAACTATAGTTTGTTTTAACAAGAAATGTGTGGTGGTTGAAAAACGAGTTTTAATGAACCTAAGTTTATGTAAACTTCTGACTTCAACTGTATGTTCCTTTTGTTCACCACGGCGCCACGGCATATTGTCACTATGTCCGTTGGTCGTGTGAGTACCTGTGCTGTGTGTTTTGGGGGGTTTTCGTGCCCTTGTGAATTGCGCAGATGATTACGGGTCTCGTCCCGTGTGTTAATCATTGTGTGTTATTTATCCTCGCTCTTTTGTTTGGGTTTCAACCTTGTGTTTTGTTTGTTACGTGTTGGTTTGGTTTTCGTCCCTGTGCCTTTACACGGTACAACCGTAATTTGGGGTTTAAAATAAGAAACCCTATATTACGCATTCCTGTATCTGTCTCCCGAATCTCTTCATACCAACGTGACAGTTTCTGATTCAATTTAGGATTTTAGACAAACGTAACAGAGTTGACCAAATCTTCGGACACATTTTTTTAGGAATCACAGTTTTAAGAGAAATATTCTTTAGTCAGATCATTTTTACAGTTCCTTATTGACAGTTTATATATATTTTTAAAACTGTTTTGGAGAGTTTGAAATTGGGATCCTCTGGACAAGGTATTTCCAGCCATAGAGCAGACATGGGGATGAATAATATTGAAAGTATTTAAAAATTCCCAAAACAAATATTTTAACTTGTAAAATTCCCTTAAATATACATTTTAAGCTCAAATAACCCAACAAAATCTATTTTTTCAACTGTAAATATATTTTCCCTACTGGACAAGGATTGTCACTACTTTCAAGAATCTCTGAGCTAATTTCCTGATACATTTTGCCTCGAGGCTGAGAGAATATTTACAGTTTTAATTAATTTCCTGTAGTTGGCTTATGACATGTTCATAAAAACATGGTAAAACGTGTGAATGTCTGGATTTCAGAGAATTATGGATTTCAGTCAGTTGATGTATTGCAATGATGATATGTAGTCTACATCTCTTACTGTAATAATGATATCTGAGAGAGACAAGAGAGAGAGAGAGAGAGAGAGAGAGAGAGAGAGAGAGAGAGAGAGAGAGAGAGAGAGAGAGAGAGAGAGAGAGAGAGAGAGAGAGAGAGAGAGAGAGAGAGAGAGAGAGAGAGAGAGAGAGAGAGAGAGAGACAGAGAGAGAGACAGAGAGAGAGAGAGAGAGACAGAGAGAGAGAGAGAGAGACAGAGAGAGAGACAGAGAGAGAGAGAGAGACAGAGAGAGAGAGAGAGAGAGAGAGAGAGAGAGAGAGAGAGAGAGAGAGACAGAGAGAGAGAGAGAGAGAGAGAGAGAGAGAGAGAGAGAGACAGAGAGAGAGAGAGAGAGAGACAGAGAGAGAGAGAGAGAGAGAGAGAGAGAGAGAGAGAGAGAGACAGAGAGAGAGAGAGAGAGAGAAAAAACTAAAGATTTTTCTGTGTCCAATTATGGTTTCGATTCACACGTTCCACTGTGTTTTTCTCCTCATGGTCCCTTCTTTTCCCCAGCTCTTCTTTATTCCCCCTGCCTGTTCTGTCTGTACAACACAAGGTCTGTTCATTGAAATCCAAAATCCATTTTTATTTTTTTTTGTCAACTCAGGCTTTTCTGAAAACAATTCAGTCGACTTGTAAAGAAAATGAATGTGTCAGTCAAAAGTGGGTCTGTACATATTAATTTAAAAAATGACATGTACTGTCTTACTTCCTAGTTCCTGGCCAAACACCAATACAGTGACAACTCCTTATAGCCTTATGGTACCTGTATAGAGTACCACAGTATGAGTCAATATATTGATAAAAGTCATCTTGTCCGAGACAGATTTACATGGCTATCAAAGCGTCACTCCAGGTTTAGTCGACACGAAACACAGCCCTTATTATAAGGGTTTCTAAAAGTCCCTTTGGGAAAAAATGAATTGTGGAAAATCGATTGGAACTATTTCCCTGTTAGACCGCTTAGGTTTTATGGGTATTATGACACCTCCACTGTGAGGCTCTATACTCACAATACATCTGTTATTAGACAGTGGCAACGGTGATGATTATGCCCTGCTGATGCCTGCAATGCAGTGAAGAAAACGATATGACGACAAAAATGTCTAATGTAACTGGCCCCTCGAACAGAACAACTGGCCCCTCGAACAGAACAACTGGCCCCTCTAACAGTACAACTGGCCCCTCAAACAGAACAACTGGCCCCAGCTTGGCCCCTCTAACAGTACAACTGGCCCCAGCTTGGCCCCTCTAACAGTTCAAATGGCCCCTCTAACAGTTCAACTGGCCCCAGCTTGGCCCCTCTAACAGTACAACTGGCCCCAGCCTGGTCCCTCTAACAGTTCAACTGGCCCCAGCCTGGCCCCTCTAACAGTACAACTGGCCCCAGCTTGGCCCCTCTAACAGTTCAACTGGCCCCAGCTTGTGCCCTCTAACAGTTCAACTGGCCCCAGCTTGGCCCCTCTAACAGTTCAACTGGCCCCAGCTTGTGCCCTCTAACAGTTCAACTGGCCCCAGCTTGGCCCCTCTAACAGTTCAACTGGCCCCAGCCTGGCCCCTCTAACAGTACAACTGGCCCCAGCCTGGCCCCTCTAACAGTACAACTGGCCCCAGCTTGGCCCCTCTAACAGTTCAACTGGCCCCAGCCTGGTCCCTCCAGTTGAAATGGTCTAGAACCTCAACTGCCTCTCGGTTCCCTTACCTATACTGGCATGAATTTTTTTCAAATAATAAAAGCGATTAAAGTTCATTCTAGTTAACTCTTCGTTAATTGTCTTCTCCCAATAATGTGATATAGTAGATTTTCAGCCTGGGCCTGATATTCTAGGAGTTGATTCGGGTTGGGTTGGGGGCCAGGATTTAAGGTTTGCATAACATTGTAACCTATGTTTGAGACCAACTTGTTGCCATGGCTATGTGACTAGCAGCGCCTGTGTCTCTCATAGAACTAGAATGAGATTCACATTCTATGATCTCTCTCTCTCCACTCTCTGCGGAACGATAGACATGAGCCTGTATCTCTCATCTCACCAGCGTTGCACTTCATCATGTATTTCTTTATGGAATCATAGGCGCTTAAAGGGTTCTGGAGCAGCTGCAGCACCTCTGATGAATTGAAATACATTTTTTTTGGTCAAAATTATAGAATCACTGCTGTTTATTCAGAAATAAATTAAATTATTCAGAATAGCCCACTACATCATGGAACATGCACATAATTTAGCCACAGAGGATCAATAGCTTCTTTTAATATTTTGGGGCCAAACTGTGGATTGTGTGTAGCTCGAAATACCAAGGCATAGCCTACAGTCTGGAACGCGCGGCAGATCTGTTAGTGAACAGCATGCAGACAAAACAGGCCTTTCGCAATATTTGAAATACAATCGCATGTATTTATAAAGCCCTTCTTACATCAGCTGATATATCAAAGTGCTGTACAGAAATCCAGCCTAAAACCCCCAAAACAGCAAGCAATGCAGGTGTAGAAGCATGGTAGGTAGAAGCTAGGAAAAACTCCCTAGAAAGGCCAAAACCTAGGAAGAAACCTAGAGAGGAACCAGGCTATGATGGATGGCCAGTCCTCTTCTGGCTGTGCCGGGTGGAGATTATAACAGAACATGGCCAAGATGTTCTGGCCAATGATGTGGATATATTGAAGCAACATCTCAAGACATCAGTTAGGAAGTTAAAGCTTGGTTGCAAATGGGTCTTCCAAATGGACAATGACCCCAAGCATACTTCCAAAGTTGTGGCAAAATGGCTTAAGGACAACAAAGTCAAGGTATTGGAGTGGCCATCTCAAAGCCCTGACCTCAATCCTATAGAACATTTGTGGGCAGAACTGAAAAAGCATGTGCGAGCAAGGAGGCCTACAAACCTGACTCAGTTACACCAGCTCTGTCAGGAGGGATGGGCCAGAATTCACCCAACTTATTGTGGGAAGCTTGTGGAAGGCTACCCAAAATGTTTGACCCAAGTTAAACAATTTAAAGGCAATGCTACCAAATACTAATTGAGTGTATGTAAACTTCTGACCCACTGGGAATGTGATGAAAGAAATAAAAGCTGAAATAAATCATTCTCTCTACTATTATTCTGACATTTCACATTCTTAAAATAAAGTGGTGATCCTAACTGACCTAAGTCAGGGAATTTTTATTAGGATTAAATGTCAGAAATGGTGAAAAATTAAGTTCAAGTGTATTTGGTTGAGGTGTAAACTTATGACTTCAACTGTACGTGACAGGAGTACATAATAGGTACAGACAAATGACGTGGTGTATGGCTTATTTATTAGGATAATAATTCATTTCATTATGACAACAAATAGATTATATCTATGCCAAACAGCTCAATTGATTCTAGGCAGATGGATGAGTAACAAAATAAATAGCCTAGCACCTTGAATGAAAAACTCAGACAGTGATACCCTGTACAGTGCTGTGGGTCTAGTGTTGCTGTGGGTCTAGTGTTGCTGTGGGTCTAGTGTTGCTGTGGGTCTAGTGTTGCTGTGGGTCTAGTGTTGCTGTGGGTCTAGTGTTGCTGTGGGTCTAGTGTTGCTGTGGGTCTAGTGTGTCTATGGGTCTAGTGTTATACAGTGCCTTGCAAAAGGTCTAGTGTTGCTGTGGGTCTAGTGTTGCTGTGGGTCTAGTGTGTCTATGGGTCTAGTGTTATACAGTGCCTTGCACTAGTGTGTATGGATCTAGTGTTGCTGTGGGTCTAGTGTTGCTGTGGGCCTAGTGTTGCTGTGGGTCTAGTGTGTCTATGGGTCTAGTGTTATACAGTGCCTTGCAAAAGTATTCAGCCCCCTTGAACTTTGTGTTGCTTCGTGTTGCTGTGGGTCTAGTGTTGCTATGGGTCTCGTGTTGCTGTGGGTCTAGTGTGTCTATGGGTCTAGTGTTGCTGTGGGTCTAGTGTTGCTGTGGGTCTAGTGTGTGTCTATGGGTCTAGTGTTATACAGTGCCTTGCAAAAGTATTCAGCCCCCTTGAACTTTGTGTTGCTTCGTGTTGCTGTGGGTCTAGTGTTGCTGTGGGTCTAGTGTTGCTGTGGGTCTAGTGTTGCTATGGGTCTCGTGTTGCTGTGGGTCTAGTGTGTCTATGGGTCTAGTGTTGCTGTGGGTCTAGTGTTGCTGTGGGTCTAGTGTTGCTGTGGGTCTAGTGTTGCTGTGGGTCTAGTGTTGCTATGGGTCTCGTGTTGCTGTGGGTCTAGTGTGTCTATGGGTCTAGTGTTGCTGTGGGTCTAGTGTTGCTGTGGGTCTAGTGTTGCTGTGGGTCTAGTGTTGCTATGGGTCTAGTGTTATACAGTGCCTTGCAAAAGTATTCAGCCCCCTTGAACTTTGTGTTGCTTCGTGTTGCTGTGGGTCTAGTGTTGCTGTGGGTCTAGTGTTGCTGTGGGTCTAGTGTTGCTGTGGGTCTAGTGTTGCTATGGGTCTAGTGTTATACAGTGCCTTGCAAAAGTATTCAGCCCCCTTGAACTTTGTGTTGCTTCGTGTTGCTGTGGGTCTAGTGTTGCTGTGGGTCTAGTGTTGCTGTGGGTCTAGTGTTGCTGTGGGTCTAGTGTTGCTGTGGGTCTAGTGTTATACAGTGCCTTGCAAAAGTATTCAGCCCCCTTGAACTTTGTGTTGCTTCGTGTTGCTGTGGGTCTAGTGTTGCTGTGGGTCTAGTGTTGCTGTGGGTCTAGTGTTGCTGTGGGTCTAGTGTTGCTGTGGGTCTAGTGTTGCTATGGGTCTCGTGTTGCTGTGGGTCTAGTGTGTCTATGGGTCTAGTGTTGCTGTGGGTCTAGTGTTGCTGTGGGTCTAGTGTTGCTGTGGGTCTAGTGTTGCTGTGGGTCTAGTGTGTCTATGGGTCTAGTGTTATACAGTGCCTTGCAAAAGTATTCAGCCCCCTTGAACTTTGCGACCTTTTGCCACATTTCAGGCTTCAAACATAAAGATATAAAACTGTCTTTTTTTGTGAAGAATCAACAACAAGTGGGACACAATCATTTATTGGATATTTCAAACTTTTTTAACAAATCAAAAACTGAAAAATTGGGCGTGCAAAATTATTCAGCCCCCTTAAGTTAATACTTTGTAGCGCCACCTTTTGCTGCGATTACATCTGTAAGTCGCTTGGGGTATGTCTCTATCAGTTTTGCACATCGAGAGACTGACATTTTTTCCCATTCCTCCTTGCAAACAGCTCGAGCTCAGTGAGGTTGGATGGAGAGCATTTGTGAACAGCAGTTTTCAGTTCTTTCCACAGATTCTCGATTGGATTCAGGTCTGGACTTTGACTTGGCCATTCTAACACCTGGATATGTTTATTTTTGAACCATTCCATTGTAGATTTTGCTTTATGTTTTGGATCATTGTCTTGTTGGAAGACAAATCTCCGTCCCAGTCTCAGGTCTTTTGCAGACTCCATCAGGTTTTCTTCCAGAATGGTCCTGTATTTGGCTCCATCCATCTTCCCATCAATTTTAACCATCTTCCCTGTCCCTGCTGAAGAAAAGCAGGCCCAAACCATGATGCTGCCGCCACCATGTTTGACAGTGGGGATGGTGTGTTCAGGGTGATGAGCTGTGTTGCTTTTACGCCAGAAAGTTCAATTTTGGTTTAATCTGACCAGAGCACCTTCTTCCACATGTTTGGTGTGTCTCCCAGGTGGCTTGTGGCAAACTTTAAACAACACTTTTTATGGATATCTTTAAGAAATGTCTTTCTTCTTGCCACTCTTCCATAAAGGCCAGATTTGTGCAATATACGACTGATTGTTGTCCTATGGACAGAGTCTCCCACCTCAGCTGTAGATCTCTGCAGTTCATCCAGAGTGATCATGGGCCTCTTGGCTGCATCTCTGATCAGTCTTCTCCTTGTATGAGCTGAAAGTTTAGAGGGACGGACAGGTCTTGGTAGATTTGCAGTGGTCTGATACTCCTTCCATTTCAATATTATCGCTTGCACAGTGCTCCTTGGGATGTTTAAAGCTTGGGAAATCTTTTTGTATCAAATCCGGCTTTAAACTTCTTCACAACAGTATCTCGGACCTGCCTGGTGTGTTCCTTGTTCTTCATGATGCTCTCTGCGCTTTTAACGGACCTCTGAGACTATCACAGTACAGGTGCATTTATACGGAGACTTGATTACACACAGGTGGATTGTATTTATCATCATTAGTCATTTAGGTCAACATTGGATCATTCAGAGATCCTCACTGAACTTCTGGAGAGAGTTTGCTGGACTGAAAGTAAAGGGGCTGAATAATTTTGCATGCCCAATTTTTCAGTTTTTGATTTGTTTGAAAAGTTTGAAATATCCAATAAATGTCGTTCCACTTCATGATTGTGTCCCACTTGTTGTTGATTCTTCACAAAGAAATACAGTTTTATATCTTTATGTTTGAAGCCTGAAATGTGGCAAAAGGTCGCAAAGTTCAAGGGGGCCGAATACTTTCGCAAGGCACTGTATAGGCCTGCTTCTAAAAATGACAAACTCATGACGCTCTCGCTCAGCAGTAATATGAGGCTATAAAATGTACAGGATTCATGAACAGGATTCATAAAAAATTTATGAACAGGTTTGATCAAATTAACAAACAAAAAACAATATTCCACTACTCTCTGCTCCCCGACACCGGCAAATCAGAATGCCGCTTTCCTCATTTTCATTTTTGAAAAAAACATTAGGCCTTTAAATAAGATATCTCGTGTTGCTGTGGGTCTCGTGTTGCTGTGGGTCTAGTGTTGCTGTGGGTCTAGTGTTGCTGTGGGTCTCGTGTTGCTGTGGGTCTCGTGTGGCTGTGGGTCTAGTGTTGCTATGGGTCTCGTGTTGCTGTGGGTCTAGTGTGTCTATGGGTCTAGTGTTGCTGTGGGTCTCGTGTTGCTGTGGGTCTAGTGTTGCTGTGGGTCTAGTGTTGCTGTGGGTCTAGTGTGTCTATGGGTCTGGTGTTGCTGTGGGTCTCGTGTTGCTGTGGGTCTAGTGTTGCTGTGGGTCTAGTGTTGCTGTGGGTCTAGTGTTGCTGTGGGTCTAGTGTTGCTGTGGGTCTCGTGTTGCTGTGGGTATAGTGTTGCTGTGGGTCTAGTGTTGCTGTGGGTCTAGTGTTGCTGTGGGTCTCGTGTTGCTGTGGGTCTAGTGTTGCTGTGGGTCTAGTGTTGCTGTGGGTCTAGTGTGTCTATGGGTCTGGTGTTGCTGTGGGTCTCGTGTTGCTGTGGGTCTAGTGTTGCTGTGGGTCTAGTGTTGCTGTGGGTCTAGTGTTGCTATGGGTCTAGTGTTGCTGTGGGTCTCGTGTTGCTGTGGGTATAGTGTTGCTGTGGGTCTAGTGTTGCTGTGGGTCTAGTGTTGCTGTGGGTCTCGTGTTGCTGTGGGTCTAGTGTTGCTGTGGGTCTAGTGTTGCTGTGGGTCTCGTGTTGCTGTGGGTCTCGTGTGGCTGTGGGTCTAGTGTTGCTATGGGTCTCGTGTTGCTGTGGGTCTAGTGTGTCTATGGGTCTAGTGTTGCTGTGGGTCTCGTGTTGCTGTGGGTCTAGTGTTGCTGTGGGTCTAGTGTTGCTGTGGGTCTAGTGTGTCTATGGGTCTGGTGTTGCTGTGGGTCTCGTGTTGCTGTGGGTCTAGTGTTGCTGTGGGTCTAGTGTTGCTGTGGGTCTAGTGTTGCTGTGGGTCTCATGTTGCTGTGGGTCTCGTGTGGCTGTGGGTCTAGTGTTGCTGTGGGTCTCGTGTTGCTGTGGGTATAGTGTTGCTGTGGGTCTAGTGTTGCTGTGGGTCTAGTGTTGCTGTGGGTCTCGTGTTGCTGTGGGTCTAGTGTTGCTGTGGGTCTAGTGTTGCTGTGGGTCTAGTGTTGCTGTGGGTCTCGTGTTGCTGTGGGTATAGTGTTGCTGTGGGTCTAGTGTTGCTGTGGGTCTCATGTTGCTGTGGGTCTCGTGTGGCTGTGGGTCTAGTGTTGCTGTGGGTCTAGTGTTGCTGTGGGTCTCGTGTTGCTGTGGGTCTCGTGTGGCTGTGGGTCTAGTGTTGCTATGGGTCTCGTGTTGCTGTGGGTCTAGTGTGTCTATGGGTCTAGTGTTGCTGTGGGTCTCGTGTTGCTGTGGGTCTAGTGTTGCTGTGGGTCTAGTGTTGCTGTGGGTCTAGTGTGTCTATGGGTCTGGTGTTGCTGTGGGTCTCGTGTTGCTGTGGGTCTAGTGTTGCTGTGGGTCTAGTGTTGCTGTGGGTCTAGTGTTGCTGTGGGTCTAGTGTTGCTGTGGGTCTCGTGTTGCTGTGGGTATAGTGTTGCTGTGGGTCTAGTGTTGCTGTGGGTCTAGTGTTGCTGTGGGTCTCGTGTTGCTGTGGGTCTAGTGTTGCTGTGGGTCTAGTGTTGCTGTGGGTCTAGTGTGTCTATGGGTCTGGTGTTGCTGTGGGTCTCGTGTTGCTGTGGGTCTAGTGTTGCTGTGGGTCTAGTGTTGCTGTGGGTCTAGTGTTGCTATGGGTCTAGTGTTGCTGTGGGTCTCGTGTTGCTGTGGGTATAGTGTTGCTGTGGGTCTAGTGTTGCTGTGGGTCTAGTGTTGCTGTGGGTCTCGTGTTGCTGTGGGTCTAGTGTTGCTGTGGGTCTAGTGTTGCTGTGGGTCTCGTGTTGCTGTGGGTCTCGTGTGGCTGTGGGTCTAGTGTTGCTATGGGTCTCGTGTTGCTGTGGGTCTAGTGTGTCTATGGGTCTAGTGTTGCTGTGGGTCTCGTGTTGCTGTGGGTCTAGTGTTGCTGTGGGTCTAGTGTTGCTGTGGGTCTAGTGTGTCTATGGGTCTGGTGTTGCTGTGGGTCTCGTGTTGCTGTGGGTCTAGTGTTGCTGTGGGTCTAGTGTTGCTGTGGGTCTAGTGTTGCTGTGGGTCTAGTGTTGCTGTGGGTCTCGTGTTGCTGTGGGTATAGTGTTGCTGTGGGTCTAGTGTTGCTGTGGGTCTCATGTTGCTGTGGGTCTCGTGTGGCTGTGGGTCTAGTGTTGCTGTGGGTCTCGTGTTGCTGTGGGTCTAGTGTGTCTATGGGTCTAGTGTTGCTGTGGGTCTCGTGTTGCTGTGGGTCTAGTGTTGCATTGGGTCTAGTGTTGCTGTGGGTCTAGTGTTGCTATGGGTCTAGTGTTATACAGTGCCTTGCAAAAGTATTCAGCCCCCTTGAACTTTGCGACCTTTTGCCACATTTCAGGCTTCAAACATAAAGATATAAAACTGTCTTTTTTTGTGAAGAATCAACAACAAGTGGGACACAATCATTTATTGGATATTTCAAACTTTTTAACAAATCAAAAACTGAAAAATTGGGCGTGCAAAATTATTCAGCCCCCTTAAGTTAATACTTTGTAGCGCCACCTTTTGCTGCGATTACATCTGTAAGTCGCTTGGGGTATGTCTCTATCAGTTTTGCACATCGAGAGACTGACATTTTTTCCCATTCCTCCTTGCAAACAGCTCGAGCTCAGTGAGGTTGGATGGAGAGCATTTGTGAACAGCAGTTTTCAGTTCTTTCCACAGATTCTCGATTGGATTCAGGTCTGGACTTTGACTTGGCCATTCTAACACCTGGATATGTTTATTTTTGAACCATTCCATTGTAGATTTTGCTTTATGTTTTGGATCATTGTCTTGTTGGAAGACAAATCTCCGTCCCAGTCTCAGGTCTTTTGCAGACTCCATCAGGTTTTCTTCCAGAATGGTCCTGTATTTGGCTCCATCCATCTTCCCATCAATTTTAACCATCTTCCCTGTCCCTGCTGAAGAAAAGCAGGCCCAAACCATGATGCTGCCGCCACCATGTTTGACAGTGGGGATGGTGTGTTCAGGGTGATGAGCTGTGTTGCTTTTACGCCAGAAAGTTCAATTTTGGTTTAATCTGACCAGAGCACCTTCTTCCACATGTTTGGTGTGTCTCCCAGGTGGCTTGTGGCAAACTTTAAACAACACTTTTATGGATATCTTTAAGAAATGTCTTTCTTCTTGCCACTCTTCCATAAAGGCCAGATTTGTGCAATATACGACTGATTGTTGTCCTATGGACAGAGTCTCCCACCTCAGCTGTAGATCTCTGCAGTTCATCCAGAGTGATCATGGGCCTCTTGGCTGCATCTCTGATCAGTCTTCTCCTTGTATGAGCTGAAAGTTTAGAGGGACGGACAGGTCTTGGTAGATTTGCAGTGGTCTGATACTCCTTCCATTTCAATATTATCGCTTGCACAGTGCTCCTTGGGATGTTTAAAGCTTGGGAAATCTTTTTGTATCAAATCCGGCTTTAAACTTCTTCACAACAGTATCTCGGACCTGCCTGGTGTGTTCCTTGTTCTTCATGATGCTCTCTGCGCTTTTAACGGACCTCTGAGACTATCACAGTACAGGTGCATTTATACGGAGACTTGATTACACACAGGTGGATTGTATTTATCATCATTAGTCATTTAGGTCAACATTGGATCATTCAGAGATCCTCACTGAACTTCTGGAGAGAGTTTGCTGGACTGAAAGTAAAGGGGCTGAATAATTTTGCATGCCCAATTTTTCAGTTTTTGATTTGTTTGAAAAGTTTGAAATATCCAATAAATGTCGTTCCACTTCATGATTGTGTCCCACTTGTTGTTGATTCTTCACAAAGAAATACAGTTTTATATCTTTATGTTTGAAGCCTGAAATGTGGCAAAAGGTCGCAAAGTTCAAGGGGGCCGAATACTTTCGCAAGGCACTGTATAGGCCTGCTTCTAAAAATGACAAACTCATGACGCTCTCGCTCAGCAGTAATATGAGGCTATAAAAATGTACAGGATTCATGAACAGGATTCATAAAAATTTATGAACAGGTTTGATCAAATTAACAAACAAAAAAACAATATTCCACTACTCTCTGCTCCCCGACACCGGCAAATCAGAATGCCGCTTTCCTCATTTTCATTTTTGAAAAAAACATTAGGCCTTTAAATAAGATATCTCGTGTTGCTGTGGGTCTCGTGTTGCTGTGGGTCTAGTGTTGCTGTGGGTCTAGTGTTGCTGTGGGTCTCGTGTTGCTGTGGGTCTCGTGTGGCTGTGGGTCTAGTGTTGCTATGGGTCTCGTGTTGCTGTGGGTCTAGTGTGTCTATGGGTCTAGTGTTTGCTGTGGGTCTCGTGTTGCTGTGGGTCTAGTGTTGCTGTGGGTCTAGTGTTGCTGTGGGTCTAGTGTGTCTATGGGTCTGGTGTTGCTGTGGGTCTCGTGTTGCTGTGGGTCTAGTGTTGCTGTGGGTCTAGTGTTGCTGTGGGTCTAGTGGTTGCTGTGGGTCTAGTGTTGCTGTGGGTCTCGTGTTGCTGTGGGTATAGTGTTGCTGTGGGTCTAGTGTTGCCTGTGGGTCTAGTGTTGCTGTGGGTCTCGTGTTGCTGTGGGTCTAGTGTTGCTGTGGGGTCTAGTGTTGCTGTGGGTCTAGTGTGTCTATGGGTCTGGTGTTGCTGTGGGTCTCGTGTTGCTGTGGGTCTAGTGTTGCTGTGGGTCTAGTGTTGCTGTGGGTCTAGTGTTGCTATGGGTCTAGTGTTGCTGTGGGTCTCGTGTTGCGGTGGGTATAGTGTTGCTGTGGGTCTAGTGTTGCTGTGGGTCTAAGTGGTTGCTGTGGGTCTCGTGTTGCTGTGGGTCTAGTGTTGCTGTGGGTCTAGTGTTGCTGTGGGTCTCGTGTTGCTGTGGGTCTCGTGTGGCTGTGGGTCTAGTGTTGCTATGGGTCTCGTGTTGCTGTGGGTCTAGTGTGTCTATGGGTCTAGTGTTGCTGTGGGTCTCGTGTTGCTGTGGGTCTAGTGTTGCTGTGGGTCTAGTGTTGCTGTGGGTCTAGTGTGTCTATGGGTCTGGTGTTGCTGTGGGTCTCGTGTTGCTGTGGGTCTAGTGTTGCTGTGGGTCTAGTGTTGCTGTGGGTCTAGTGTTGCTGTGGGTCTCATGTTGCTGTGGTCTCGTGTGGCTGTGGGTCTAGTGTTGCTGTGGGGTCTCGTGTTGCTGTGGGTATAGTGTTGCTGTGGGTCTAGTGTTGCTGTGGGTCTAGTGTTTGCTGTGGGTCTCGTGTTGCTGTGGGTCTAGTGTTGCTGTGGGTCTAGTGTTTGCTGTGGGTCTAGTGTTTGCTGTGGGTCTCGTGTTGCTGTGGGTATAGTGTTGCTGTGGGTCTAGTGTTGCTGTGGGTCTCATGTTGCTGTGGGTCTCGTGTGGCTGTGGGTCTAGTGTTGCTGTGGGTCTAGTGTTGCTGTGGGTCTCGTGTTGCTGTGGGGTCTCGTGTGGCTGTGGGTCTAGTGTTGCTATGGGTCTCGTGTTGCTGTGGGTCTAGTGTGTCTATGGGTCTAGTGTTGCTGTGGGTCTCGTGTTGCTGTGGGTCTAGTGTTGCTGTGGGTCTAGTGTTGCTGTGGGTCTAGTGTGTCTATGGGTCTGGTGTTGCTGTGGGTCTCGTGTTGCTGTGGGTCTAGTGTTGCTGTGGGTCTAGTGTTGCTGTGGGTCTAGTGTTGCTGTGGGTCTAGTGTTGCTGTGGGTCTCGTGTTGCTGTGGGTATAGTGTTGCTGTGGGTCTAGTGTTGCTGTGGGTCTAGTGTTGCTGTGGGTCTCGTGTTGCTGTGGGTCTAGTGTTGCTGTGGGTCTAGTGTTGCTGTGGGTCTAGTGTGTCTATGGGTCTGGTGTTGCTGTGGGTCTCGTGTTGCTGTGGGTCTAGTGTTGCTGTGGGTCTAGTGTTGCTGTGGGTCTAGTGTTGCTATGGGTCTAGTGTTGCTGTGGGTCTCGTGTTGCTGTGGGTATAGTGTTGCTGTGGGTCTAGTGTTGCTGTGGGTCTAGTGTTGCTGTGGGTCTCGTGTTGCTGTGGGTCTAGTGTTGCTGTGGGTCTAGTGTTGCTGTGGGTCTCGTGTTGCTGTGGGTCTCGTGTGGCTGTGGGTCTAGTGTTGCTATGGGTCTCGTGTTGCTGTGGGTCTAGTGTGTCTATGGGTCTAGTGTTGCTGTGGGTCTCGTGTTGCTGTGGGTCTAGTGTTGCTGTGGGTCTAGTGTTTGCTGTGGGTCTAGTGTGTCTATGGGTCTGGTGTTGCTGTGGGTCTCGTGTTGCTGTGGGTCTAGTGTTGCTGTGGGTCTAGTGTTGCTGTGGGTCTAGTGTTGCTGTGGGTCTCATGTTGCTGTGGGTCTCGTGTGGCTGTGGGTCTAGTGTTGCTGTGGGTCTCGTGTTGCTGTGGGTATAGTGTTGCTGTGGGTCTAGTGTTGCTGTGGGTCTAGTGTTGCTGTGGGTCTCGTGTTGCTGTGGGTCTAGTGTTGCTGTGGGTCTAGTGTTGCTGTGGGTCTAGTGTTGCTGTGGGTCTCGTGTTGCTGTGGGTATAGTGTTGCTGTGGGTCTAGTGTTGCTGTGGGTCTCATGTTGCTGTGGGTCTCGTGTGGCTGTGGGTCTAGTGTTGCTGTGGGTCTCGTGTTGCTGTGGGTCTAGTGTGTCTATGGGTCTAGTGTTGCTGTGGGTCTAGTGTTGCTGTGGGTCTAGTGTGTCTATGGGTCTAGTGTTGCTGTGGGTCTAGTGTTGCTGTGGGTCTAGTGTTGCTGTGGGTCTCGTGTTGCTGTGGGCTAAGTGTTGCTGTGGGCCTAGTGTTGCTGTGGGTATCGTGTTGCTGTGGGTCTCGTGTTGCTGTGGGTCTCGTGTTGCTGTGGGGTCTCGTGTTGCTGAAGGTCTAGTGTTGCTGTGGGTCTCGTGTTTCTGTGGGTCTAGTGTGTATGGATCTAGTGTTGCTGTGGGCCTAGTGTTTGCTGTGGCCTAGTGTTGCTGTGGGCCTAGTGTTGCTGTGGGTCTAGTGTTGCTGTGGTCTAGTGTTGCTGTGGGTCTCGTGTTGCTGTGGGTCTCGTGTTGCTGTGGGTCTAGTGTTGCTGTGGGTAAAGTGTGTATGGATCTAGTGTTGCTGTGGGTCTAGTGTTGCTGTGGGTCTCGTGTTGCTGTGGGTCTAGTGTTGCTTGTGGGTCTAGTGTTGCTGTGGGTCTCGTGTTGCTGTGGGTCTCGTGTTGCTGTGGGTCTCGTGTTGCTTGGGGTCTCGTGTTGCTGTGGGTCTAGTGTTGCTGTGGTCTAGTGTTGCTGTGGGTCTCGTGTTGCTGTGGGTCTAGTGTTGCTGTGGGTCTAGTGTTGCTGTGGGTCTATGTTGCTGTGGGTCTCATGTTGCTGGTGGGTCTAGTGTTGCTGTGGGTCTAGTGTTGCTGTGGGTCTAGTGTTGCTGTGGGTCTCGTGTTGCTGTGGTCTAGTGTTGCTGTGGGTCTCGTGTTGCTGTGGGTCTAGTGTTTGCTGTGGGTCTAGTGTTGCTGTGGATCCGTTTGCTGTGGGTCTAGTCTGTCTATGGGTCTAGTGTTGCTGTGGGTCTAGTGTTGCTGTGGGTCTAGTGTGTCTATGGGTCTAGTGTTGCTGTGGGTCTCGTGTTGCTGTGGGTCTAGTGTTGCTGTGGGTCTAGTGTTGCTGTGGGTCTAGTGTTGCTGTGGGTCTAGTGTTGCTGTGGGTCTCATGTTGCTGTAGGTCTAGTGTTGCTGTGGTCTTGTGTTGATAGTTACTGTGTGTCCTCGTGATTGCTTGTGGGTCTCGTGTTGCTGTGGTCCTAGTGTTGCTGTCGGTGGGTCAGTGTTGCTGTGGGTCTAGTGTTGCTGTGGGTCTCGTGTTGCTGTGGGTCTAGTGTTGCTGTGGGTCTAGTGTTGCTGTGGGTCTCGTGTTGCTGTGGGTCTCGTGTGGCTGTGGGTCTAGTGTTGCTATGGGTCTCGTGTTGCTGTGGGTCTAGTGTGTCTATGGGTCTAGTGTTGCTGTGGGTCTCGTGTTGCTGTGGGTCTAGTGTTGCTGTGGGTCTAGTGTTGCTGTGGGTCTAGTGTGTCTATAGGTCTGGTGTTGCTGTGGGTCTCGTGTTGCTGTGGGTCTAGTGTTGCTGTGGGTCTAGTGTTGCTGTGGGTCTCGTGTTGCTGTGGGTCTAGTGTTGCTGTGGGTCTAGTGTTGCTGTGGGTCTCGTGTTGCTGTGGGTCTCGTGTTGCTGTGGGTCTAGTGTTGCTGTGGGTCTAGTGTTGCTGTGGGTCTCGTGTTGCTGTGGGTCTAGTGTTGCTGTGGGTCTAGTGTTGCTGTGGGTCTCATGTTGCTGTGGGTCTAGTGTTGCTGTGGGTCTAGTGTTGCTGTGGGTCTAGTGTTGCTGTGGGTCTCGTGTTGCTGTGGGTCTAGTGTTGCTGTGGGTCTCGTGTTGCTGTGGGTCTAGTGTTGCTGTGGGTCTAGTGTTGCTGTGGGTCTCGTGTTGCTGTGGGTCTAGTCTGTCTATGGGTCTAGTGTTGCTGTGGGTCTAGTGTTGCTGTGGGTCTAGTGTGTCTATGGGTCTAGTGTTGCTGTGGGTCTCGTGTTGCTGTGGGTCTAGTGTTGCTGTGGGTCTAGTGTTGCTGTGGGTCTAGTGTTGCTGTGGGTCTAGTGTTGCTGTGGGTCTCATGTTGCTGTAGGTCTAGTGTTGCTGTGGGTCTTGTGTTGATGTGGATCTAGGGTTGCTGTGTGTCTCGTGTTGCTGTGGGTCTCGTGTTGCTGTGTGTCTAGTGTTGCTGTGTGTCTAGTGTTGCTGTGGGTCTAGTGTTGCTGTGGGTCACGTGTTGCTGTGGGTCTAGTGTTGCTGTGGGTCTAGTGTTGCTGTGGGTCTCGTGTTGCTGTGGGTCTCGTGTGGCTGTGGGTCTAGTGTTGCTATGGGTCTCGTGTTGCTGTGGGTCTAGTGTGTCTATGGGTCTAGTGTTGCTGTGGGTCTCGTGTTGCTGTGGGTCTAGTGTTGCTGTGGGTCTAGTGTTGCTGTGGGTCTAGTGTGTCTATGGGTCTGGTGTTGCTGTGGGTCTCGTGTTGCTGTGGGTCTAGTGTTGCTGTGGGTCTAGTGTTGCTGTGGGTCTAGTGTTGCTGTGGGTCTAGTGTTGCTGTGGGTCTCGTGTTGCTGTGGGTATAGTGTTGCTGTGGGTCTAGTGTTGCTGTGGGTCTCATGTTGCTGTGGGTCTCGTGTGGCTGTGGGTCTAGTGTTGCTGTGGGTCTCGTGTTGCTGTGGGTCTAGTGTGTCTGTGGGTCTAGTGTTGCTGTGGGTCTCGTGTTGCTGTGGGTCTAGTGTGTCTATGGGTCTAGTGTTGCTGTGGGTCTAGTGTTGTTGTGGGTCTAGTGTTGCTGTGGGTCTCGTGTTGCTGTGGGCCTAGTGTTGTTGTGGGCCTAGTGTTGCTGTGGGTCTCGTGTTGCTGTGGGTCTCGTGTTGCTGTGGGTCTCGTGTTGCTGTGGGTCTGGTGTTGCTGAAGGTCTAGTGTTGCTGTGGGTCTAGTGTTGCTGTGGGTCTCGTGTTGCTGTGGGTCTAGTGTGTATGGATCTAGTGTTGCTGTGGGCCTAGTGTTGCTGTGGGCCTAGTGTTGCTGTGGGCCTAGTGTTGCTGTGGGTCTAGTGTTGCTGTGGGTCTAGTGTTGCTGTGGGTCTAGTGTTGCTGTGGGTCTCGTGTTGCTGTGGGTCTCCTGTTGCTGTGGGTCTAGTGTTGCTGTGGGTAAAGTGTGTATGGATCTAGTGTTGCTGTGGGTCTAGTGTTGCTGTGGGTCTCGTGTTGCTGTGGGTCTAGTGTTGCTGTGGGTCTAGTGTTGCTGTGGGTCTAGTGTTGCTGTGGGTCTCGTGTTGCTGTGGGTCTCGTGTGGCTGTGGGTCTAGTGTTGCTGTGGGTCTCGTGTTGCTGTGGGTCTAGTGTTGCTGTGGGTCTAGTGTTGCTGTGGGTCTCGTGTTGCTGTGGGTCTCGTGTTGCTGTGGGTCTAGTGTTGCTGTGGGTCTAGTGTTGCTGTGGGTCTAGTGTTGCTGTGGGTCTAGTGTTGCTGTGGGTCTAGTGTTGCTGTGGGTCTAGTGTTGCTGTGGGTCTAGTGTTGCTGTGGGTCTCGTGTTGCTGTGGGTCTCGTGTTGCTGTGGGTCTAGTGTTGCTGTGGGTCTAGTGTGTATGGATCTAGTGTTGCTGTGGGTCTAGTGTTGCTGTGGGTCTCGTGTTGCTGTGGGTCTAGTGTTGCTGTGGGTCTAGTGTTGCTGTGGGTCTCGTGTTGCTGTGGGTCTCGTGTTGCTGTGGGTCTAGTGTTGCTGTGGGTCTCGTGTTGCTGTGGGTCTAGTGTTGCTGTGGGTCTAGTGTTGCTGTGGGTCTCGTGTTGCTGTGGTTCTCGTGTTGCTGTGGGTCTAGTGTTGCTGTGGGTCTAGTGTTGCTGTGGGTCTCGTGTTGCTGTGGGTCTAGTGTTGCTGTGGGTCTAGTGTTGCTGTGGGTCTCATGTTGCTGTGGGTCTAGTGTTGCTGTGGGTCTAGTGTTGCTGTGGGTCTAGTGTTGCTGTTGGTCTCGTGTTGCTGTGGGTCTAGTGTTGCTGTGGGTCTCGTGTTGCTTTGGGTCTAGTGTTGCTGTGGGTCTAGTGTTGCTGTGGGTCTCGTGTTGCTGTGGGTCTAGTCTGTCTATGGGTCTAGTGTTGCTGTGGGTCTAGTGTTGCTGTGGGTCTAGTGTTGCTGTGGGTCTAGTGTTGCTGTGGGTCTAGTGTTGCTGTGGGTCTAGTGTTGCTGTGGGTCTCATGTTGCTGTAGGTCTAGTGTTGCTGTGGGTCTTGTGTTGATGTGGATCTAGTGTTGCTGTGTGTCTCGTGTTGCTGTGGGTCTAGTGTTGCTGTGGGTCTAGTGTTCCTGTGGGTCTAGTGTTGCTGTGCGTCTAGTGTTGCTGTGGGTCTCATGTTGCTGTGGGTCTCGTGTTGCTGTGGGTCTAGTGTGGCTGTGTGGCTGTGTGGCTGTGGGTCTAGTGTTGCTGTGGGTCTCATGTTGCTGTAGGTCTAGTGTTGCTGTGGGTCTAGTGTTGCTGTGGGTCTAGTGTTGCTGTGGGTCTAGTGTTGCTGTGGGTCTAGTGTTGCTGTGGGTCTCGTGTTGCTGTGGGTATAGTGTTGCTGTGGGTCTAGTGTTGCTGTGGGTCTCATGTTGCTGTGGGTCTCGTGTGGCTGTGGGTCTAGTGTTGCTGTGGGTCTCGTGTTGCTGTGGGTCTAGTGTGTCTATGGGTCTAGTGTTGCTGTGGGTCTCGTGTTGCTGTGGGTCTCGTGTTGCTGTGGGTCTAGTGTTGCTGTGGGTCTCATGTTGCTGTAGGTCTAGTGTTGCTGTGGGTCTTGTGTTGATGTGGATCTAGTGTTGCTGTGTGTCTCGTGTTGCTGTGGGTCTAGTGTTGCTGTGGGTCTAGTGTTCCTGTGGGTCTAGTGTTGCTGTGCGTCTAGTGTTGCTGTGGGTCTCATGTTGCTGTGGGTCTCGTGTTGCTGTGGGTCTAGTGTGGCTGTGTGGCTGTGTGGCTGTGGGTCTAGTGTTGCTGTGGGTCTCATGTTGCTGTAGGTCTAGTGTTGCTGTGGGTCTAGTGTTGCTGTGGGTCTAGTGTTGCTGTGGGTCTAGTGTTGCTGTGGGTCTAGTGTTGCTGTGGGTCTCGTGTTGCTGTGGGTATAGTGTTGCTGTGGGTCTAGTGTTGCTGTGGGTCTCATGTTGCTGTGGGTCTCGTGTGGCTGTGGGTCTAGTGTTGCTGTGGGTCTCGTGTTGCTGTGGGTCTAGTGTGTCTATGGGTCTAGTGTTGCTGTGGGTCTCGTGTTGCTGTGGGTCTCGTGTTGCTGTGGGTCTAGTGTTGCTGTGGGTCTCATGTTGCTGTGGGTCTAGTGTTGCTGTGGGTCTAGTGTTGCTGTGGGTCTAGTGTTGCTGTGGGTCTCGTGTTGCTGTGGGTCTAGTGTTGCTGTGGGTCTCGTGTTGCTGTGGGTCTAGTGTTGCTGTGGGTCTAGTGTTGCTGTGGGTCTCGTGTTGCTGTGGGTCTAGTCTGTCTATGGGTCTAGTGTTGCTGTGGGTCTAGTGTTGCTGTGGGTCTAGTGTTGCTGTGGGTCTAGTGTTGCTGTGGGTCTAGTGTTGCTGTGGGTCTCATGTTGCTGTAGGTCTAGTGTTGCTGTGGGTCTTGTGTTGATGTGGATCTAGTGTTGCTGTGTGTCTCGTGTTGCTGTGGGTCTAGTGTTGCTGTGGGTCTAGTGTTCCTGTGGGTCTAGTGTTGCTGTGCGTCTAGTGTTGCTGTGGGTCTCATGTTGCTGTGGGTCTCGTGTTGCTGTGGGTCTAGTGTGGCTGTGTGGCTGTGTGGCTGTGGGTCTAGTGTTGCTGTGGGTCTCATGTTGCTGTAGGTCTAGTGTTGCTGTGGGTCTAGTGTTGCTGTGGGTCTAGTGTTGCTGTGGGTCTAGTGTTGCTGTGGGTCTAGTGTTGCTGTGGGTCTCGTGTTGCTGTGGGTATAGTGTTGCTGTGGGTCTAGTGTTGCTGTGGGTCTCATGTTGCTGTGGGTCTCGTGTGGCTGTGGGTCTAGTGTTGCTGTGGGTCTCGTGTTGCTGTGGGTCTAGTGTGTCTATGGGTCTAGTGTTGCTGTGGGTCTCGTGTTGCTGTGGGTCTCGTGTTGCTGTGGGTCTAGTGTTGCTGTGGGTCTCGTGTTGCTGTGGGTCTAGTGTGTGTGGATCTAGTGTTGCTGTGGGCCTAGTGTTGCTGTGGGCCTAGTGTTGCTGTGGGCCTAGTGTTGCTGTGGGTCTAGTGTTGCTGTGGGTCTATTGTTGCTGTGGGTCTAGTGTTGCTGTGGGTCTCGTGTTGCTGTGGGTCTCGTGTTGCTGTGGGTCTAGTGTTGCTGTGGGTCTAGTGTGTATGGATCTAGTGTTGCTGTGGGTCTAGTGTTGCTGTGGGTCTCGTGTTGCTGTGGGTCTAGTGTTGCTGTGGGTCTAGTGTTGCTGTGGGTCTCGTGTTGCTGTGGGTCTCGTGTTGCTGTGGGTCTAGTGTTGCTGTGGGTCTCGTGTTGCTGTGGGTCTAGTGTTGCTGTGGGTCTAGTGTTGCTGTGGGTCTCGTGTTGCTGTGGGTCTCGTGTTGCTGTGGGTCTAGTGTTGCTGTGGGTCTAGTGTTGCTGTGGGTCTCGTGTTGCTGTGGGTCTAGTGTTGCTGTGGGTCTAGTGTTGCTGTGGGTCTCATGTTGCTGTGGGTCTAGTGTTGCTGTGGGTCTAGTGTTGCTGTGGGTCTAGTGTTGCTGTGGGTCTCGTGTTGCTGTGGGTCTAGTGTTGCTGTGGGTCTCGTGTTGCTGTGGGTCTAGTGTTGCTGTGGGTCTAGTGTTGCTGTGGGTCTCGTGTTGCTGTGGGTCTAGTCTGTCTATGGGTCTAGTGTTGCTGTGGGTCTAGTGTTGCTGTGGGTCTAGTGTGTCTATGGGTCTAGTGTTGCTGTGGGTCTCGTGTTGCTGTGGGTCTAGTGTTGCTGTGGGTCTAGTGTTGCTGTGGGTCTAGTGTTGCTGTGGGTCTAGTGTTGCTGTGGGTCTCATGTTGCTGTAGGTCTAGTGTTGCTGTGGGTCTTGTGTTGATGTGGATCTAGTGTTGCTGTGTGTCTCGTGTTGCTGTGGGTCTAGTGTTGCTGTGGGTCTAGTGTTGCTGTGGGTCTAGTGTTGCTGTGGGTCTAGTGTTGCTGTGGGTCTCATGTTGCTGTGGGTCTCGTGTTGCTGTGGGTCTAGTGTGCTGTGGGTCTCGTGGCTGTGGGTCTAGTGTTGCTGTGGGTCTCATGTTGCTGTGGGTCTAGTGTTGCTGTGGGTCTAGTGTTGCTGTGGGTCTAGTGTTGCTGTGGGTCTAGTGTTGCTGTGGGTCTAGTGTTGCTGTGGGTCTCGTGTTGCTGTGGGTATAGTGTTGCTGTGGGTCTAGTGTTGCTGTGGGTCTCATGTTGCTGTGGGTCTCGTGTGGCTGTGGGTCTAGTGTTGCTGTGGGTCTCGTGTTGCTGTGGGTCTAGTGTGTCTGTGGGTCTAGTGTTGCTGTGGGTCTCGTGTTGCTGTGGGTCTCGTGTTGCTGTGGGTCTAGTGTTGCTGTGGGTCTCATGTTGCTGTGGGTCTAGTGTTGCTGTGGGTCTTGTGTTGATGTGGGATCTAGTGTTGCTGTGGTGTCTCGTGTTGCTGTGGGTCTAGTGTTGCTGTGGGTCTAGTGTTCCTGTGGGTCTAGTGTTGCTGTGCGTCTAGTGTTGCTGTGGGTCTCATGTTGCTGTGGGTCTCGTGTTGCTGTGGGTCTAGTGTGGCTGTGTGGCTGTGTGGCTGTGGGTCTAGTGTTGCTGTGGGTCTCATGTTGCTGTGGGTCTAGTGTTGCTATGGGTCTAGTGTTGCTGTGGGTCTAGTGTTGCTGTGGGTCTAGTGTTGCTGTGGGTCTAGTGTTGCTGTGGGTCTCGTGTTGCTGTGGGTATAGTGTTGCTGTGGGTCTAGTGTTGCTGTGGGTCTCATGTTGCTGTGGGTCTCGTGTGGCTGTGGGTCTAGTGTTGCTGTGGGTCTCGTGTTGCTGTGGGTCTAGTGTGTCTATGGGTCTAGTGTTGCTGTGGGTCTCGTGTTGCTGTGGGTCTCGTGTTGCTGTGGGTCTAGTGTTGCTGTGGGTCTCATGTTGCTGTGGGTCTAGTGTTGCTGTGGGTCTAGTGTTGCTGTGGGTCTAGTGTTGCTGTGGGTCTCGTGTTGCTGTGGGTCTAGTGTTGCTGTGGGTCTCGTGTTGCTGTGGGTCTAGTGTTGCTGTGGGTCTAGTGTTGCTGTGGGTCTCGTGTTGCTGTGGGTCTAGTCTGTCTATGGGTCTAGTGTTGCTGTGGGTCTAGTGTTGCTGTGGGTCTAGTGTTGCTGTGGGTCTAGTGTTGCTGTGGGTCTAGTGTTGCTGTGGGTCTAGTGTTGCTGTGGGTCTCATGTTGCTGTAGGTCTAGTGTTGCTGTGGGTCTTGTGTTGATGTGGATCTAGTGTTGCTGTGTGTCTCGTGTTGCTGTGGGTCTAGTGTTGCTGTGGGTCTAGTGTTCCTGTGGGTCTAGTGTTGCTGTGCGTCTAGTGTTGCTGTGGGTCTCATGTTGCTGTGGGTCTCGTGTTGCTGTGGGTCTAGTGTGGCTGTGTGGCTGTGTGGCTGTGGGTCTAGTGTTGCTGTGGGTCTCATGTTGCTGTAGGTCTAGTGTTGCTGTGGGTCTAGTGTTGCTGTGGGTCTAGTGTTGCTGTGGGTCTAGTGTTGCTGTGGGTCTAGTGTTGCTGTGGGTCTCGTGTTGCTGTGGGTATAGTGTTGCTGTGGGTCTAGTGTTGCTGTGGGTCTCATGTTGCTGTGGGTCTCGTGTGGCTGTGGGTCTAGTGTTGCTGTGGGTCTCGTGTTGCTGTGGGTCTAGTGTGTCTATGGGTCTAGTGTTGCTGTGGGTCTCGTGTTGCTGTGGGTCTCGTGTTGCTGTGGGTCTAGTGTTGCTGTGGGTCTCGTGTTGCTGTGGGTCTAGTGTGTATGGATCTAGTGTTGCTGTGGGCCTAGTGTTGCTGTGGGCCTAGTGTTGCTGTGGGCCTAGTGTGCTGTGGGTCTAGTGTTGCTGTGGGTCTATTGTTGCTGTGGGTCTAGTGTTGCTGTGGGTCTCGTGTTGCTGGTGGGTCTCGTGTTGCGGTTGGGTCTAGTGTTGCTGTGGGTAAAGTGTGTATGGATCTAGTGTTGCTGTGGGTCTAGTGTTGCTGTGGGTCTCGTGTTGCTGTGGGTCTAGTGTTGCTGTGGGTCTAGTGTTGCTGTGGGTCTCGTGTTGGCTGTGGGTCTCGTGTTGCTGTGGGTCTAGTGTTGCTGTGGGTCTCGTGTTGCTGTGGTCCTAGTGTTGCTGTGGGTCTAGTGGTTGCTGTGGGTCTCGTGTTGCTGTGGGTCTCGTGTTGCTGTGGGTCTAGTGTTGCTGTGGTGTCTAAGTGTTGCTGTGGGTCTCGTGTTGCTGTGGGTCCTAGTGTTGCTGTGGGGTCTAGTGTTGCTGTGGGTCTCATGTTGCTGTGGGTCTAGTGTTGCTGTGGGTCTAGTGTTGCTGTGGGTCTAGTGTTGCTGTGGGTCTCGTGTTGCTGTGGGTCTAGTGTTGCTGTGGGTCTCGTGTTGCTGTGGGTCTAGTGTTGCTGTGGGTCTAGTGTTGCTGTGGGTCTCGTGTTGCTGTGGGTCTAGTCTGTCTATGGGTCTAGTGTTGCTGTGGGTCTAGTGTTGCTGTGGGTCTAGTGTGTCTATGGGTCTAGTGTTGCTGTGGGTCTCGTGTTGCTGTGGGGTCTAGTGTTGCTGTGGGTCTAGTGTTGCTGTGGGTCTAGTGTTGCTGTGGGTCTAGTGTTGCTGTGGGTCTCATGTTGCTGTAGGTCTAGTGTTGCTGTGGGTCTTGTGTTGAATGTGGATCTAGTGTTGCTGTGTGTCTCGTGTTGCTGTGGGTCTCGTGTTGCTGTGGGTCTAGTGTTGCTGTGGGTCTAGTGTTGCTGTGGGTCTAGTGTTGCTGTGGGTCTCGTGTTGCTGTGGGTCTAGTGTTGCTGTGGGTCTAGTGTTGCTGTGGGTCTCGTGTTGCTGTGGGTCTCGTGTGGCTGTGGGTCTAGTGTTGCTATGGGTCTCGTGTTGCTGTGGGTCTAGTGTGTCTATGGGTCTAGTGTTGCTGTGGGTCTCGTGTTGCTGTGGGTCTAGTGTTGCTGTGGGTCTAGTGTTGCTGTGGGTCTAGTGTGTCTATAGGTCTGGTGTTGCTGTGGGTCTCGTGTTGCTGTGGGTCTAGTGTTGCTGTGGGTCTAGTGTTGCTGTGGGTCTCGTGTTGCTGTGGGTCTAGTGTTGCTGTGGGTCTAGTGTTGCTGTGGGTCTCGTGTTGCTGTGGGTCTCGTGTTGCTGTGGGTCTAGTGTTGCTGTGGGTCTAGTGTTGCTGTGGGTCTCGTGTTGCTGTGGGTCTAGTGTTGCTGTGGGTCTAGTGTTGCTGTGGGTCTCATGTTGCTGTGGGTCTAGTGTTGCTGTGGGTCTAGTGTTGCTGTGGGTCTAGTGTTGCTGTGGGTCTCGTGTTGCTGTGGGTCTAGTGTTGCTGTGGGTCTCGTGTTGCTGTGGGTCTAGTGTTGCTGTGGGTCTAGTGTTGCTGTGGGTCTCGTGTTGCTGTGGGTCTAGTCTGTCTATGGGTCTAGTGTTGCTGTGGGTCTAGTGTTGCTGTGGGTCTAGTGTGTCTATGGGTCTAGTGTTGCTGTGGGTCTCGTGTTGCTGTGGGTCTAGTGTTGCTGTGGGTCTAGTGTTGCTGTGGGTCTAGTGTTGCTGTGGGTCTAGTGTTGCTGTGGGTCTCATGTTGCTGTAGGTCTAGTGTTGCTGTGGGTCTTGTGTTGATGTGGATCTAGGGTTGCTGTGTGTCTCGTGTTGCTGTGGGTCTCGTGTTGCTGTGGGTCTAGTGTTGCTGTGGGTCTAGTGTTGCTGTTGGTCTACTGTTGCTGTGGGTCTCGTGTTGCTGTGGGTCTAGTGTTGCTGTGGGTCTAGTGTTGCTGTGGGTCTCGTGTTGCTGTGGGTCTCGTGTGGCTGTGGGTCTAGTGTTGCTATGGGTCTCGTGTTGCTGTGGGTCTAGTGTGTCTATGGGTCTAGTGTTGCTGTGGGTCTCGTGTTGCTGTGGGTCTAGTGTTGCTGTGGTCTAGTGTTGCTGTGGGTCTAGTGTGTCTATGGGTCTGGTGTTGCTGTGGGTCTCGTGTTGCTGTGGGTCTAGTGTTGCTGTGGGTCTAGTGTTGCTGTGGGTCTAGTGTTGCTGTGGGTCTAGTGTTGCTGTGGTCTCGTGTTGCTGTGGGTATAGTGTTGCTGTGGGTCTAGTGTTGCTGTGGGTCTCATGTTGCTGTGGGTCTCGTGTGGCTGTGGGTCTAGTGTTGCTGTGGGTCTCGTGTTGCTGTGGGTCTAGTGTGTCTGTGGGTCTAGTGTTGCTGTGGGTCTCGTGTTGCTGTGGGTCTAGTGTGTCTATGGGTCTAGTGTTGCTGTGGGTCTAGTGTTGTTGTGGGTCTAGTGTTGCTGTGGGTCTCGTGTTGCTGTGGGCCTAGTGTTGCTGTGGGCCTAGTGTTGCTGTGGGTCTCGTGTTGCTGTGGGTCTCGTGTTGCTGTGGGTCTCGTGTTGCTGTGGGTCTGGTGTTGCTGAAGGTCTAGTGTTGCTGTGGGTCTAGTGTTGCTGTGGGTCTCGTGTTGCTGTGGGTCTAGTGTGTATGGATCTAGTGTTGCTGTGGGCCTAGTGTTACTGTGGGTCTAGTGTTGCTGTGGGCCTAGTGTTGCTGTGGGTCTAGTGTTGCTGTGGGTCTCGTGTTGCTGTGGGTCTAGTGTGTATGGATCTAGTGTTGCTGTGGGCCTAGTGTTACTGTGGGCCTAGTGTTGCTGTGGGCCTAGTGTTGCTGTGGGTCTCGTGTTGCTGTGGGTCTCCTGTTGCTGTGGGTCTAGTGTTGCTGTGGGTCTAGTGTGTATGGATCTAGTGTTGCTGTGGGTCTAGTGTTGCTGTGGGTCTCGTGTTGCTGTGGGTCTAGTGTTGCTGTGGGTCTAGTGTTGCTGTGGGTCTCGTGTTGCTGTGGGTCTCGTGTGGCTGTGGGTCTAGTGTTGCTGTGGGTCTCGTGTTGCTGTGGGTCTAGTGTTGCTGTGGGTCTAGTGTTGCTGTGGGTCTAGTGTTGCTGTGGGCCTAGTGTTGCTGTGGGTCTCGTGTTGCTGTGGGTCTAGTGTTGCTGTGGGTCTAGTGTTGCTGTGGGCCTAGTGTTGCTGTGGGCCTAGTGTTGCTGTGGGTCTAGTGTTGCTGTGGGTCTAGTGTTGCTGTGGGTCTAGTGTTGCTGTGGGTCTCGTGTTGCTGTGGGTCTCGTGTTGCTGTGGGTCTAGTGTTGCTGTGGGTCTAGTGTGTATGGATCTAGTGTTGCTGTGGGTCTAGTGTTGCTGTGGGTCTCGTGTTGCTGTGGGTCTAGTTCTGCTGTGGGTCTAGTGTTGCTGTGGGTCTCGTGTTGCTGTGGGTCTCGTGTTGCAGTGGGTCTAGTGTTGCTGTGGGTCTCGTGTTGCTGTGGGTCTAGTGTTGCTGTGGGTCTAGTGTTGCTGTGGGTCTCGTGTTGCTGTGGTTCTCGTGTTGCTGTGGGTCTAGTGTTGCTGTGGGTCTAGTGTTGCTGTGGGTCTCGTGTTGCTGTGGGTCTAGTGTTGCTGTGGGTCTAGTGTTGCTGTGGGTCTCATGTTGCTGTGGGTCTAGTGTTGCTGTGGGTCTAGTGTTGCTGTGGGTCTAGTGTTGCTGTGGGTCTCGTGTTGCTGTGGGTCTAGTGTTGCTGTGGGTCTCGTGTTGCTGTGGGTCTAGTGTTGCTGTGGGTCTAGTGTTGCTGTGGGTCTCGTGTTGCTGTGGGTCTAGTCTGTCTATGGGTCTAGTGTTGCTGTGGGTCTAGTGTTGCTGTGGGTCTAGTGTTGCTGTGGGTCTAGTGTTGCTGTGGGTCTAGTGTTGCTGTGGGTCTCATGTTGCTGTAGGTCTAGTGTTGCTGTGGGTCTTGTGTTGATGTGGATCTAGTGTTGCTGTGTGTCTCGTGTTGCTGTGGGTCTAGTGTTGCTGTGGGTCTAGTGTTCCTGTGGGTCTAGTGTTGCTGTGCGTCTAGTGTTGCTGTGGGTCTCATGTTGCTGTGGGTCTCGTGTTGCTGTGGGTCTAGTGTGGCTGTGTGGCTGTGTGGCTGTGGGTCTAGTGTTGCTGTGGGTCTAGTGTTGCTGTGGGTCTCATGTTGCTGTAGGTCTAGTGTTGCTGTGGGTCTTGTGTTGATGTGGATCTAGTGTTGCTGTGTGTCTCTTGTTGCTGTGGGTCTAGTGTTGCTGTGGGTCTAGTGTTCCTGTGGGTCTAGTGTTGCTGTGCGTCTAGTGTTGCTGTGGGTCTAGTGTTGCTGTGGGTCTCGTGTTGCTGTGGGTCTAGAGTTTCTGTGGGTCTAGTGTTGCTGTGGGTCTAGTGTGGCTGTGGGTCTCGTGTTGCTGTGGGTCTCGTGTTGCTGTGGATCTAGTGTTGTCGTGGGTCTAGTGTTGCTGTGGGTCTCGTGTTGCTGTGGGTCTCGTGTTGCTGTGGGTCTAGTGTGGCTGTGGGTCTCGTGTTGCTGTGGGTCTCGTGTTGCTGTGGATCTAGTGTTGTCGTGGGTCTAGTGTTGCTGTGGGTCTCGTGTTGCTGTGGGTCTCGTGTTGCTGTGGGTCTAGTGTTGCTGTGGGTCTAGTGTTGCTTTGGGTCTCATGTTGCTGTGAGTCTCGTGTTGCTGTGGGTCTAGTGTGGCTGTGTGGCTGTGGGTCTAGTGTTGCTGTGTGTCTAGTGTGGCTGTGTGGCTGTGTGGCTGTGGGTCTAGTGTGGCTGTGTGTCTTGTGATGACTACTTGCCACCTTATTTTTCAAGTCCTCGCTGTTAGCACTCTCACTCTCATGTCCTGTCCTCCTCTTGTCCTGCCCTGGCCTCGCTGCTAGCCATCTCACTCTCATGTCCTGTCCTCCTCTTGTAATGTCCTGGCCTCGCTGATAGCACTCTCCCTCTCATGTCCTGTCCTCCTCTTGTCCTGCCCTGGCCTCGCTGCTAGCCATCTCACTCTCATGTCCTGTCCTCCTCTTGTAATGTCCTGGCCTCGCTGATGGCACTCTCACTCTCATGTCCTGTCCTCCTCTTGTCCTGCCCTGGCCTCGCTGATAGCACTCTCACTCTCATGTCCTGTCCTCCTCTTGTCCTGCCCTGGCCTCGCTGATGGCACTCTCACTCTCATGTCCTGTCCTCCTCTTGTAATGGCCTGGCCTCGCTGATAGCACTCTCACTCTCATTCCTCCCTTCCTCACTGGATGTTACCAGGCTGCTGCTCCTGTCAATGTCACCAGATTCACTGTCAGTGTCAAGGGATGTTTATTGTTAGTCTCAATCTTATCATGCTACTCAGCTCTACTGAAGACAGACAGTATGTTAAGGACATGTGCTCAGCTCTACTAAAGACAGACAGTATGTTACGGACATGTGCTCAGCTCTACTAAAGACAGACAGTATGTTAAGGACATGTGCTCTACTCTACTAAAGACAGACAGTATGTTAAGGACATGTGCTCAGCTCTACTAAAGACAGACAGTATGTTAAGGACATGTGCTCTACTCTACTAAAGACAGACAGTATGTTAAGGACATGTGCTCAGCTCTACTAAAGACAGACAGTATGTTAAGGACATGTGCTCTACTCTACTAAAGACAGACAGTATGTTAAGGACATGTGCTCAGCTCTACTAAAGACAGACAGTATGTTAAGGACATGTGCTCTACTCTACTAAAGACAGACAGTATGTTAAGGACATGTGCTCAGCTCTACTAAAGACAGACAGTATGTTAAGGACATGTGCTCAGCTCTACTAAAGACAGACAGTATGTTAAGGACATGTGCTCTACTCTACTAAAGACAGACAGTATGTTAAGGACATGTGCTCTACTCTACTAAAGACAGACAGTATGTTAAGGACATGTGCTCTACTCTACTAAAGACAGACAGTATGTTAAGGACATGTGCTCTACTCTACTAAAGACAGACAGTATGTTAAGGACATGTGCTCTACTCTACTAAAGACAGACAGTATGTTAAGGACATGTGCTCTACTCTACTAAAGACAGACAGTATGTTAAGGACATGTGCTCTACTCTACTAAAGACAGACAGTATGTTAAGGACATGTGCTCAGCTCTACTAAAGACAGACAGTATGTTAAGGACATGTGCTCTACTCTACTAAAGACAGACAGTATGTTAAGGACATGTGCTCTACTCTACTAAAGACAGACAGTATGTTAAGGACATGTGCTCTACTCTACTAAAGACAGACAGTATGTTAAGGACATGTGCTCTACTCTACTAAAGACTGACAGTATGTTAAGGACATGTGCTCTACTCTACTAAAGACAGACAGTATGTTAAGGACATGTGCTCTACTCTACTAAAGACTGACAGTATGTTTAAGGACATGTGCTCTACTCTACTAAAGACAGACAGTATGTTAAGGACATGTGCTCTACTCTACTAAAGACAGACAGTATGTTAAGGACATGTGCTCTACTCTACTAAAGACAGACAGTATGTTAAGGACATGTGCTCTACTCTACTAAAGACAGACAGTATGTTAAGGACATGTGCTCTACTCTACTAAAGACAGACAGTATGTTAAGGACATGTGCTCTACTCTACTAAAGACAGACAGTATGTTAAGGACGTATTTGACTGTCTTTTTTTATCCTTCTGCCTTTTCTCTTTGCTTTTCAGTCCCAGATTTATACCTACGTTCTGTTTTCAGTCCCAGATGTATACCTACGTTCTGTTTTCAGTCCCAGATGTATACCTACGTTCTGTTTTCAGTCCCAGATTTATACCTACGTTCTGTTTTCAGTCCCAGATGTATACCTACGTTCTGTTTTCAGTCCCAGATGTATACCTACGTTCTGTTTTCAGTCCCAGATTTATTCCTACGTTCTGTTTTCAGTCCCAGATTTATACCTACGTTCTGTTTTCAGTCCCAGATGTATACCTACGTTCTGTTTTCAGTCCCAGATGTATAGGCACAGATCTGGGGAAGGGTTCCAAAACATTTCTGCAGCATTGAAGGTCCCCAAGAACACAGTGGCCTCCATCATTCTTCAATGGGAGAAGTTTGGAACCACCAAGACTCTTCCTAGAGCTGGCCGTCCGGCCAAACTGAGCAATCAGTATTAAAGGGCCTTGGTCAGGGAGGTGATCAAGAACCCCGAGGTCACTCTGACAGAGCTCCAGAGTTTCTCTGTGGAGATGGCAGAACCTTCCAGAAGGACAACCATCTCTGCAGCACTCCACCAATCAGGCCTTTATGGTAGAGTGGCCAGACAGAAGCCACTCCTCAGTAAAAGGCACATGACAAACTGCTTGAAGTTTGCCAAAAGGCACCTAAAGGACTCTCAGACCATGAGATTCTCTGGTCTGACGAAACCAAGATTGAACTCTTTGGCCTGAATGCCATGCATCACATCTGGAGGAAACCTGGCACCATCCCTAAGGTGAAGCATGGTGGTGGAAGCTTCATGCTGTGAGGATGTTTTTCAGCAGCAGGGAATGGGAGACTAGTCAGGATTGAGGCAAAGATGGACGGAGCAAGGACATTATATCCTGTTATATTCCTATCAGCAGAGAGACATGTAGTCCTCATTATATCCTGTTATAGTCCTATCAGCAGAGAGACATGTCGTCCTCATTATATCCTGTTATAGTCCTATCAGCAGAGAGACATGTAGTCCTCATTATATCCTGTTATAGTCCTATTAGCAGAGAGACATGTAGTCCTCATTATATCCTGTTATAGTCCTATCAGCAGAGACATGTAGTCCTCATTATGTCCTGTTATAGTCCTATCAGCAGAGAGACATGTAGTCCTCATTATATCCTGTTATATTTCTATCCGCAGAGAGACATGTAGTCCTCAGCATATTTCTATCAGCAAAGAATGTTTCCTTCTCCATCACCCTGACTGGTGAGAAGAGGCTGAAGTTCCACTGTTAACCACTAGAGGGCACTCTCCTAGTACAGTGACACGTCTCCAAATCCTCTTGGGGTTGCATCCATCATTGTCCAAACTTTTGTATAAAATAAATGGAATGACACATCACGAATTATGCTGCAGATGCAACTGGTAATATGAATTTGTAATTAAAATCAATACATGAATAAAGTAAATGAGTTGGAGATGAGCCCGACTGACATCTGTGTGCTCAAATCTAATTGGTGTATTTAAATAAACATAATGAGGATCCTAGCTGTTCCTAGAAGAGTTCTCATGCAGATGACAAGGATGTAAAAGGAATTCTTGACTTTTTTTTTGTTGTTGTCATTGGACAAATCTGTTGGCTTTGTAGTAGTATGATGTTTTATGGCGGGACTGAGGCCCTCCTCAAACCCCTCAAACCCCTCAAACCCATCTGAGCATCTGTAAAATGAACACTTTATCAATTATTATGAAGAATATTGAACGTCCATCTGTAAGAGTTATCTTCGTCATACGGGAATTAGTCTCAGAAGTCCCTGAAAACTTCACTCCCAGATAAATGCTAATGTCTGTCACAGATATTTACCACTGACCATTTATTGGTGACACTCTGGTGACAGGACACTTGCTCTCTGTTGGTTGGTGTTGCGAAGAGTGGCGTAAGTTGAGTCTAGCTGAACCACCTGTTGTTTCTAGGCAACCATACAAATAATGTGACGAAATATATAGGGAGAGATCGGGGGCGGCTGGGTAGCCTAGTGGTTAGAGTGTAGAGGCGGCAGGGTAGCCTAGTGGTTAGAGTGTAGAGGGGGCAGGGTAGCCTAGTGGTTAGAGTGTAGAGGCGGCAGGGTAGCCTAGTGGTTAGAGTGTAGAGGCGGCAGGGTAGCCTAGTGGTTAGAGTGTAGAGGGGGCAGGGTAGCCTAGTGGTTAGAGTGTAGAGGGGGCAGGGTAGCCTAGTGGTTAGAGTGTAGAGGAGGCAGGGTAGCCTAGTGGTTAGAGTGTAGAGGGGGCAGGGTAGCCTAGTGGTTAGAGTGTAGAGGGGGCAGGGTAGCCTAGTGGTTAGAGTGTAGAGGGGGCAGGGTAGCCTAGTGGTTAGAGTGTAGAGGGGGCAGGGTAGCCTAGTGGTTAGAGTGTAGAGGTGGCAGGTAGCCTAGTGGTTAGAGTGTAGAGGCGGCAGGTAGCCTAGTGGTTAGAGCAGTTGGACTAGTCACCGGAAGGTTGCAAGGTCAAACCCCCAAGCTGACAAGGTCGTTCTGCCCCTGAACAAGGCAGTTAACCCGCTGTTCCTAGGCCGTCATTGAAAATAAGAATTTGTTCTTAACTGACTTGCCTGGTTAAATAACGGTAAAATAAATATAGGAAGTGATCATCATTTCATGGAGAAAGTTTGATTGAAAAACAAAGTCACATAAATGTATTGTGTTTCCTAAACCTAGTTTTAAGGTTGTTTTACACATCCGTTGAGGTCTCTGTAAGCTACAATATGAGGTCCTAAACCTAGTTTTAAGGTTGTTTTACACATCCGTTGAGGTCTCTGTAAGCTACAATATGAGGTCCTAAACCTAGTTTTAAGGTTGTTTTACACATCAGTTGAGGTCTCTGTAAGCTACAATATGAGGTCCTAAACCTAGTTTTAAGGTTGTTTTACACATCAGTTGAGGTCTCTGTAAGCTACAATATGAGGTCCTAAACCTAGTTTTAAGGTTGTTTTACACATCCGTTGAGGTCTCTGTAAGCTACAATATGAGGTCCTAAACCTAGTTTTAAGGTTGTTTTACACATCAGTTGAGGTCTCTGTAAGCTACAATATGAGGTCCTAAACCTAGTTTTAAGGTTGTTTTACACATCCGTTGAGGTCTCTGTAAGCTACAATATGAGGTCCTAAACCTAGTTTTAAGGTTGTTTTACACATCCGTTGAGGTCTCTGTAAGCTACAATATGAGGTCCTAAACCTAGTTTTAAGGTTGTTTTACACATCCGTTGAGGTCTCTGTAAGCTACAATATGAGGTCCTAAACCTAGTTTTAAGGTTGTTTTACACATCAGTTGAGGTCTCTGTAAGCTACAATATGAGGTCCTAAACCTAGTTTTAAGGTTGTTTTACACATCAGTTGAGGTCTCTGTAAGCTACAATATGAGGTCCTAAACCTAGTTTTAAGGTTGTTTTACACATCCGTTGAGGTCTCTGTAAGCTATAATATGAGGTCCTAAACCTAGTTTTAAGGTTGTTTTACACATCAGTTGAGGTCTCTGTAAGCTACAATATGAGGTCCTAAACCTAGTTTTAAGGTTGTTTTACACATCCGTTGAGGTCTCTGTAAGCTACAATATGAGGTCCTAAACCTAGTTTTAAGGTTGTTTTACACATCCGTTGAGGTCTCTGTAAGCTACAATATGAGGTCCTAAACCTAGTTTTAAGGTTGTTTTACACATCCGTTGAGGTCTCTGTAAGCTACAATATGAGGTCCTAAACCTAGTTTTAAGGTTGTTTTACACATCCGTTGAGGTCTCTGTAAGCTACAATATGAGGTCCTAAACCTAGTTTTAAGGTTGTTTTACACATCCGTTGAGGTCTCTGTAAGCTACAATATGAGGTCCTAAACCTAGTTTTAAGGTTGTTTTACACATCCGTTGAGGTCTCTGTAAGCTACAATATGAGGTCCTAAACCTAGTTTTAAGGTTGTTTTACACATCAGTTGAGGTCTCTGTAAGCTACAATATGAGGTCCTAAACCTAGTTTTAAGGTTGTTTTACACATCAGTTGAGGTCTCTGTAAGCTACAATATGAGGTCCTAAACCTAGTTTTAAGGTTGTTTTACACATCAGTTGAGGTCTCTGTAAGCTACAATATGAGGTCCTAAACCTAGTTTTAAGGTTGTTTTACACATCCGTTGAGGTCTCTGTAAGCTACAATATGAGGTCCTAAACCTAGTTTTAAGGTTGTTTTACACATCCGTTGAGGTCTCTGTAAGCTACAATATGAGGTCCTAAACCTAATTTTAAGGTTGTTTTACACATCCGTTGAGGTCTCTGTAAGCTACAATATGAGGTCCTAAACCTAATTTTAAGGTTGTTTTACACATCCGTTGAGGTCTCTGTAAGCTACAATATGAGGTCCTAAACCTAGTTTTAAGGTTGTTTTACACATCCGTTGAGGTCTCTGTAAGCTACAATATGAGGTCCTAAACCTAGTTTTAAGGTTGTTTTACACATCCGTTGAGGTCTCTGTAAGCTACAATATGAGGTCCTAAACCTAGTTTTAAGGTTGTTTTACACATCCGTTGAGGTCTCTGTAAGCTACAATATGAGGTCCTAAACCTAGTTTTAAGGTTGTTTTACACATCAGTTGAGGTCTCTGTAAGCTACAATATGAGGTCCTAAACCTAGTTTTAAGGTTGTTTTACACATCTGTTGAGGTCTCTGTAAGCTACAATATGAGGTCCTAAACCTAATTTTAAGGTTGTTTTACACATCCGTTGAGGTCTCTGTAAGCTACAATATGAGGTCCTAAACCTAGTTTTAAGGTTGTTTTACACATCCGTTGAGGTCTCTGTAAGCTACAATATGAGGTCCTAAACCTAGTTTTAAGGTTGTTTTACACATCCGTTGAGGTCTCTGTAAGCTACAATATGAGGTCCTAAACCTAGTATTAAGGTTGTTTTACACATCAGTTGAGGTCTCTGTAAGCTACAATATGAGGTCCTAAACCTAGTTTTAAGGTTGTTTTACACATCCATTGAGGTCTCTGTAAGCTACAATATGAGGTCCTAAACCTAGTTTTAAGGTTGTTTTACACATCCGTTGAGGTCTCTGTAAGCTACAATATGAGGTCCTAAACCTAGTTTTAAGGTTGTTTTACACATCCGTTGAGGTCTCTGTAAGCTACAATATGAGGTCCTAAACCTAGTTTTAAGGTTGTTTTACACATCCGTTGAGGTCTCTGTAAGCTACAATATGAGGTCCTAAACCTAGTTTTAAGGTTGTTTTACACATCCGTTGAGGTCTCTGTAAGCTACAATATGAGGTCCTAAACCTAGTTTTAAGGTTGTTTTACACATCCGTTGAGGTCTCTGTAAGCTACAATATGAGGTCCTAAACCTAGTTTTAAGGTTGTTTTACACATCCGTTGAGGTCTCTGTAAGCTACAATATGAGGTCCTAAACCTAGTTTTAAGGTTGTTTTACACATCAGTTGAGGTCTCTGTAAGCTACAATATGAGGTCCTAAACCTAGTTTTAAGGTTGTTTTACACATCCGTTGAGGTCTCTGTAAGCTACAATATGAGGTCCTAAACCTAGTTTTAAGGTTGTTTTACACATCAGTTGAGGTCTCTGTAAGCTACAATATGAGGTCCTAAACCTAGTTTTAAGGTTGTTTTACACATCTGTTGAGGTCTCTGTAAGCTACAATATGAGGTCCTAAACCTAGTTTTAAGGTTGTTTTACACATCAGTTGAGGTCTCTGTAAGCTACAATATGAGGTCCTAAACCTAGTTTTAAGGTTGTTTTACACATCAGTTGAGGTCTCTGTAAGCTACAATATGAGGTCCTAAACCTAGTTTTAAGGTTGTTTTACACATCAGTTGAGGTCTCTGTAAGCTACAATATGAGGTCCTAAACCTAGTTTTAAGGTTGTTTTACACATCAGTTGAGGTCTCTGTAAGCTACAATATGAGGTCCTAAACCTAATTTTAAGGTTGTTTTACACATCCGTTGAGGTCTCTGTAAGCTACAATATGAGGTCCTAAACCTAATTTTAAGGTTGTTTTACACATCCGTTGAGGTCTCTGTAAGCTATAATATGAGGTCCTAAACCTAATTTTAAGGTTGTTTTACACATCCGTTGAGGTCTCTGTAAGCTACAATATGAGGTCCTAAACCTAGCAAGGAATTGCATCCTTGTTACTGTGTGGGCTAATAAAGTCCAAATGTTTGCCTTGGGGTAAGTTATAGCCAATGGCCACCCCATATGAATGATGATTACGTTTTGTTATCCAACGTCTCAGACAGCACATTGTTAATGTAACTGAGCAGACATCATCATGCCCCATGTATTCGACCGTAAAACATGCAGGTGTCTAACCCTCCTCGAGGTGTGGCTGTGATTTTCAATCTCTCTCTAGCTCAGACCAGTATCCCCAGACCGCATCCCTAGCCGCGCTCTCAGAGCATGTGCAGACCAGCTGGCTGCTGTGTTTTCTGATATTTTCAATCTCTCTCTGGCTCAGACCAGTATCCCCACCTGCTTCAAGATGTCCACTATCATCCCTGTGCCTAAGAAAGGGAAAGTAACTGAACTGAATGACTACCGACCAGTACCACACACCTCCATCATCATGAAGTGCTTAGAGAGGCTAGTCAAAGACTAGGGGCGGCAGGGTAGCCTAGTGGTTAGAGTGTTGGACTAGAAACCGGAAGGTTGCAAGTTCAAACCCCCGAGCCGACAAGGTACAAATCTGTCATTCTGCCCCTGAACAGGCAATTAACTCACTGTTCTTAGGCCGTCATTGAAAATAAGAATCTGTTCTTAACTGACTTGCCCAGTTAAATAAAGGTTAAATAAATCAAAAAGACCACATCACCTCCTTCCTCCCCGATACACTCAACCCTCTCCAATTCACCTACCGCCCTAACAGATCCACACTGCACACTGCCCTTACCCACATGGACAAAAGGAATGCATATGTGAGGATGCTGTTCAGCTCGGCCATTGTGTCCTATAAGCTCAAAGCCCTGGGTATGAACTCCCCCCTCTGCAACTGGGTCCTGGACGTCCTGCTGGGCCGCTGCCCCCCCCCCCAGGTGATGAAGGTAGGAAACACTACCTCCTCAACACCAACTCCGTCATCAAGTTCATCAGGTCGTGCCAAACAGGCAGGACCCACTTTGCCAAAGCAAAGCCGCCGTGGCGGAGATCAGGATGGTAAGTTGGTGGTTGAAGATATCCCTCTAGTGGTGTGGGGGCTGTGCTTTGGCAAAGTGGGCGGGGTTGCATCCTGCCGGTTTGGCCAGTGTCTCCTGACCCCTCCTGTCTCAGCCTCCAGTATTTATGCTGCAGTAGTTTGTGTCGGGGGGCTAGGGTCAGTTTGTTATATCTGGAGTACTTCTCCTGTCTCAGCCTCCAGTATTTATGCTGCAGTAGTTTGTGTCGGGGGGCTAGGGTCAGTCTGTTATATCTGGAGTACTTCTCCTGTCTTATCCGGTGTCCTGTGTGAATTTAAGTATGCTCTGTCTAATTCTCTCTTTCTTTCTTTTTTTCTCTCGGAGGACCTGAGCCCTAGGACCATGCCTCAGGACATCTTGGCCTGATGACTCCTTGCTGTCCCATGTCCACCTGGCCGTGCTGCTGCTCCAGTTTTAACTGTTCTGCCTGCGGCTATGGAACCCTGACCTGTTAACCAGATGTGCTACTTCTCCCAGACCTGTTGTTTTCAACTCTCTAGAGACAGCAGGAGTGGTAGAGATACTATTAATGATCGACTATGAAAAGCCAACTGGCATTTACTCCTGAGGTGCTGACTTGCTGCACCCTCGACAACTAATGTGATTATTATTATTGGAGCATGCTTGTCATTTATGAACATTTGAACATCTTGGCCATGTTCTGTTATAATCTCCACCCGGCACAGCCAGAAGAGGACTGGCCACCCCTCATAGCCTGGTTCCTCTCTAGGTTTCTTCCTAGTTTCTGGTCTTTCTAGGGAGTCTTTCCTAGCCACCGTGCTTCTACACCTGCATTGCTTGCTGTTTGGGGTTTTAGGCTGGGTTTCTGTACAGCACTTTGAGATATCAGCTGATGTAAGAAGGGCTATATAAATACATTTGATTTGATTTGATCACCAACAATGATGAGACAGCTTACAGGGAGGAGGTAGTCAATAACTTAACATTTCTCGCTGTACACATCTCAGAGAAGCTGTAATGGTCTAACCACACGGACACCATAGTGAAGAAGGCATGACAATGACTCTTCAACCTCAGGGTGCTGAAAAAATGTTGCCTGTCATCGAAGTCCCTCACAGTGTCCACCGCTGCAGACCACAAGGCCCTCACAGTGTTCTGCAGGAGCACCATCGAGAGCATACTGTCAGGTTGCATCACAGCTTGGTACGTCAAGTCCACCACTGCAGACCACAAGGCCCTCACAGTGTTCTGCAGGAGCACCATCGAGAGCATACTGTCAGGTTGCATCACAGCTTGGTACGTCAAGTCCACCGCTGCAGACCACAAGGCCCTCACAGTGTTCTGCAGGAGCACCATCGAGAGCATACTGTCAGGTTGCATCACAGCTTGGCACGTCAAGTCCACCGCTGCAGACCACAAGGCCCTCACAGTGTTCTGCAGGAGCACCATCGAGAGCATACTGTCAGGTTGCATCACAGCTTGGTACACAAGCTGTGATGACCACAAGGCTCATCAGAGGTTGATATGTGCAGCAAAACAAACAATTTGGTGCCCACTGATTGCCCTACAGGACACCTACAACACCAGTTGTCACAGGGAGGCCAAGAAGATCAGCAGGAACCCCAGCCACCCAAAGCCACGCCCTGTTCTCCCAGCTTCAATCACTCAGATGTGGGCAGTACAGGAGCATCATGGCAAAAACTGAAAGACTGGCCAATAGTTTCTAACCTCAGACCATCAACCTGCTGAATAGACACCACTAGTCAGCTACCTGCTCCTCCCTCCTCTTCGACTACTCCCCCCATGGACATCCCCCCCCACACACCTCAAGTTTCAGTTCCTTTCCTGCTACTCCCCCTATGGACATTATTTATCCTGCTGCTCCACCTATAGACATCCCCCATCTGTATATTATTACTTTTGGGGTTTTATTTCACCCAATGATCAAGCTGCTGCTGCTGTTCGTATTATCCTTCTACCTCCTCAACAGTCTTTATTCTGCCTCCACCCCAATGATCATGCTGACAGCTGCTGCTGTCCGTATTTTGACATCCGGATGAAAAACATGCCCAAAGTAAACTGCCTGTTACTCAGGCCCAGAAGTTAGGATCTGCATATAATTGGTAGATTTGGATAGTAAACTCTCTAAAGTTACTAAAACTGTGGAAATTATGTCTGTGAGTATAACAGAACTGATATGGCAGACGAAACCCTGAGGACAAACCTATCCCCCCAAAAAAAATTCAGCAAACCACTGTTTTCAATGACTTTTATTATAAGGCAAAATCCTTCCAGATTGCAGTTCCTAGGGCTTCCACTAGATGTCAACAGTCTTTAGAAAGAGTTTCATGCTCGTTTTCAGAAAAATTAGCCTGAAATTGTAGTTTTTCTAGATGGCTCCCATTTTGGCTGTAGTGTTTCCAAGCGCGTGGAAGAGAGCTCGTTCTTTGGTATTTTTCTCCGGGAAGACAATAACAATTCTCTGTCTTAAATTTGATCGTTTATTTACGTACTAGGGTACCTAAGGTTAGATTATAAACGTTGTTTGGAAAAGTTTATTAGTAACGTTTGGGATTCATTTGGTATGCATTTTGATGGAGGGAAACTGGGTGAATTATTGACTGAAGCGCGCCAGCTAAACTGAGTTTTTATGGATACAAAGAAGGACATTATCGAACAAAAGGACCATTTGTGCCAACAGAAGAAGATCATCAAAGGTAAATGCATTTATTATATTGCTATTTCTGACTTTTGTGGCGCACCTGCCTGGTTGAAATATGTTTTTTATGCTTTTGTAATGCGGGGTGCTGTCTTCAGATAATCGCATGGTTTGCTTTCGCTGTAAAGCCTTCTTGAAATCTGACACATCGGCTGGATTAACAAGAAGTTAAGCTTTATTTTGATGTATTACACCAGTGAGTTTATGAAAGTTAAATATTTATAACTCTTTAGTTTTAATTTCCATGCCCATAAGTAGTTAAACATAAAATAAACCCCTCCGCTTTTCCTTTCCCCAGAGAGTTCTTCCTTCCTGTCCGTGTGATGGAGGGAGAACCCCGCTGGCTGAATGGACAGGGACAGTATATCCAGATAGAGCCATGTTTCCGTAAAACAGACTATGTTACAGTTCCTGATGTCTCTCTGGAAGGAGATCCTCGCTCTGAGCTCATCTCCTTTATTGTTCTGAACGTTAGCGAGTAATATACTCAAAAACTGGGGATGGTAAGTTTGACTAAGGCCTCACTTTTTCTTCCTTTTATCCGGCTTCTGCATTTTGGTGAAGCCCCCGGGATGAGTAGAGCTGCCTCAAGAAGTTTTCCACAAAGGATCCCGATCAGGGTAGTCGAATTTCTGCTCGAATTTCTTGTGAATGTCCGAAAGTTATTTTCGGCTGGAGGTAATAATTCAAGAAACGTTCTGAGCAAGTAATGTAATTAATAACATACAACACCCCAAAAAATAAGGATGAACATGTCTGTCAGCGATGTCTCGCGGCATACATTTAAGATATAGAATATACCACACCGTCATTCCATGAATTTAACTTTGACCTACCAGAACCATCACCCACTGAACACCTTAAACTCACTGTCACAGGACACCATAACCCTCTGTCACAGGACACCATCACCCTCTGTCACAGGACACCATCACCCTCTGTCACAGGACACCATCACCCTCTGTCACAGGACACCATCACCCTCTGTCACAGGACACAATAACACTCTGTCACAGGACACTGTCACCCTCTGTCACAGGACACAATAACCCTCTGTCACAGGACACCATCACCCTCTGTCACAGGACACAATAACCCTCTGTCACAGGACACAATAACCCTCTGTCACAGGACACCATCACCCTCTGTCACAGGACACCATCACCCTCTGTCACAGGACACCATCACCCTCTGTCACAGGACACAATAACACTCTGTCACAGGACACCATCACCCTCTGTCACAGGACACAATAACACTCTGTCACAGGACACCATCAACCTCTGTCACAGGACACCATCACCCACTTACCACAAGGCGGTTCAACTCGCCCTGTCCCTATGCTTACCAAGGCGGTTCAACTCGCCCTGTCCCTATGCTTACCACAAGGCGGTTCAACCCGCCCTGTCCCTATGCTTACCAAGGCGGTTCAACTCGCCCTGTCCCTATGCTTACCACAAGGCGGTTCAACTCGCCCTGTCCCTATGCTTACCACAAGGCGGTTCAACTCGCCCTGTCCCTATGCTTACCAAGGCGGTTCAACTCGCCCTGTCCCTATGCTTACCACAAGGCGGTTCAACTCGCCCTGTCCCTATGCTTACCAAGCCGGTTCAACTCGCCCTGTCCCTATGCTTACCACAAGGCGGTTCAACTCGCCCTGTCCCTATGCTTACCAAGGCGGTTCAACCCGCCCTGTCCCTATGCTTACCACAAGGCGGTTCAACTCGCCCTGTCCCTATGCTTACCAAGGCGGTTCAACTCGCCCTGTCCCTATGCTTACCAAGGCGGTTCAACTCGCCCTGTCCCTATGCTTACCACAAGGCGGTTCAACTCGCCCTGTCCCTATGCTTACCACAAGGCGGTTCAACTCGCCCTGTCCCTATGCTTACCAAGGTGGTTCAACCTGCCCTGTCCCTATGCTTACCAAGGCGGTTCAACTCGCCCTGTCCCTATGCTTACCACAAGGCGGTTCAACTCGCCCTGTCCCTATGCTTACCAAGGCGGTTCAACCCGCCCTGTCCCTATGCTTACCAAGGCGGTTCAACTCGCCCTGTCCCTATGCTTACCAAGGTGGTTCAACCCGCCCTGTCCCTATGCTTACCAAGGCGGTTCAACCCGCCCTGTCCCTATGCTTACCAAGGCGGTTCAACTCGCCCTGTCCCTATGCTTACCACAAGGCGGTTCAACTCGCCCTGTCCCTATGCTTACCAAGGCGGTTCAACTCGCCCTGTCCCTATGCTTACCAAGGCGGTTCAACCCGCCCTGTCCCTATGCTTACCACAAGGCGATTCAACTCGCCCTGTCCCTATGCTTACCAAGGCGGTTCAACTCGCCATGTCCCTATGCTTACCAAGACGGTTCAACTCGCCCTGTCCCTATGCTTACCACAAGGCGGTTCAACTCGCCCTGTCCCTATGCTTACCACAAGGCGGTTCAACTCGCCCTGTCCCTATGCTTACCACAAGGCGGTTCAACTCGCCCTGTCCCTATGCTTACCAAGGCGGTTCAACTCGCCCTGTCCCTATGCTTACCAAGGCGGTTCAACTCGCCCTGTCCCTATGCTTACCAAGGCGGTTCAACTCGCCCTGTCCCTATGCTTACCACAAGGCGGTTCAACTCGCCCTGTCCCTATGCTTACCAAGGCGGTTCAACTCGCCCTGTCCCTATGCTTACCAAGGCGGTTCAACTCGCCCTGTCCCTATGCTTACCACAAGGCGGTTCAACTCGCCCTGTCCCTATGCTTACCACAAGGCGGTTCAACTCGCCCTGTCCCTATGCTTACCACAAGGCGGTTCAACTCGCCCTGTCCCTATGCTTACCAAGGCGGTTCAACTCGCCCTGTCCCTATGCTTACCAAGGCGGTTCAACTCGCCCTGTCCCTATGCTTACCAAGGCGGTTCAACTCGCCCTGTCCCTATGCTTACCACAAGGCGGTTCAACTCGCCCTGTCCCTATGCTTACCAAGGCGGTTCAACCCGCCCTGTCCCTATGCTTACCACAAGGCGGTTCAACCCGCCCTGTCCCTATGCTTACCAATGCGGTTCAACCCGCCCTGTCCCTATGCTTACCACAAGGCGGTTCAACTCGCCCTGTCCCTATGCTTACCACAAGGCGGTTCAACTCGCCCTGTCCCTATGCTTACCAAGGTGGTTCAACCCGCCCTGTCCCTATGCTTACCAAGGCGGTTCAACCCGCACTGTCCCTATGCTTACCAAGGCGGTTCAACTCGCCCTGTCCCTATGCTTACCACAAGGCGGTTCAACTCGCCCTGTCCCTATGCTTACCAAGGCGGTTCAACCCGCCCTGTCCCTATGCTTACCACAAGGCGGTTCAACTCGCCCTGTCCCTATGCTTACCAAGGCGGTTCAACTCGCCCTGTCCCTATGCTTACCACAAGGCGGTTCAACTCGCCCTGTCCCTATGCTTACCAAGGCGGTTCAACTCGCCCTGTCCCTATGCTTACCACAAGGCGGTTCAACTCGCCCTGTCCCTATGCTTACCACAAGGCGGTTCAACTCGCCCTGTCCCTATGCTTACCACAAGGCGGTTCAACTCGCCCTGTCCCTATGCTTACCACAAGGCGGTTCAACTCGCCCTGTCCCTATGCTTACCACAAGGCGGTTCAACCCGCCCTGTCCCTATGCTTACCAAGGCGGTTCAACCCGCCCTGTCCCTATGCTTACCAAGGTGGTTCAACTCGCCCTGTCCCTATGCTTACCAGAAGGCGGTTCAACTCGCCCTGTCCCTATGCTTACCAAGGCGGTTCAACCCGCCCTGTCCCTATGCTTACCACAAGGCGGTTCAACTCGCCCTGTCCCTATGCTTACCAAGGCGGTTCAACTCGCCCTGTCCCTATGCTTACCACAAGGCGGTTCAACTCGCCCTGTCCCTATGCTTACCACAAGGCGGTTCAACTCGCCCTGTCCCTATGCTTACCACAAGGCGGTTCAACTCGCCCTGTCCCTATGCTTACCACAAGGCGGTTCAACTCGCCCTGTCCCTATGCTTACCACAAGGCGGTTCAACCCGCCCTGTCCCTATGCTTACCACAAGGCGGTTCAACTCGCCCTGTCCCTATGCTTACCACAAGGCGGTTCAACTCGCCCTGTCCCTATGCTTACCAAGGCGGTTCAACTCGCCCTGTCCCTATGCTTACCAAGGCGGTTCAACTCGCCCTGTCCCTATGCTTACCACAAGGCGGTTCAACTCGCCCTGTCCCTATGCTTACCAAGGCGGTTCAACCCGCCCTGTCCCTATGCTTACCAAGGCGGTTCAACTCGCCCCTGTCCCTATGCTTACCAAGGTGGTTCAACTCGCCCTGTCCCTATGCTTACCAAGGCGGTTCAACCCGCCCTGTCCCTATGCTTACCAAGGCGGTTCAACCCGCCCTGTCCCTATGCTTACCAAGGCGGTTCAACCCGCCCTGTCCCTATGCTTACCACAAGGCGGTTCAACCCGCCCCTGTCCCTATGCTTAATTTACCCCAGTTGTACCAAGAGACCACTTTTTTTGGGACTAGTTATGTATTTAAAACTGTTTACAATTAATTTTTGATTATTTTCAGGGATAAAAATCATCTTGAAATATATGTAGATATCTTAGAAAGAATTCTTCATTTCCCTTGACGCAGTAATGCTGGGTTTAAAAATAACATTCTCCATTTACCCCACTCTTCCTTATAGTATGTGAGGTTTCATAAGGGATGTGCTTTTTTTTGCCCAGTAATCTCTCAGTGGCTGATCAATTTGGGGAACCCTCTGTGATGTGTGATGTCTCCCGACAGGCCGGGTTCCAAAGCAGCTTGGATCTGTGCTGTGAACGAAAAGCCTGTTAAGAGTCTATCCTGCATATAAAAATGTTGGAGCATTGCATTGAGGGAGACACGGAAGGGCTCTTATCTGCTGGTGGGGCTCAGGATGGGTGCTCTCTCTGAACCTCCTCTCTCTCTCTCTCTCTCTCTCTCTCTCTCTCTCTCTCTCTCTCTCTCTCTCTCTCTCTCTCTCTCTCTCTCTCTCTCTCTCTCTTCTCTTGCTCTGAGCTGAACCTCTCCCACTCTTCTCTCTCTCTCTCTCTCTCTCTCTGAGCTGAACCTCTCCCTCTCTCTCTCTGTCTCTTCACTCTCTCTCTCTCTGAGCTAAACCTCTCTCTCTCTCTCTCTCTGAGCTGAACCACTCTCTCTCTCTCTCTCTCTGAGCTGAACCTCTCCCTCTCTCTCTCTGAGCTGAAACTCTCTCCCCCTCTCTCTCTCTCTGAGCTGAACCTCTCCCCCCATCTCTCTCTCTCTCTCTGAGCTGAACCTCTCTCTCTCTCTCTCTCTCTGAGCTGAATCTCTCTCTCTCTCTCTCTCTGAGCTGAACCTCTCTCCCCTTCTCTCTCTCTCTCTGAGCTGAAACTCTCTCTCTCTCTGAGCTGAACCCCTCCCCCTCTCTCTCTCTCTGAGCTGAACCTCTCTCTCTCTCTCTGAGCTGAACCTCTCCCCCTCTCTCTCTCTCTCTGAGCTGAAACTCTCCCCCCTCTCTCTCTGAGCTGAACCTCTACCCCTCTCTCTGAGCTGAGCTGAACCTCCCCCCTCTCTCTTCTCTCTCTGAGCTGAACCACTCTCTCTCTCTCTCTTTCTTTCTCCCATCTCTCTCTCTGAAGTCTCTATGCATCTGAAAGTGTTGGGTCTGTTCTGTTTAGCCTCATATTGACTAGGCCGTATTGAGCCACGAAACATAGGGGGAAGAACTGAATCTCACACAACATGACTGAAATAGTAAACCATCGAGAAATCAATCTAATCAATCGATCATTAACAGCAATGAGAGACTGGCTGCAGAAACAGAAATAATTCATGAGCTAGGATGGAGTGAGTTCTCCCTTTGGGGTCTGGCTGACAGCACAACTTTCAGAAGAACAATAATCAATGCAATGGGGGGACAGATGGCTGTAGATGTCCGAGTCAGAACAGCAGTTTGTGCATACGTTTATGAGTGTGTATTGAAGATCCTTACCCTTGAACTCCTTAAACAACTGTAGCGTGACCTGTCTCTTCCCCCCCTATGTCTCATGCCAGTTTGATCCTCGGCTGCCATGACAGTTCTGACATGACCTCCCACTGCTTGTCAAAAGCTGTGATCACACACACACACACACACACACACACACACACACACACACACACACACACACACACACACACACACACACACACACACACACACACACACACACACAAACACACACACGCGCGAACACACACATGGACACACACACACACACACACACGATAAAGAAGGACAACCACAAAAACAAAGGAGCATCCCTTCAGGATCCCTGACAGTCTGAGAGAAAATACTGTATGTATATATTCCAGGAGCCGTAACCCGGCAACCGGGAGTCGTAACCAGGCAACCAGGAGACGTAACCAGGCAACCAGTAGTCGTTACCAGGCAACCAGGAGTCGTAACCAGGCAACCAGGAGACGTAACCAGGCAACCAGTAGTCGTTACCAGGCAACCAGGCAGCCATGTTGTGTTGTTTACTTTAGAATGTGAGGAGGAAGTAGAGAGAACTACAGGACACACAGATTGTGACTGAAAATATTTGTAGCCGTCAAAATTTCCTAATTTCCTCCAATTCCTCTAAGAATCCAAGATTCTTTCCTCCAATGAGCGTTGAGACGGAGGTAGAGGAGGAAATGAAGTCATTTTGACGGCTGCAAAGATTTTCAAACGCAATTCATGTTTGTCCTGCAGGTCTCTCTACTTCCTCCTCACTCCCACTGAGGCATGCTGGGTCATGCATGTGTCATTTCCTGTCATTCGCCTACCCCTCTCGCAGCGGCTCTGTGTCACACACACAAACACACACAGCGGCTTCATGTCATCCCTGTGTCGGGTCCAGACGGCAAGGCCTCCCTCCCCACGACACCACGGTCCCAAGCCAAGAAACACAGACGGATGTTTCCTGTTTGCTTCCTGTACTGGCAAACTCTGTTACATAATGTGACGCTATATACTAAACATACACCATATGAATCTGAAGAGAAAAGAGATGTCGGTCAACAAAACCTTTTTGAGATCCCTGAGATTTGTTTATATTTCTAAACAACAACAAAAACCAACAAAAAAAGCTAGATGATTAAATGTAGCTAGATGATTAAATGTAGCTAGATGATTAAATGTAGCTAGATGATTAAATGTAGCTAGATGATTAAACGTAGCTAGATGATTAAGCGTAGCTAGATGATTAAGCGTAGCTAGATGATTAAGCGTAGCTAGATGATTAAATGTAGCTAGATGATTAAATGTAGCTAGATGATTAATGTAGCTAGATGATTAAACGTAGCTAGATGATTAAGCGTAGCTAGATGATTAAGCGTAGCTAGATGGTTAAATGTAGCTAGATGATTAAACGTAGCTAGATGATTAAACGTAGCTAGATGGTTAAATGTAGCTAGATGATTAAACGTAGCTAGATGATTAAACGTAGCTAGATGATTAAATGTAGCTAGATGATTAAGCGTAGCTAGATGATTAAGCGTAGCTAGATGATTAAGCGTAGCTAGATGATTAAGCGTAGCTAGATGATTAAATGTAGCTAGATGATTAAATGTAGCTAGATGATTAAGCGTAGCTAGATGATTAAGCGTAGCTAGATGATTAAGCGTAGCTAGATGATTAAATGTAGCTAGATGATTAAATGTAGCTAGATGATTAAGCGTAGCTAGATGATTAAATGTAGCTAGATGATTAAATGTAGCTAGATGATTAAATGTAGCTAGATGATTAAATGTAGCTAGATGATTAAATGTAGCTAGATGGTTAAACGTAGCTAGATGGTTAAATGTAGCTAGATGATTAAACGTAGCTAGATGATTAAACGTAGCTAGATGGTTAAATGTAGCTAGATGATTAAATGTAGCTAGATGATTAAACGTAGCTAGATGATTAAACGTAGCTAGATGATTAAGCGTAGCTAGATGATTAAATGTAGCTAGATGATTAAGCGTAGCTAGATGATTAAGCGTAGCTAGATGATTAAGCGTAGCTAGATGATTAAATGTAGCTAGATGATTAAATGTAGCTAGATGATTAAGCGTAGCTAGATGATTAAGCGTAGCTAGATGATTAAGCGTAGCTAGATGATTAAATGTAGCTAGATGATTAAATGTAGCTAGATGATTAAGCGTAGCTAGATGATTAAGCGTAGCTAGATGATTAAATGTAGCTAGATGATTAAACGTAGCTAGATGATTAAATGTAGCTAGATGATTAAATGTAGCTAGATGATTAAACGTAGCTAGATGATTAAGCGTAGCTAGATGATTAAACGTAGCTAGATGATTAAGCGTAGCTAGATGATTAAGCGTAGCTAGATGATTAAACGTAGCTAGATGATTAAACGTAGCTAGATGATTAAGCATAGCTAGATGATTAAGCGTAGCTAGATGATTAAACGTAGCTAGATGATTAAATGTAGCTAGATGATTAAATGTAGCTAGATGATTAAATGTAGCTAGATGATTAAATGTAGCTAGATGATTAAATGTAGCTAGATGATTAAATGTAGCTAGATGATTAAACGTAGCTAGATGATTAAACGTAGCTAGATGACGTAGCTAGATGATTAAATGTAGCTAGATGATTAAACGTAGCTAGATGACGTAGCTAGATGATTAAATGTAGCTAGATGATTAAACATAGCTAGATGATTAAATGTAGCTAGATGATTAAACGTAGCTAGATGATTAAACGTAGCTAGATGATTAAACGTAGCTAGATGACGTAGCTAGATGATTAAATGTAGCTAGATGATTAAGCGTAGCTAGATGATTAAATGTAGCTAGATGATTAAGCGTAGCTAGATGATTAAATGTAGCTAGATGATTAAACGTAGCTAGATGGTTAAATGTAGCTAGATGATTAAACGTAGCTAGATGGTTAAACGTAGCTAGATGGTTAAACGTAGCTAGATGATTAAATGTAAGTCAGTGGTGCCGTTTGTGTTTGGTGTGTACGGACAGAACCATCATTCCCAATGACATGCTCTGTGCTCTGAGACAGAGATTCACTCTCCTCACAAGGGCCGAGAGAGGAGACGAGGGAGGTAATGGTCATCACTTTACCCTGTGGCATGACAAAGTGGCTGTGTGTGTGTGTGTGTGTGTGTGTGTGGTTATGACACGCTAGCTAATGTGAATGGATTTCCTGTGAAGTTGCTCATGACAAGACCTGTCCCCAACACACACACACACACACACACACACACACACACACACACACACACACACACACACACACACACACACACACACACACACACACACACACACACACACACACACACACACACACACACACACACACACACACACACACACACACACACGTATGCACACACTCCCACTTGTCAGTTATGCCTCTCCACCAAATACTACTTTCACAGTAGCACACACATTAATAAAGAATGGAGTCATGGTTTGAAAAAGTTTTTAGTTGGCAATTGATACCGAAACAGGTCCTGGGGCCAAACTAGAGTCTATAACCAGTAGAAAGAGATGACTATAGTAGACAGAGATGACTATAGTAGACAGAGATGACTATAGTAGACAGAGATGACTATAGTAGACAGAGAAGACTACCGGAAAGAGAAGACTATTGTAGAAGGAGATTCATTTACAAGTCTGTCCATTACCAAATTCATCAGTCACAGAGAAATGCAGTGAAATTGAGTCAGAATATATCACAATTACAAATATTCTACTGTACAATGCCTATAAATGAAGAGAAATTTCTGTATCTATTTGGCAATTTCTATGTCTATATAACTTATGCCTTGATATTCTCTGTGATTCTCTGACATCCAGCCAAGTCAATGTACTGCATTTCCTGTCTCTCCTATATTCCCTGAGGTTTAAAGCAACATACTGCCATCCACATCTCTAGCATCAGGAAGAGCAAAGAGCCCAATCCATAAAGCACATAGCTTGTTTTTCCTGTTGTGGTTGCCATGTTTTGCTTTGAATTGTCATCCCAGAAAACTGTTTTCGACTCTCTATGTCGTGATGGACCCTAAGACATCCGGTACAGTAAAGATCAGATAGATAATCTATTATAAGATTACGGAAAACCATCCCAACAGACTGTGAATATGATTCCTCACCCTGATAGTCGGCTAAAAGGGGCTGTGATGGCTTCTACCGTAAAAGCTTAATGGTTTCTGTCACACCTCAGAGAGGCAGTGTCTGTCCTGTCAGTGAGAGTGATCCTCTGTGCGTCTGTCACGTGTCTTCCCCAAGTCTCCCCTGGGACTTCTAGGTCTGTGTCTCAAATAGCACCTTCATATACTATGGGCCCTTGTCTAAAGTAGTGCACTAGAAATGGAATGGGGTTATGGGCCCTTGTCTAAAGTAGTGCACTAGGAAGGGAATAGGGTTATGGGCCCTTGTCTAAAGTAGTGCACTAGAAATGGAATGGGGTTATGGGCCCTTGTCTAAAGTAGTGCACTAGGAAGGGAATGGGGTTATGGGCCCTTGTCAAAAGTAGTGCACTAGGAAGGGAATAGGGTGCCATTTGGGATGTCGCCCTGACAGTCTGGAACTGTGAACCCTCGCAAATCAAAATTGGTTCTGTGAAAGTTCCCAGAGTTCGGTTTTTTAGTTGGTACGGTTGCGGTTGTCATCACACAAAGAAACTGTCCTGCTGATAATTCCTACAACTGTGCCTGTTATTTCGAGAATGTTCCCAGAACAGATTTCATAAGTTCATTAATAAATGTTCCCAGAACAGATTTCGTATGTTCATTAAGAAATGTTCCCAGAACAGATTTCGTATGTTCATTAATAAATGTTCCCAGAACAGATTTCGTATGTTCATTAATAAATGTTCCCAGAACAGATTTCGTATGTTCATTAATAAATGTTCCCAGAACAGATTTTGTATGTTCATTAATAAATGTTCCCAGAACAGATTTCGTATGTTCATTAATAAATGTTCCCAGAACAGATTTCGTATGTTCATTAATAAATGTTCCCAGAACAGATTTCGTATGTTCATTAATAAATGTTCCCAGAACAGATTTCGTATGTTCATTAAGAAATGTTCCCAGAACAGATTTCGTATGTTCATTAATAAATGTTCCCAGAACAGATTTCGTATGTTCATTAATAAATGTTCCCAGAACAGATTTCGTATGTTCATTAATAAATGTTCCCAGAACAGATTTTGTATGTTCATTAATAAATGTTCCCAGAACAGATTTCGTATGTTCATTAATAAATGTTCCCAGAACAGATTTCGTATGTTCATTAATAAATGTTCCCAGAACAGATTTTGTATGTTCATTAATAAATGTTCCCAGAACAGATTTCGTATGTTCATTAATAAATGTTCCCAGAACAGATTTCGTATGTTCATTAATAAATGTTCCCAGAACAGATTTCGTATGTTTATTAATAAATGTTCCCAGAACAGATTTCGTATGTTCATTAATAAATGTTCCCAGAACAGATTTCGTATGTTCATTAATAAATGTTCCCAGAATGTTTCATTAGGTTGTGGGAAGAGTCTGATGGGAACGTTGTGGCAATATCACAAAATACCGTCTGGACAAAAAACTGTGTTGTTTCCCCACTACATTTCAACAACAACAACAACAGAGACATCAATGTGATGATGTTGACCCACATGAAAAACTGATTTCATTTTCAAAAAGACATCAACCGCATTTAGTCATTTTTTTCACCCAGCTTTTTAATCTAAATCTAATGACATTGTGACATTTTTTGTTGTTGATTTCATATTTAATTCACATTAGTTTGACAACATAAATCAAAACCAGATGTTGAACTGACGTTTTTGCCCAGTGGGAATGAACTGTCCTATTTTGCGAATGATTAAACATTCACCTGATGTTACAAGAACCACCATTTAAAAAAGAAAAGTTGTTTAAATGTTCCTAAATGTTTTATTTAGGATGTGTGAACATTGTGGGGATATGACAGTTCCCAAAACACTGAAACTTTACAGTTGTGCCTGAAATTCAGATAATGTTTGTATCAGGCTGCACAAAACCTTTGTTTGATGTTACAGGAATGTTGACGGAACATCCTAGCTGAGTAAAAAAACAAAACTCTACAAGGCCGTCGGGGGGGGGGGGGGGTACTAGGGGGGTCGGGGGGGGGTACTAGGGGGGGGTACTAGGGGTGGGGGGGGGTACTGGGTGGGGGGTACTAGGGGGGGTACTAGGGGGGGGTACTAGGGGGGGGGGTACTAGGGGGGGGTACTAGGGGGGGGTACTAGGGGGGGGGGTACTAGGGGGGGGATACTAGGGGGGGGTACTAGGCAAACATAAGGAATTGTTTTAAGATGGTCGTACCGTGCATCATTTAGCTATTTGATTTAGAAATGTTTTACCCCTTTAGTTATTATTATTTTTTTGTTGAAAACGACTTGATGAAATAGTGAATGTGGCCTTTACTAGAAACACAAAGAAAGACCAAAAATACATCATAAAGAAAAAGCTCTAGAATTTATATATTTTTTTAGATATCGAAAAAGCTCAGGAAATATTTTAGTTCGTTTTTTGCGACACATATTTAAGCCCTTATTTTTGTTGGCACAAAACGACCTCCATACTTCCATTAGTTTGTTTGGGTTACCTTTAATCTCTCTCTCTCCCTCTCTCTCTCTCCCTCTCTCTGTTCTCTCTCTCTCTCTGTTCTCTCTCTCTCTCTGTTCTCTCTCTCTCTCTCTCTCTCTGTCTGTCTGTCTGTCTGTCTCTCTCTCTCTCTCTCTCTCTCTCTCTCTCTCTCTCTCTCTCTCTCTCTCTCTCTCTATCTATCTATCTATTCATTTATATGGGTTACCTTCAGATGAGTCTGTGAGTTGTGGTTGTAGAGCAAGTCTTCAGTTTCCACAGTAGGGTCATATTAGTTTGTAGCTCAAATGGTTTGGATGCTACAGACAGAAAGTGGCACATCAGCATTACCTTCTTCAGTGATCCTAGATCAGCACTCATAGTCTTGGATACCTTGTAAAAATTGGTCCAGAAGTACACAGCGTATAAACAGGATGGTTAGTTAAAGGTCGTTTCGGAAAGGATTCAGACCCCTTGACTTTATCCACATTTGGTTACATTACAGCCTCATTCTAAAATTTATTAAAAATACAATATCGCATAATGACAAAGCAAAAAATAAACAGTGTAAGTATGATAGAGCCTGATCAACACTGATCTGAAGTCACTTCGAAGTTCGTTTGACCTTGACCCTTGACCTTTGTGCTAGAGACGAAAACGGTCTTCTGTGCAGTGAAGAGGGATTTAACCATGACGATCACAAGGATGGTTTACCTGTGATGTTCACAGGCCAAGGGACAGTGATCTGAAGTTTGGCACAAAAAAAAAAATAATAACATTCATAAATGTCATAAAATGTGATTTCTTTTTAATGACTTTGACACAATAATCAAACATTTAGCTTTACATGTCAAACAGTTGGATCTATCAACTCTAGCGGGGGGGGGGGGGGGGGAGGAAGCCTATGAAAGAGGACATCCTCTGCTTCTGAAAATACATGTTGAGAAGTTAAAACACCCTATGTTTATAATCTTACTGTATCGGAACATAACTGGTTACAGCCGTTTCCAGCATAACGGAGAGGTTCATGGGGAAATCTCAGCTGGTGTTCTGGGAATGTTCCCCATTTGCTTTGGAAGACAGTTCAGACATTGCCTTGGTGTCATAAAAAGCAACCCCCCTCCCCCCCAAAAAACGATTGGCCATGATGAAGCTATTTAGTCGTACCACTTTCATGTCTGGCATCATAATCCCTCAGCGTTGACAAGGTTACTATCATGACCCATCTCTGCTCCCTTCCCTTCGCCGTGACAACTATTACCGTGTAAACGCTCCCTACAGGTTCCTATCTGAAGTCTATATTAAGGGCTGTTAAAGACAGACTTCGGGGAAGTGTCCCAAATGACACCCTTTTTCCTTATATAGGGCACTACTTCTAAACCAGCGACCAGGGCTACAGGTCTAACGTAGTGCACTAAATAGGGCACTACTTCTAAACCAGGGACCAGGGCTACAGGTCTAACGTAGTGCACTAAATAGGGCACTACTTCTAAACCAGGGACCAGGGCTACAGGTCTAACGTAGTGCACTAAATAGGGCACTACTTCTAAACCAGGGACCAGGGCTACAGGTCTAACGTAGTGCACTAAATAGGGCACTACTTCTAAACCAGGGACCAGGGCTACAGGTCTAACGTAGTGCACTAAATAGGGCACTACTTCTAAACCAGGGACCAGGGCTGCAGGTCTAACGTAGTGCACTAAATAGGGCACTACTTCTAAACCAGGGACCAGGGCTACAGGTCTAACGTAGTGCACTAAATAGGGCACTACTTCTAAACCAGGGACCAGGGCTACAGGTCTAACGTAGTGCACTAAATAGGGCACTACTTCTAAACCAGGGACCAGGGCTACAGGTCTAACGTAGTGCACTAAATAGGGCACTACTTCTAAACCAGGGACCAGGGCTGCAGGTCTAACGTAGTGCAATATATAGGGCACTACTTCTAAACCAGGGACCAGGGCTGCAGGTCTAACGTAGTGCACTAAACAGGGCACTACTTCTAAACCAGGGACCAGGGCTGCAGGTCTAACGTAGTGCACTAAATAGGCCACTACTTCTAAACCAGGGACCAGGGCTGCAGGTCTAACGTAGTGCACTAAATAGGGCACTACTTCTAAACCAGGGACCAGGGCTACAGGTCTAACGTAGTGCACTAAATAGGGCACTACTTCTAAACCAGGGACCAGGGCTGCAGGTCTAACGTAGTGCACTAAACAGGGCACTACTTCTAAACCAGGGACCAGGGCTGCAGGTCTAACGTAGTGCACTATATAGGGCAGACTTTCTTAAAGTGTGGGTCGTGACCCAAAGTGGGTCGTTGACATGTTAGTGGTGTATTTATATACTGTATTTGTTTATCTCGGTTGGGGTTTCAACGTGCTGCTGACAGTTAGAATAATACAACACACAAGGTGCGATTTGTTGAAATTTGAAGCCAAAACCATTCATGTATTTTAGGTGCATCATTAATGAATGAGCACCTTCTCATTCATGTATTTTAGGTGCATCATTAATGAATGAGCACCTTCTCATTCATGTATTTCAGGTGCATCATTAATGAATGAGCACCTTCTCATTCATGTATTTTAGGTGCATCATTAATGAAATGAGCACCTTCTCATTCATGTATTTTAGGTGCATCATTAATGAAATGAGCACCTTCTCATTCATGTATTTTAGGTGCATCATTAATGAAATGAGCACCTTCTCATTCATGTATTTCAGGTGCATCATTAATGAATGAGCACCTTCTCATTCATGTATTTCAGGTGCATCATTAATGAATGAGCACCTTCTCATTCATGTATTTTTTAGCATCATGATGAAGGAAAGGGAAAAGGGAGGATACCTAGTCAGTTACCTAGTCAGTTACCTAGTCAGTTACCTAGTCAGATACCTAGTCAGTTACCTAGTCAGTTACCTAGTCAGATACCTAGTCAGTTACCTAGTCAGTTACCTAGTCAGATACCTAGTCAGTTACCTAGTCAGTTACCTAGTCAGATACCTAGTCAGATACCTAGTCAGTTACCTAGTCAGTTACCTAGTCAGTTACCTAGTCAGATACCTAGTCAGTTACCTAGTCAGATACCTAGTCAGATACCTAGTCAGTTACCTAGTCAGTTACCTAGTCAGATACCTAGTCAGATACCTAGTCAGTTACCTAGTCAGTACCTAGTCAGTTACCTAGTCAGATACCTAGTCAGATACCTAGTCAGTTACCTAGTCAGATACCTAGTCAGTTACCTAGTCAGATACCTAGTCAGTTACCTAGTCAGATACCTAGTCAGTTACCTAGTCAGATACCTAGTCAGTTACCTAGTCAGTACCTAGTCAGATACTAGTCAGTTACCTAGTCAGTTACCTAGTCAGATACCTAGTCAGTTACCTAGTCAGTTACCTAGTCAGATACCTAGTCAGATACCTAGTCAGTTACCTAGTCAGTTACCTAGTCAGATACCTAGTCAGTTACCTAGTCAGTTACCTAGTCAGATACCTAGTCAGTTACCTAGTCAGTTACCTAGTCAGTTACCTAGTCAGATACCTAGTCAGATACCTAGTCAGTTACCTAGTCAGTTACCTAGTCAGATACCTAGTCAGTTACCTAGTCAGTTACCTAGTCAGATACCTAGTCAGTTACCTAGTCAGTTACCTAGTCAGATACCTAGTCAGTTACCTAGTCAGATACCTAGTCAGATACCTAGTCAGTTACCTAGTCAGATACCTAGTCAGTTACCTAGTCAGTTACCTAGTCAGTACCTAGTCAGTTACCTAGTCAGATACCTAGTCAGATACCTAGTCAGTTACCTAGTCAGATACCTAGTCAGTTACCTAGTCAGTACCTAGTCAGATTACCTAGTCAGTTACCTAGTCAGATACCTAGTCAGTTACCTAGTCAGTTACCTAGTCAGTTACCTAGTCAGATACCTAGTCAGTTACCTAGTCAGTTACCTAGTCAGATACCTAGTCAGATACCTAGTCAGTTACCTAGTCAGATACCTAGTCAGTTACCTAGTCAGTTACCTAGTCAGATACCTAGTCAGTTACCTAGTCAGATACTAGTCAGTACCTAGTCAGTTACCTAGTCAGATACCTAGTCAGTTACCTAGTCAGTTACCTAGTCAGATACCTAGTCAGTTACCTAGTCAGTTACCTAGTCAGATACCTAGTCAGATACCTAGTCAGTACCTAGTCAGTACTAGTCAGTTACCTAGTCAGATACCTAGTCAGTTACCTAGTCAGATACCTAGTCAGTTACCTAGTCAGATACCTAGTCAGTTACCTAGTCAGATACCTAGTCAGTTACCTAGTCAGTTACCTAGTCAGATACCTAGTCAGATACCTAGTCAGTTACCTAGTCAGATACCTAGTCAGTTACCTAGTCAGATACCTAGTCAGATACCTAGTCAGTTACCTAGTCAGATACCTAGTCAGATACCTAGTCAGTTACCTAGTCAGATACCTAGTCAGATACCTAGTCAGATACCTAGTCAGTTACCTAGTCAGTTACCTAGTCAGTTACCTAGTCAGTTACCTAGTCAGTTACCTAGTCAGATACCTAGTCAGATACCTAGTCAGTTACCTAGTCAGATACCTATTCAGATACCTAGTCAGTTACCTAGTCAGATACCTAGTCAGATACCTAGTCAGTTGTACAACTGAAATGTGTGTTTTTGACCCATTCCCCTTTGTGGTTTTTAGCATCAGGATGAATGAGCCATTCCCCTTTGTGGTTTTTAGCATCAGGATGAATGAGCCATTCCTCTTCATGGTTTTTAGCATCAGGATGAATGAGCCATTCCCCTTCATGGTTTTTAGCATCAGGATGAATGAGCCATTCCCCTTTGTGGTTTTTTAGCACCAGGAATCTTGTTTTGGCTCGTTTTGCACTGTACTAAACATTGTCTCTTTCTTTTAATCATCCCTTGGGGGAATCTCAGGGGATCTCAGGGGAATTGGTTGAAATTTATTTAACTAGGCAAGTCAGTTAAGAACAAATTCTTATTTTCAATGACGGCCTAGGAATAGTAGGTTAACTGCCTGTTCAGGGGCAGAACGACATATTTGTACCTTGTCAGCTCGGGGGTTTGAACTTGCAACCTTCCGGTTACTAGTCCAACGCTCTAACCACTAGGATACCCCGCCAACCCCATGTATCTGAGTAACATCTAAGAAATCAACATGTAATGTTGGCCACCTCTACCAACCAAGCTTCAGACTCCGAAGAGCGATCGACAGCCTAAAGTTTAATTCCCTGCACGTGTAACAGGTTTAGACACCTCGGGTAGGTTCAGTAGGGCACGAAACCTCGGGTACGTTCAGTAGGGCACGAAACCTCGGGTACGTTCAGTAGGGCACGAAACATGAAACAAGGAGGTACAATCTGAACTCGTCCAATAAAAAAAGATCTTTTGTTAAAGTTTTTTGGGGGACTACGGTGTGCCCTAATGAATACGGGCCCCACTGTCCAATGTTTAGAGAAGTGCTCTACCGTTTAACAACAAGACACTAGCATCCAAAGACAATAGGTATGATTAGCATGGTGGATGTTCTGACTAAGACTGTAACAAATCACACACTACCTTACTCATTACTGCAACGTGCAATGGTTGAATTATCTCAGACTCATTAGTATCTGCATTGCCGTAATGTGTCTCTTCCTTATTTGTAGCCTGGTTTGGTTAGATGAATGGAGAGAATATTGTACTTTCGGAATGTCAAACTGTGATTGTGCGTAAAAAGGATGACCATTATCATAACAACATAATAGTGTCCATTAACATTCAGACAATTGCAGCTGGACCAGATAAAATGGCCTAATGAAGGCTTTGGCAATTAGGATAATGGATTTGGCCTCCAATAATACTGTTTACATGGCTGCTTCCTCTAATGACATTGTTATCCAGGAGACTGCAATCATTGGCTCAGCTCAATCAGACGCAGGATAAATGGAGGTACACCTAGCTAACAACAGTTTAGTTTGAGATGAGGCTACATTTGATGAGTGACCACACAGATCAACCTGAATGCTGATTGGCTGAAAGCCGCGGTATGTCAGACCGTCAGACCAAAGCATTTATTTTTACTATTCTAATTACGTTGGTCACTAGACAGGGCTGTCACGGCATTTAAGAGAAGAATGTGAGGACCGAGGTGCAGCGTGGTACGTGTTCATAATTAATTTATTAGCAACTGAACACTAAATACGAAAATGACAAAAAAGAATAACCGAAACAGTTTTGTCTGGCACAGATACGAAACAGAAAACAACTACCCACAAAACCCATGTGAGCCAGAGCTACCTAAGTATGGTTCTCAATCAGAGACAACGACAGACAGCTGTCCCTGATTGAGAACCATACCCGGCCAAAACATAGAAGTACAGAAACATAGAAAAAAATAACATAGAATGCCCACCCTGGTCACACCCCGGCCTAACCAAAATAGAGAATTAAAAAGCCTGTCTATGGCCAGGCCGTGACAAGGGCAGCACAAAATAACCATGAAACAGCAACCATTAATCGGGAGGAGATCTTATCCAATCTACTCTCTGGTTGTACATTTTAAAATAGTAAACAACAGCACTGTTGTTTGACCATCCAAAGCCAGACCATAACCTCTAATAAACTAGGTAACCCATGATGAACCTCATCCTTATTTGACAGTACCTATTCATCTCTGGTCGTGGCCATATTTCAGCAGCTAGCCCTTCCTTCCTCTCTCTGCCTGCCACAGAGCATCTGCTGGTTGAGAGAGATTGATGAGTGCTGAGGGAAGCAAACTGTGCACGCGAGATAGGTCCCAAATGGCCTCCCAGGTCTCCCCTCGGGCTGGGCAGGAACAGGAACTGTTTCCTGGAACTCTGCCAATTACAGCCACTGCATTGGGTACTGCATCCACTGGCTGGCTCCAAGGATAAAGCCTGAGGAAATAATCTAGGAGAAGTCGAGTTTCAATGTCATGCAGCAACAGCACAACATTGTCCAAGTCATGCAGGTCAGGCAGTGGTACACTAATGTAGAATACACTGTATCTGTTCCATAAAACTGATGAGAAAAACCACACTTAATCTGCCTAATCCACTTGAAAGTACATCTGCATGGCACATAGAAACATGGTGGTGGTGGTGATCGGGGGGGGGGTTTACACTGGCTGTTGCTATAATGAGAGATAGATGTTTTATTGTGAATGAGACACTATTTGGACCGAGGGTAGGAGACCTTCTCAGAAGAAGGGAGTGAATAAAAGGAGTGAGAGAGAGAAACAGGAAGAGTGAGTGAGAGAGAGAGAGAAACAGGAATTGAGAGAGAGAAACAGGAAGAGAGAGAAACAGGAAGAGTGAGAGAGAGAAACAGGAAGAGTGAGAGAGAAACAGGAAGAGTTAGAGAGAAACAGGAAGAGTGAGAGAGAAACAGGAAGAGTGAGAGAGAGAAACAGGAAGAGAGAGAGAGAAACAGGAAGAGAGAGAGAAACAGGTAGAGTGAGAGAGAGAAACAGGAAGAGAGAGAGAGAGAAACAGGAAGAGAGAGAGAGAGAAACAGGAAGAGAGAGAGAGAGAAACAGGAAGAGTGAGAGAGAGAAACAGGAGGAGTGAGAGAGAGAAACAGGAAGAGAGAGAGAGAGAGCATGAGAAACAGGAAGAGAGAGAGAGAAACAGGAAGAGAGAGAGAGAAACAGGAAGAGTGAGAGAGAGAGAGAGAGAGAGAGAGAGAGAGAGAGAGAGAGAGAGAGAGAGAGAGAAACAGGAAGAGTGAGAGTGAGAGAGAGAGAGAAACAGGAAGAGTGAGAAAGAGAGAGAGAGAAACAGGAAGCGTGAGAGAGAGAGAAACACAATCCAGGAATATTAAGACACGGTTTAGGCTTTCTCATCACAATGAGGCGTTCTGTGTCTTCTGCTGGGTTACCATTGTTAGGTGTTTAAATCAGGTCTTATCAGAGCCGTGCAGCTCCCTGGTCCATCACTGTTTTGTAAAACAACTCTCTCTGGGAACAGCCTTTAATACATACAGATGAATTGGAATAGAATCCGCCAGTGGAGGAAGAGGAGGACCATCCTCCTCAGTGAATTTCATAAAAATAAAAATAGTGAAACATTAAAGTTAAAACTATACTAAATATATTCACATCCTCCAAGTAATTGATTGAAACACAATGTTTTGTATTGAAGGTCTACAGTAGCCTCAACAGCACTCTGTAGGGTAGCACCAGGGTGTAGCCGGAGGACAGCTAGCTTCTGTCCTCCTCTGGGTACATTGACTTCAATACAAAACCAAGGAGGCTCGTGTTTTCATATTTATTTGAATAAACAATAGGCTACATGTGGTAAACAGCATTTAAACACACTAAATAGGTCAGGAGCCAGACAGGGAGCCTAAGAAGGAATGAAAATGAATTATTTTAGGCTATGTTATTTAAATTATTTCAAGCCTACAAAGAAGTGTGCCACAATAGACTGGTAGGTGTACCACAATAGACTGGTAGGTGTACCACAATAGACTGGTAGGTGTACCACAATAGACTGGTAGGGACACAATAGACTGGTAGGTGTACCACAATAGACTGGTAGGGACACAATAGACTGGTAGGTGTACCACAATAGACTGGTAGGGACACAATAGACTGGTAGGGACACAATAGACTGGTAGGTGTACCACAATAGACTGGTAGGGACACAATAGACTGGTAGGTGTACCACAATAGACTGGTAGGGACACAATAGACTGGTAGGTGTGCCACAATAGACTGGTAGGTGTTCCACAATAGACTGGTAGGTGTACCACAATAGACTGGTAGGTGTGCCACAATAGACTGGTAGGTGTTCCACAATAGACTGGTAGGTGTACCACAATAGACTGGTAGGTGTGCCACAATAGACTGGTAGGTGTGCCACAATAGACTGGTAGGTGTACCACAATAGACTGGTAGGGACACAATAGACTGGTAGGTGTGACACAATAGACTGGTAGGTGTACCACAATAGACTGGTAGGTGTACCACAATAGACTGGTAGGGCCACAATAGACTGGTAGGTGTTCCACAATAGACTGGTAGGGACACAATAGACTGGTAGGTGTACCACAATAGACTGGTAGGTGTTCCACAATAGACTGGTAGGTGTGACACAATAGACTGGTAGGTGTTCCACAATAGACTGGTAGGCGTACCACAATAGACTGGTAGGTGTACCACAATAGACTGGTAGGGACACAATAGACTGGTAGGGACACAATAGACTGGTAGGTGTACCACAATAGACTGGTAGGTGTACCACAATAGACTGGTAGGGACACAATAGACTGGTAGGTGTTCCACAATAGACTGGTAGGGACAAAAAGCTCTCAGCATTTAAACAACATTTTGTCGTATTAAATCATTATAGTCTATAAATTGCGCATACAGGCTCTGACTTACTTAGACTGAAATACAAATTAAATGAAAAGGGACTTATTAATGCCTTTTGAATTCATTTTTATAAACAGGAGTCTGGCCAGTCTGGGGTTTCAGGCTCATGTGATGTTACCTGGAGAGCAGGCGGCCAGCGGGGAATCTCCTCTCCACACTTACAGAGCCACTGGGGATGATAAACATCATTTTGGACAATCTTGCCAGGCTAGGCAGAGATGCAAAGTTGTTTTTGTTTGTTTCTATAGTAAGGTCTAAAGAAAAAGCTCCTTGAACGTTGGAATATGTCAGACCTCTTGGGCCTAAAATCAGTATATAACCTCTTGGGCCTAAAATCAGTATATAACCTCTTGGGCCTAAAATCAGTATATAACCTCTTGGGCCTAAAATCAGTATATAACCTCTTGGGCCTAAAATCAGTATATAACCTCTTGGGCCTAAAATCAGTATATAACCTCTTGGGCCTAAAATCAGTATATAACCTCTTGGGCCTAAAATCAGTATATAACCTCTTGGGCCTAAAATCAGTATATAACCTCTTGGGCCTAAAATCAGTATATAACCTCTTGGGCCTAAAATCAGTATATAACCTCTTGGGCCTAAAATCAGTATATAACCTCTTGGGCCTAAAATCAGTATATGACCTCTTGGGCCTAAAATCAGTATATGACCTCTTGGGCCTAAAATCAGTATATAACCTCTTGGGCCTAAAATCAGTATATAACCTCTTGGGCCTAAAATCAGTATATAACCTCTTGGGCCTAAAATCAGTATATAACCTCTTGGGCCTAAAATCAGTATATAACCTCTTGGGCCTAAAATCAGTATATAACCTCTTGGGCCTAAAATCAGTATATAACCTCTTGGGCCTAAAATCAGTATATAACCTCTTAGGCCTAAAATCAGTATATAACCTCTTGGGCCTAAAATCAGTATATGACCTCTTGGGCCTAAAATCAGTATATAACCTCTTGGGCCTAAAATCAGTATATAACCTCTTGGGCCTAAAATCAGTATATAACCTCTTGGGCCTAAAATCAGTATATAACCTCTTGGGCCTAAAATCAGTATATAACCTCTTGGGCCTAAAATCAGTATATAACCTCTTGGGCCTAAAATCAGTATATAACCTCTTGGGCCTAAAATCAGTATATAACCTCTTGGGCCTAAAATCAGTATATAACCTCTTGGGCCTAAAATCAGTATATAACCTCTTTGGCCTAAAATCAATATATGACCTCTTGGGCCTAAAATCAGTATATTACCTCTTGGGCCTAAAATCAGTATATGACCTCTTGGGCCTAAAATCAGTATATGACCTCTTGGGCCTAAAATCAGTATATAACCTCTTGGGCCTAAAATCAGTATATAACCTCTTGGGCCTACAATCACTATATGACCTCTTGGGCCTAAAATCAGTTTATGACCTCTTGGGCCTAAAATCAGTATATGACCTCTTGGGCCTAAAATCAGTATATGACCTCTTGGGCCTACAATCAGTATATGACCTCTTGGGCCTAAAATCATTATATGACCTCTTGGGCCTAAAATCACCCGTTATAATTTACATGGATGGGCACACCCATTATAATTGAATGTGCACACCCATTCTATGGATTCTATTTCTATAGACAGACACAGCCAGGCAACAGAGCAACAGAGTGACAGGCCACCCAGAGACTGAGCCAACCGCCATCATTCTGTCACAACCACACATTTCAGCCAATCCCAATGCACTCCCTATCCCTTCCTTTATGCTCGAACCATTCCAGATCTGATGGGTTTGGATTAGTACAAGCAGTCTTTTACTACAGACAGAGAGACAGATCCAGCTAAGCTCCAGTACAGTGAGACTGGCAGGCCAAACCCTGTGACTGAGGCTGAAACCATATTATCGTCAGTCAGACACATTCTGTTTCCATGCTTCCATTGTACTGAACTGGCTCCTGTCTTTATTATCAACATGATGAGTCTCTCTGACTGGCTCCTGTCGTTAGCCTACATGACTGGCCCTAACAGTATTGTGGCCCTAACAGTATTGTGGCCCTAACAGTATTGTGGCCCTGCAGTATTGTGGCCCTAACAGTATTGTGGCCCTAACAGTATTGTGGCCCTAACGGTGTTGTTGCCCTAACAGTATTGTGGCCCTAACAGTATTGTGGCCCTAACAGTATTGTGGCCCTAGCAATGTTGTGGCCCTAACAGTGTTGTGGCCCTAACAGTATTGTGGCCCTAGCAGTATTTTGGCCCTAGCAGTATTGTGGCCCTAACAGTATTGTGGCCCTAACAGTATTGTGGCCCTAAGTGTTGTGGCCCTAACAGTATTGTGGCCCTGCAGTATTGTGGCCCTAACAGTATTGTGGCCCTAAGTGTTGTGGCCCTAACAGTATTGTGGCCCTAGCAGTATTGTGGCCCTAACAGTATTGTGGCCCTAAGTGTTGTGGCCCTAACAGTATTGTGGCCCTGCAGTATTGTGGCCCTAACAGTATTGTGGCCATACGTGTTGTGGCCCTAACAGTATTGTGGCCCTAGCAGTATTGTGGCCCTAACAGTATTGTGGCCCTAAGTGTTGTGGCCCTAACAGTATTGTGGCCCTAGCAGTATTGTGGCCCTAACAGTATTGTGACCCTAGCAGTATTGTGGCCCTAGCAGTATTGTGGCCCCAACAGTATTGTGGCCCTAGCAGTATTGTGGCCCTAACAGTATTGTGGCCCTAGCAGTATTGTGGCCCTAGCAGTATTGTGGCCCTAGCAGTATTGTGGCCCTGCAGTATTGTGGCCCTAACAGTATTGTGGCCCTAAGTGTTGTGGCCCTAACAGTATTGTGGCCCTAGCAGTATTGTGGCCCTAACAGTATTGTGGCCCTAAGTGTTGTGGCCCTAACAGTATTGTGGCCCTGCAGTATTGTGGCCCTAACAGTATTGTGGCCATACGTGTTGTGGCCCTAACAGTATTGTGGCCCTAGCAGTATTGTGGCCCTAACAGTATTGTGGCCCTAAGTGTTGTGGCCCTAACAGTATTGTGGCCCTAGCAGTATTGTGGCCCTAACAGTATTGTGACCCTAGCAGTATTGTGGCCCTAGCAGTATTGTGGCCCCAACAGTATTGTGGCCCTAGCAGTATTGTGGCCCTAACAGTATTGTGGCCCTAGCAGTATTGTGGCCCTAGCAGTATTGTGGCCCTAGCAGTATTGTGGCCCTAACAGTATTGTGGCCCTGCAGTATTGTGGCCCTAGCAGTATTGTGGCCCTAGCAGTATTGTGGCCCTAACAGTGTTGTGGCCCTAGCAGTATTGAGGCCCTAACAGTATTGTGGCCCTAAGTGTTGTGGCCCTAACAGTATTGTGGCCCTAACAGTATTGTGGCCCTAGCAGTATTGTGGCCCTAACAGTGTTGTGGCCCTAGCAGTATTGAGGCCCTAACAGTATTGTGGCCCTAAGTGTTGTGGCCCTAACAGTATTGTGGCCCTAACAGTATTGTGGCCCTAACAGTATTGTGGCCCTGCAGTATTGTGGCCCTAGCAGTATTGTGGCCCTAGCAGTATTGTGGCCCTAACAGTGTTGTGGCCCTAGCAGTATTGAGGCCCTAAAGGTGTTGTTGCCCTAACAGTATTGTGGCCCTAGCAGTATTGTGGCCCTAACAGTGTTGTGGCCCTAGCAGTATTGAGGCCCTAAAGGTGTTGTTGCCCTAGCAGTATTGTGGCCCTAGCAGTATTGTGGCCCTAGCAGTATTGTGGCCCTAACAGTATTGTGGCCCTGCAGTATTGTGGCCCTAGCAGTATTGTGGCCCTAACAGTGTTGTGGCCCTAGCAGTATTGAGGCCCTAAAGGTGTTGTTGCCCTAACAGTATTGAGGCCCTAAAGGTGTTGTTGCCCTAACAGTATTGAGGCCCTAAAGGTGTTGTTGCCCTAACAGTATTGAGGCCCTAAAGGTGTTGTTGCCCTAACAGTATTGAGGCCCTAAAGGTGTTGTTGCCCTAACAGTATTGAGGCCCTAAAGGTGTTGTTGCCCTAACAGTATTGAGGCCCTAAAGGTGTTGTTGCCCTAGCAGTATTGTGGCCCTAACAGTGTTGTGGCCCTAGCAGTATTGAGGCCCTAAAGGTGTTGTTGCCCTAACAGTATTGTGGCCCTGCAGTATTGTGGCCCTAACAGTGTTGTGGCCCTAACAGTATTGTGGCCCTAACAGTGTTGTTGCCCTAACAGTATTGTGGTCCTAAAGGTGTTGTTGCCCTAACAGTATTGTTGCCCTAACAGTGTTGTGGCCCTAACAGTATTGTGGCCCTGCAGTATTGTGGCCCTGCAGTGTTGTGGCCCTAACAGTGTTGTGGCCCTAGCAGTATTGAGGCCCTAACAGTATTGTGGCCCTAACAGTATTGAGGCCCTAACAGTATTGTGGCCCTAACAGTGTTGTGGCCCTAACAGTATTGAGGCCCTAACAGTATTGAGGCCCTAACAGTGTTGTTGCCCTAACAGTATTGAGGCCCTAAAGGTGTTGTGGCCCTAACAGTGTTGTGGCCCTAAAGGTGTTGTTGCCCTAACAGTATTGTGGCCCTAACAGTGTTGTTGCCCTAACAGTGTTGTGGCCCTAAAGGTGTTGTTGCCCTAACAGTGTTGTGGCCCTAAAGGTGTTATTGCCCTAACAGTGTTGTGGCCCTAAAGGTGTTGTGGCCCTAACAGTGTTGTGGCCCTAAAGGTGTTGTTGCCCTAACAGTATTGTGGCCCTAACAGTGTTGTTGCCCTAACAGTATTGTGGCCCTAGCAGTATTGTGGCCCTAACAGTGTTGAGGCCCTAACAGTATTGAGGCCCTAAAGGTGTTGTGGCCCTAACAGTATTGAGGCCCTAACAGTATTGAGGCCCTAAAGGTGTTGTGGCCCTAACAGTATTGAGGCCCTAACAGTATTGAGGCCCTAACAGTATTGAGGCCCTAAAGGTGTTGTGGCCCTAACAGTATTGAGGCCCTAACAGTATTGAGGCCCTAAAGGTGTTGTGGCCCTAACAGTATTGAGGCCCTAACAGTATTGAGGCCCTAAGGTGTTGTGGCCCTAACAGTATTGTGGCCCTAGCCGTATTGAGGCCCTAGCAGTGTTGTTGCCCTAACAGTATTGAGGCCCTAAAGGTGTTGTGGCCCTAACAGTATTGAGGCCCTAAAGGTGTTGTGGCCCTAACAGTATTGAGGCCCTAAAGGTGTTGTTGCCCTAACAGTGTTGTGGCCCTAACAGTGTTGATAAGGTAATCATCAACATAATTACACTCAATATCAAAATTGTCTAGCGGCTGTGTTCATGTGAATGTGATGACACTTAGTAAAGGAAACCTTCACCCTTCTATCTTCCTCTTTTCAAATTGCTTTCAATTACTGTGAGTGATGAAGGGAGGAAGGAAACCCCTGGGAGAAAAAACGCCATGATGATTATCATTAGTTTTAATGTTTAATGATCAATTTAATTCTCATCCAAGCATCGCTGCCTCGGTGCAGTCAAGTTGACAAGATGAGGCTCGTGACAGTGATATGTAAATGTGGCTTAATGAGTCTATCACAGATCGTCATAATCATTTAAAATCATTTAATTAATACTAAATATATATATTTATATTAACCTGCACAGTTAATCTATTCCTTATTATTATAATTTTTTTTTTTTAAACTGCTCTGTCAAATGAGTCAAGCCTAAGTAAATGTGACCGAACAGAGAGAATGAATCATTTAGTGTATGAAACCAAAACAAATACTGATGAGGTGGGAGGTTGTTTTTTTCTTCTTCCGGAATGCTGCTGATCCGTTGCCTTGGCAGCCTGCAATTATCGTTAATTATATCCCAGGATTCTTTTCCT